>NW_017616630.1:660000-1055000 GCF_001879475.1 Ipomoea nil | reverse complement strand
TCACTTTCTTTCTCTTGAGTCTCTCTTGACTCACTTTCTTTCTCTTGAGTCTCTTTTGACTCGCTTTCTTTCTTTTACACGTAGACGGCTTAGGGTTTTACCGATGCGTGAATTACCCCATCGGGAACGGCATAAATCTGACACAATATCTCATACCGTCTACAGAACCAATCTCGTGGTTCTATCTCTGTGGAATCAGGTATCGAACTATTAGTGTGCACACCCTCTAACCAGGATTCCAAGCCTGGCGGGCAATTTCTAACCTCGTAACGTGGGAATACGCCGCGTTACATATACTGGGACCGCAATGTCCATAATTATCTCCCGAGAGGACATAGTCCAACGGTATCCTCCAAAACCTCACTGATATAGATAATACATAAATAGATCTCTCATGCATCAATCTCATGCATGCAACAACTCTACTACTTCTCAATGCATCAAAGAATGATATACCACATGCTCATGGTTTTTGAAAATAATACTTGGGCTCACATTGGCCCCTTATGCATTTTTGAAATATGACATATGTGAGATGCCAAAATGTTCTATAACATGCTTCTAATCCATGTATGAAATATCATGAAATACTAAAGAATATAATATCATGCTCGGTTTGCAACATAGCAAATTCTATACATTCTATCAACAAAATATGCTACATTTCACATTGATCAAATATCACAATCTAGTCATGCTTTCATAATAAATCATATTCTCAAATGACCATGCTTCTCTACTCAATAAAAACATCATCAGATCACATAGTCAAATAATTCTTCATACTCAGTAAACTAGCAAATATATACTCTGTGTAGCAAATCTTCAATAAAACATTCATAACATACTTATTTTTAATCCAAATTCAAAAAAAAATCAAAGCCAAAACGTGCGTCGAGATGGGCCCGAAGAACCGAGCCATAAGGGCCCGTAACACTCGGCCCGAAACGACATGTAGCTGAGCCACAAGGGCCCGACCACTGCACAGGTTCTTCTCAAAATCAAAGTCAGGGACCTGGGGCGGGAGTCATCATGGTCCGCCCCATGTACCCCGCTACTCCATCGGGACTAGGCGGCGACCCTTCTCTAGGGCCGTGCCCTAGTCCCGTGCCACTACGGCTCTAGCCGGCGGCCCTCCTAATGGGCCGCGACTAGGGCCGTGAGTCTGATCTGGTGCACCCTGAGTGTGTACCAGAAGGTTTTCTCATCTGCAAAACTCAATCCAACAAGTCCAAAACAATCTGAATAACCCACAAACAAATACTAGATCACTTCTAAGCATAAACACAACAAAATCTCATAGATTCTACTCATTTCTACTCAAAAACAAGGCTTCACATAGCCAAATTTCAAGAAGGAATCCATGGGGTTATACCTCTTGTAGTTCTTCTTCTAGCTTGGATCTCTTCTTTCTCTCTATCTAGCTAGTGCCTCCTTCACCACCAATACTTCCCAAACACACCATACAATCTTAGCCTAAAACCTCAAAGATTAAAATAAACTAGAAGAGAAATGAAGGCTTTGATTGAAGAAGGAGATGAGCTTACTGTGATGTTGTTTTCTCCCTTTTTCTTGGCAGAAAAAATATTTGGAGAGGCAAAGAAAGAGATCATGGAATAAAAATGGAATAGTGGAGTTTATATAGGGTCCAAAACCCTAGGTAGAAGGCCAATGATTGGGTGAGGGCAAAATGGTAAAAGCTTGCATAGTATGTGTTCTCAGCAAAGTCTTTTGGAATGAAATGGTTCACCTTGTATAATGGACCAAGGCTAGAAATGCTAACATTAAATACTTTGGGATTGAAAATGAATTTTCTCAAAACGCTATTAGGATGAACACTTGTTAAAAATCTTGTTGAACTCTCCTGGTCTCACTCAGATAATTTCTCGATTTAAATCTTGGTACGCGAAGTACCCGAAAATTTAGGAATTTTCGAAATAGAATAAATTTTGGTGTCGAATTAATTTAAAATGTGATGAAAATAATTTATTCAAACACCAATTAATCGCAAAAATTTTTAATGGAGCGAAAATGGCTATTTTGAATGTCTTAATACCGGATTTATAAAATGAAATTTTGGGTTGTTACACTCTATGCCCCTTAAAAGAAGTTTCGTCCCGAAACTTAGAAGAAACGGGTGGATTAAGTTCTCGAAAAGAAAGGATGATATAACCAAAAAGGTTAGAATTTTCAATTGGAACACTTTGGGAAGATTTATGAATCTCTGAGTTCTTATCTTGCTCTACTAACCTCTAAACAACTACTCAAACAAATCTGATAACTGAACTCAATAGCTCAACTAATTACCTTGATCAAAACCTCCTGATGAATCACCTGGTGGCATGTAGCTCGGATCTCAACCATAGGGAGTCCATCTTTGCACATTCTCGATCCCCATCCTTTGCTCTATGACTGATGCCTGTTGATCAAAGTTGGCAAATCCGTAGCTCACTTGGGCACTCAAATTGTCGAAACGGTTGTTGATCATGGCATACAAATCCTCATAAGTAGGTCCTTGAGGTCCACTCATATAATCCTGTGGTGCTCTCGGCTGAGTAACCGTAACTGGTGCTCCCTCATGACTCATGCCAACTCCCGAATCAGTTCCCATTGCAACCACTTCTCCATTAGCCTCAGCTATGTGTCTGGTTTCAATTCCAACATTCGACAACTTTCTTTGGGGTACATTCAAACTAACCACCAAAGTAATTCTCTCATCCAAGGGCTTCTTAGCAATGTCAGCTAGGGACAAATACTTGTTCTCAGCAACCTGATACAGCTCATAATATCTCAGATTTGCGGCATTTAAAGCCGACCTAGTGGTTCTTTGTATTCTTTCTCCTAACTCGGGTAAATTCATCTTTTTGAAAACCCAGCTTAACATCATGCCATAGGGTAGATTCTTCATGTTCTTTGCTTTAAAGTAAGCCATGTGCTTAAGTATCAAAACTGGAAAATTAATAGCATGACCAAATCTCAACATAAAGGCAATCGTACACGTCTAACTACCAATCTCCGTAGAGTTGTTCCTACACGGAAACAAGCACTCTTCTATCAACAAAACTAACAATTTCTTTTCCCCAGTCAAAGTAAGTCTCTCGGGGCGATATTCCTTAGGGAACTCTTGCCTACTCCCGGTCATGTATCTCAAATACTCTTGATGTGTCAACCCCGCATGGGCGACCCAATCATCCCGGTCATACATATCTAACCCATCCAACAGTAAGTCAAACCAATTTGACAATTTTTGTGGTGTCAATTCTACTTTCATACCTCTCACATTAGAGACAATCGAAGTCACTCCCTTCTTATGTTTTGTGGACAAATTCTCATAAAATTCAATCACTAAATCAAGGTAAATTTCTTCTTGGATTCTTAGGAATTTCCTCAACAAACCTGGATTTTCCAATATGCTATTAAAATCTTCATAAAAGAATTCGGGAAAATCGGTTTTACCTCCTATTACAGAGTAGGTAGGTGCTTCCTGACTTGTTCCTTCTACTTGTTGTTTTCCCTTCACCATTGTGGTCCAAGCTTGTTGACCTGATCTTGTTAAAATTGCAGTGGATGGCCCAACTAGTATTTTTCTTTTGCTTAGAATGGTCTGGGGAAGACACTTTTGAAGTTTCCTTGATGAAAGATGTTGATTTGGGGGAGATAGGTTTTTGGTTGAGGTTGTGGCAGTGTGCAACGATGAAGAGAAGAAGAAGAAGATGATGTGAATTTGGTCTCTGCTTTGGAAAAAAAATAGCTTAAGGGTTTAGGGTGGTGGGGCTTGGTAGCGGCCCTCCCAATGGCCGTGCCAAGGTCCATTGTCAGCGTAGCTGACACGGCCCCCAGGTCACGGACCATTACGTGGTCAGTGACCACATTCCATCACATGGAATGGGTTCCGTTCCGGCCCGTGGCCTAGACCTACCACCGGGTCGGATCCGGTTCAACCCCAATTTGGAATCGGTCCTCTGACTTTGTCAAATCTTCAAATCGGGTCGAAATTGGACGTAGTCCTCAACTTTAATAAATCTCGATTTCGTTGTCAATACTTTGACTATCAAATTCCTTCCGGGAATTGCTTAAGCTAAATTCTTATCCAACTTCTTCCCTCGTCGTTTCCTTCTTTTCTCGTTTTCACTTCTTTTTCAGTAAGCATTTCTCTTATTTAAACCTCAATCGTTTCCTAACGATTTTTCATTCTTACTCATATCTACTTTCATTCTTCTAATTCTCTTGTTCAATAATTCGTAGCATTCAAATCTAAGCTTTTCTCTAAAACAAACTCATTTAACTCCTACATTCCCAAAATTTTTAGATTAACACATCTTTTAACACCTTGCAACAACTTGTAACAATTTCTCAAGCATGCACATCTAATTAAGCATCCAAGCATAATCAACACAATAATTCCAAGTTAGAGTGTTACCTTTCTCGAGATTATGATATCCGGCCTGAGTCTGTCCCATGACCATAATCCTCCCTGGTCCAGCTCCTCAGGTACGTCCTCGCTGCGCTCCACCTCGTCCATTATTCCCATTTCTGTGCGGACCTCCTCTCGGTGGATAGCCACGTCCCATAGCTTGATTCGGCGCCTGGTTATTCAGACCTCTGGGTGGTTGGCTCAGGATCGTACCATGGGATCCCTCCATCCTCGAGGAAGGACAAATAGCGGCTCTATGACGTGGCTTCCCACACCGGAAGCAAACTACAGACAATCCTCCACAAGTGGTCTTAGGATGATCCTTGCCACATCTCGGGCATACCGAAGTCCCCTCTCTCGGTGGTCCTCCAATTCCAGCTTCCTGTCTCATAGTCATGTTCCTCCTTTCCCCACCTCTATGGTCAAGCCTGCTCGTCGGATTGAACCTGTGTCCCTTGTTCGACTGTGCTTCCATCCCTTCATTCTTTCTCTTCATCCCTTGCATGGCATCGGGGTGCAACTATTGAATCCTGGAGTAACCAGCAGCTGCCTCATAAGCTTCATTCAATATAGCAAATCTCGCCGCTGAGAAGGATTTCTGAGTATCAAAGTGCAATCCTCAGATGAACTTGCGAGCCCTACTCGCCTCATCAGGTACCAAGGTAGAAGCAAATCGAGACAGTGCCACAAAGCGGGCATGATACTCCTGAATGGTCAAGCTTCCTTGCTCGAGATGCAAGAATTCCTCATACTTGGCAGCCTTGACATGCTTTGGGTAGAATCTCTCTCTCATCACCATCTTGAACATTCCCTAGTCAAACCCTTCCCTTGCCTGGACAGCCGGTCCCTCCATGACCCACCAATGGTTAGCCTCTCCCTGTAGATAGTATACAGCAGCCTCTACTCGCTGATCCTCTGGGAATCCTACCACGTCAAACAACTTATCAAACGTGCGGATCCCACACTCAAGAACTTTCGGATCCTCCTGACCCAAGAAACACGGTGGATTAGTCCCGTGATCTTTATGGACACATCACCGCCACCGTTATTCCCATTGAGTATGGCTGTAACACCCCGTGTTACGACCCCTAAAACCAATTAATTAATTAACCCATAGCCCAAGAGAAAGAATAAATTATAATAATTAATTAGGGAAAAAGGCCCACCATAGTCCATGGGCCCTTATCCCTAAACCCAATCCTTAGTTCCAAAAGGAATAGAATTAGCAAGCCTATAATATTAGTTCCTAATCAGGACTCCTAAATATAAAAATAGGGGACTTAAGAGGCACCTAGAACCCCCCCACCCACCACCACAATAAACGACTCACCACCCCAAAAGAGCTCCAAGAATTCCCTTAGAAGAAATCAAGAAAGCAAGATAGCTTAAAGAAAGACCCTTCATAGCCAAGGAATTAATTAAGGCTAAGAGGTAACCCATGTCTCAACAAAACCTATTTTTATAGCTATGATTTCCCCCGTAGGATTTCCCCATATTATCGTGTATTGATGATTTGTGATATTATTATTGATGATTGATGGGATAATTCCATGGGTGATCTTGATATTGGGAGATTCTTGATAATTATGGTGTTCTTGATGATCATGTGGAGTTCTTGATGTTTATATGTCGTTCTTGATAATTGTATGGCATTCTTGATGCTTATGTGTTATTTATACCGAATCTTGTAATTAGAAGACGAATCGTATTCTTGTTGGTATAAAAGTGATTAGAACCCTAGGTTGTATCGTATAATATTATTCTTGGTGTATCGGGTGGGGAAATCGCATGTTTGGGTGTCGATTATGCTTAGAAAAGCATGATAGGTTATGTGCCGTACGTTTCTCGTATTTGATCCGTTAACTGTCTACGTGTTGATCGTTAATTGCGTTGTAAAGTGTCTAAGCATGGTGTCGGGTTCCACAATGGTTCCCGGGGCGTTTTGTGTATAAAGAGTCAGTGGGGGGTAGGGGACCCCGCCACCTACCCGCGGCCAGAAGGGACGTCTCCGGCAGCGGGCAGCTGCCCGCCGGCGACCCGCTGCCCGGAACAGTGCTTACCGGCGGGCAGCCGGCGGGTGGCCCCCCCACCCACCGGTTACCCGCTGGAAATCTCCCCCATTCGGGACCCCGGCTTCCCCGTTTGATGTTTCCCCGATCCCCGTGGTGTCCCAACGGACTCCGTTCATTGTGTCGTGTCTAGTTTGATGTTTCGGGTACCGTTCGTAGGTTATGAGTCTTATATATTGCATGCTAGTTGAATTGGTATCCCGTTGACCTAGGTGGAAGAAGTATGAACCCCTTAGGACCATTCTTAGTATGTGAAGGATCACGCATAGGTTTTGTTATACGCTTTCTCCCCTTCCCAATGTGTTAATGTGGGTTGCATGTGCTTGCTATGTGTTATGTGTGCATGACACCCCAATTCGGTTGCGATCGGATTGGTTATTCCTAAGCTGCGGTTGAGAAGCTGGCTGCGGTCAGATTTACACTCTTGGGCTGCGGTCCACCGTTTGGTTGCGATCAAACGTTTCTACATGAGCTGCGGTTCATACTTTCCTGGCTGCGGTCAGATGACATACTCTTGGGCTGCTGTCCACTGTTTAGTTGCGATCAAACTATGATGAGCTGCAGTTCATCGGTCGGTTGCGATCGACCCCTCCGTGTTGCGATACGGGGCAGGGTGCTGCGGGGCCGTGTCAGAGCTATATGCGCTGACCCTCATGTATGGGCATGCGATTGGTCCTGTGGCGCCAACAAAGTGTGCTATGTGATGAGATATGGATGAGTTATAAGTATCTTGGGGGATGTGACTCTGGGATTTATGCTGGGGATTGTTTATGTTGGGTTATGTTTATTAATTGTGCTCAGCTTTATCTGTCTTGCCGGTTGTGGATTGTATACGCTTGTTATAACTGTTGCTTGTGTCTAGCCTTATCTGACGAGTCATTCCCGGTTTTAAAAGCTAGAGTTCGTAGAATATATCTTCATGCTCAAAATGGTTTTCGTATATCTATATATATCTCTATATGTATTGTATTTCAACGCGTTGGAGTGGGTTACCAGCATCTCTCGCTGAACAGATATATTTGGCTTTCAGGCACAGAAGAATAAGTCACTGGAGCGCGCTAGAAATTGGAGCGTAGAAGTAGATAGTTTCCCTTTCGGCCTGCGTGCCATGCTTATGCATTTACATTATCAAGGATATTAGTTAGTTAGCCTGTGCATCTGAGTTCTCTAGCTCAGGTGTGGCATAGCACCCCGTACTCTTGTATTACGTTTTGGGATTTAATGAGATTCCACCTTTATTTTATAAGTTTTAAATGTCTTGAAGTTTCGGGGTGTTACAGTTGGTATCAGAGCCTAAGTTTGGCCCTTGGGTAAGACTCTTAAAACCGGACTATAGGACATTAGGCTTGAACTCTAGGTATTTAGGAACATAGGACGCGGGAATTTTTGGACGCGCGGTGAGATTGTGAAACCTACACATAAACCCCCTCACTTCATCCCTTCCTTGTCTAAAGAAAACCTTCCTCTGCTTATCCCGTCAAAGAAAGACGCCAAGCTCTAATTTAATGTTCTTATAAAACATTGACTCAGAAAAACGACAGCATGGCACCCAACAGAAGACAATCAAGGACTCCGGAACCCACCACACACGACCCCCTGACCCAAACACTGCAACAACTAACGCAAGTCGCCCAGGCACTAAGCGACGTAGCTCTTCGCAACAACAGGCCCCGCCTCCTCCATCAAACGCGAACTCAGATGTCGCCCGACAAGTTTCAAACCATCAACCACCCACATTCTCAGGAGAAGAGGACCCCGTGATCCTGGAGGAATGGATCCGGACCCTCGACAAGATACTCGGGTTAGTGGAATGCCCAGAAGAACGTCGCGTAGAGATAGCCTCGTTCTACTTCGGACACGAGGCCGACCTTTGGTGGATCCACGAGGGTCCCGCTTACCAACAAGAACCAGGGTTCAACTGGGAAAATCTCAAAACACGACTACGAGAACGATTCTACCCAACACACGTGAAAGCATCCATGTACGAAGAGTTCCTCCATCTGAAACAAGGGACAGCCACCGTCATGGAATACCACAAGCGATTCCTCGGACTGGCGCGCTTCGCACCAGAGCTAGTCCCCACCGAAGTAACTAAGATAGAAAGATTCGTCTCGGGCCTCAACTTTGAAGCCCGAAAAGCACTAGTGGTAAGCCGACCTCGGACTCTCAACGAGGCTTACTCCAGTGCCGCCAATCTCTATCGAATCCAACTACTCCAGCGCGGGGTTCAGGAACAGATACGAAAAAGGAATACCGGAGGGGGAGCACCACCGGTAAAAAGGACAAGGAGCGACACCAACACAATACCAAGCAACCTGACCAACCAAAGACCGTCCCTAGGGAACAATGAAGTAAACCCAAGGAGCTTCCCTTGCCCAAAATGCAACAAAAGCCATAGAGGGAAAGATTGCATGGGCAATCCCTGGCGATGCTTCAACTGCGGAGAAGAAGGGCACAAGGCCTTCCAGTGCGTTCAACCCCAAAGGCCACGCCCCACCACCACAGGTCAACACGGAGGCACCACCCACCAAGGGAACTACGGCGCTCCCGGGAAAATATTCGTCATGAGCCCCACTCAAGCCGACCTCGGGAACGAGAGCAACCTCGAGGAGGGGAACCTAACCCCAGAAGACGAGGATCACACAAACCCCGCAAGAGAAAATCAAGAAGACGAATTCTGTCTAGGATAAACCTGCAATTCCTTGTAATCACCTTCATAGTAAAAACTACTTATTTAGCGATTACTTCGGAATTTTATAAATAAAAGATTCGATTAAAATTCGATCCTGCTTATAAAGACGAAACCACAAACTATATAACAACCCAAACCTTCCCCCACTAAAGGACAAAAGAAGGAAAAAGACAAAGACCACACCAACATGGGGATTGAACTCTAGACCTCCCACTTATAAAACAAAGTTCTTAACCACTAGGCTATGAGTGCTTCTTGAAACCTCAAGGGAACACTCCCTTGATAAACCCCTCCAAATCCCTAAAACCCACAAAACCCCCAAATCAAAAACCCTTCTTCTTCTTTCTCTCCTTCTTCTTCCCCACTTCCTCCCCTTCCCTCTATCACGCACCTCACCACCCCCCCACTCGGAAAAACCACCAGCCACCCGCGACACCACCAGCCGAACGCCGTCGCCGTCCGACCACCTCCCGCCAGCCTAGTGCCGCCGCGCCACCACCCAGCTGCTCCGCCGGAGATCACCCGCAACGCCAAAGATGCCGCCCACCATCCACCCGAACTCCGCCCGCTACCATCGACGCCCCACGCCACCGAAGACCTCCATCGCCTCGCCGAGCAGCCGTCGAGCTCCGCCCCACCGTCGCCACCTCGCAGCAGCTCAGGTCACCGCCGGAAAAGAGACCCGCCGGAAAATTCCGCCGGAGACCCGCCGGAAAAGCGCCGCCTATCGCAATGCCGAAGAAACCCCTCGGAATCCGCGCCCCGGAGTGGAGCAATGCCGATTACACCGTAATCGGAGGTAAAGCACTTGAACCCGACCAATTCTCTCCGAAATTGGTTGATATGCTTAAACATCAAGGGCTCTTAGATACTTACCTCGCCATCAAAGGGGACACATACCCCGACTTGGTGAAAGAATTCTACCAACACCATGTGGCCACCAAACGGGGTGACAAAATAGAAATCACCACCAAGGTCCGTGGCAAGGAAATTGTGCTTTCCGAAGGCCGTTTGGCCAAGCTCTTGAAATTGACCACCACGGGTGTGTCCAACTATGACCGGAAGGGGTGGATTGATACCCAAACCACGGGGTACAAGGACTACCTCGGGTACCTACTCGGGAAAGAGGAAGGATTCACCTCGGCCACACGACCGAATAGAAAGTGGCTATCGGCGGAACAAAAGATATTGGTTATGATTGTAACCGATAGCCTCCTGCCCACGAACAATAAAAGCAAGGACGTGGGGAGTTTAGAGTGCACCTTTGCCTACTTCTTGAAACACAAAATCAAGTTCAACCTGCCAGCCCTCATGCTAAAACACATGGAGTTTTGCAAATCAAGCAACCGGCTTAGCCTACCCTACGGGATGATCCTAAGTTGGATCATGGAGAAAAAGGGGGTGGACCTAAGCCACACCAAGGTCAAGACCGCAAATGGCATGGTCTTTAACGCCCAGAACCTACGCCGCAATGATATCTACTACACCGAGGGAGGACATTACCTCACCCTCGAAGAAATTTGCCAAAAACCCGAGGATGAACGAAGAGAATTGGTCGACCAATTGGACATTTCCAACAAGAAGCTCAAACAAGCAATGCAAGATTGCGGAATCCTGGAGGGAAATGAGGACCAGGAGGAGGATGACGAACCCAACCCGTCGGTGCAACCACGATCAGGAGGGAACCCAAGGGAGCAAAACGAGGGCTCAATCAATGAACGCATACTCGCACAGCTCAACCGGCAAAACCAAATCATGGAGGAAGGTTTCTCATCCTTGATCCGTACGACACGCGCACTAGATCAGAGGATGGCAGCAATCGAGGCCACCTTGGGCACTCGCGGGACGTCCAGCTCAGGAGCAGGAGACCGAGGTAGACCCAAAACCATTCTATCACAACACCACCAGAAATCCAGTCTACCCCAGCTAAGGCAAAACGTGGGGCCACATTCCTAACCGGGAGGCCAAGATGCGGAATGCCTAGGGGGTGAAAGAATGGATTAACGCACCGGGCTTCGGGGACGAAGCCCCTCGTAAGGGGGGGAGAGTGTAACACCCCGTGTTACGACCCCTAAAACCAATTAATTAATTAACCCATAGCCCAAGAGAAAGAATAAATTATAATAATTAATTAGGGAAAAAGGCCCACCATAGTCTATGGGCCCTTATCCCTAAACCCAATCCTTAGTTCCAAAAGGAATAGAATTAGCAAGCCTATAATATTAGTTCCTAATCAGGACTCCTAAATATATAAATAGGGGACTTAAGAGGCACCTAGAACCCCCCCCCCCCCCCCCCCCCACCACAATAAACGACTCACCACCCCAAAAGAGCTCCAAGAATTCCCTTAGAAGAAATCAAGAAAGCAAGAAAGCTTAAAGAAAGACCCTTCATAGCCAAGGAATTAATTAAGGCTAAGAGGTAACCCATGTCTCAACAAAACCTATTTTTATAGCTATGATTTCCCCCGTAGGATTTCCCCATATTATCATGTATTGATGATTTGTGATATTATTATTGATGATTGATGGGATAATTCCATGGGTGATCTTGATATTGGGAGATTCTTGATAATTATGGTGTTCTTGATGATCATGTGGAGTTCTTGATGTTTATATGTCGTTCTTGATAATTGTCTGGCATTCTTGATGCTTATGTGTTATTTATACCGAATCTTGTAATTAGAAGACGAATCGTATTCTTGTTGGTATAAAAGTGATTAGAACCCTAAGTTGTATCGTATGATATTATTCTTGGTGTATCGGGTGGGGAAATCGCATGTTTGGGTGTCGATTATGTTTAGAAAAGCATGATAGGTTATGTGCCGTACGTTTCTCATATTTGATCCGTTAACTGTCTACGTGTTGATCGTTAATTGCGTTGTAAAGTGTCTAAGCATGGTTTCGGGTTCCACAATGGTTCCCGGGGCATTTTGTGTATAAAGAGTCAGTGGGGGGTAGGGGACCCCGCCACCTACCCGCGGCCAGAAGGGACGTCTCCGGCAGCGGGCAGCCGACGGGCGGGCAGCTGCCCGCCGGCGACCCGCTGCCCGGAACAGTGCTTACCGGCGGGCAGCCGGCGAGTGGCCCCCCACCCACCGGCTACCCGCTGGAAATCTCCCCCATTCGGGACCCCGGCTTCCCCGTTTGATGTTTCCCCGATCCCCGTGGTGTCCCAACGGACTCCGTTCATCGTGCCGTGTCTAGTTTGATGTTTCGGGTACCGTTCGTAGGTTATGAGTCTTATATATTGCATGCTAGTTGAATTGGTATCCCGTTGACCTAGGTGGAAGAAGTATGAACCCCTTAGGACCATTCTTAGTATGTGATGGATCACGCATAGGTTTTGTTATACGCTTTCTCCCCTTCCCAATGTGTTAATGTGGGTTGCATGTGCTTGCTATGTGTTATGTGTGCATGACACCCCAATTCGGTTGCGATCGGATTGGTTATTCCTGAGCTGCGGTTCAGAAGCTGGCTGCGGTCAGATTTACACTCTTGGGCTGCGGTCCACCGTTTGGTTGTGATCAAACGTTTCTACATGAGCTGCGGTTCATACTTTCCTGGCTGCGGTCAGATGACATACTCTTGGGCTGCTGTCCACTGTTTGGTTGCGATCAAACTATGATGAGCTGCGGTTCATCGGTCGTTTGCGATCGACCCCTCCGTTTTGCGATACGGGGCAGGGTGCTGCGGGGCCGTGTCTGAGCTATATGCGCTGACCCTCATGTATGGGCATGCGATTGGTCCTGTGGCGCCAACAAAGTGTGCTATGTGATGAGATATGGATGAGTTATGAGTATCTTGGGGGATGTGACTATGGGATTTATGCTGGGGATTGTTTATGTTGGATTATGTTTATTAATTGTGCTCAGCTTTATCTGTTTTGCCGGTTGTGGATTGTATACGCTTGTTATAACTGTTGCTTGTGTCTAGCCTTGTCTGTCGAGTCATTCCCGGTTTTAAAAGCTAGAGTTCGTAGAATATATCTTCATGCTCAAAATGGTTTTCGTATATCTATATATATCTCTATATGTATTGTATTTCAACGCGTTGGAGTGGGTTACCAGCATCTCTCGCTGAACAGATATATTTGGCTTTCAGGCACAGAAGAATAAGTCACTGGAGCGCGCTAGAAATTGGAGCGTAGAAGTAGATAGTTTCCCTTTCGGCCTGCGTGCCATGCTTATGCATTTACATTATCAAGGATATTAGTTAGTTAGCCTGTGCATCTGAGTTCTCTGACTCAGGTGTGGCATAGCACCCCGTACTCTTGTATTACGTTTTGGGATTTAATGAGATTCCACCTTTATTTTATAAGTTTTAAATGTCTTGAAGTTTCGGGGTGTTACAACGGCAGCTCCTATGGTCTAGGTCAACTGGGTGAGCTAGCGCAGACTCTCAGTCAAATCTGTAGATGACGACGCTCTAGGTCCTGAGGAGCGGGGAGATTCCTCTCTGACTCTTCGCGGCGGCATCGCGAAACCCTTCGTACATGACCAGAACAGATCATTCTTGTTAGCACGACTAATAAGTTAGTTGATTCTAACTTCTCTAATCTTAAGACAAACTTGCAACAAGTAGATCACACAAAGCAACAAAGGCATCTCTCCTCATCTACTTTAACAACTTAACAGGAATAACTTCTCTTCTAAGCTTTAACTTTCAAACTCTTGGTTTTTCTCTCTCAACTTCTCTCTTTACTTCTATACTTTTGCTCGAAACAGATATCAAAGGCATAACAAGCACTTTGGTAAATCACACATAAGCAAGAAACAAGTATAAACTCTTATATTTTTTACATTAGCACTTTTATAAAACCTCCACTTTCAAACTTTAACTTTCAAAATCTCAACTTCTAACTTTCACTTCAACTTCTCACTGAAAACTTCTCTACTTTACTTTCAAAAGATAGATAAAAGCACTTTAAACACATTAGTAAAGCACAGAACATATAAGCAAACATAAAGGAACTCACGACCTTACCGCGTTCCTAACTGATACTTAGAGTTTCTCTTAACTCTGATTCTCATACTTAGTCACTGAACTTAGAGTCTTTCTTATCTCAATCTTCATAACTTAGGGTTATTTCCCTAATCTTATCCTTCTTAGGATTTCCACTTAATGTTCTCTCCTTATCTTGTCTTTCTTAAGACTTCAACTTAGAGGTCTTTATTTAACTTGTCCTTCCTAGGACTTTCACTTAGAGTTTCTATACTCAATCTTAAAGGTCAAACTTCCTAAGTCTCTCGCGGTTCATACCGCTCTGATACCAATTTGTAACACCCCACTTTTCTAACTCTTAATTACAACTCTAAACAGCCATTTACAACTAAACAACGGAAATAATAACTAAAAGATAATTAGTGGGAGTGTCACCGCCAGAACCACCACTCTGTGGTGATTGCATAGGCTAAGGGGTAAAACTAGAAATAAGATAAAAATCTGGCATCCAAATAAAATACTGGAAACATAAGGGGGAAAAACGTCACCCCAATAGTCTACATCATCCTCAAAACATAGAGTCAATAAGTCTAAAATCCATAACATGATCATCAATAAAACTAGAGTTTAGACATCTCAAACTAAGAGACTAATCTAACTCGATCTCTTCTCATTGTTGGGTCCACCTGAAAGGGGTTTTGTAAGAAACACATAGACAAATAGGAAAACACCCGTTAGCACGAAGCTAAGTATAACCACACTCAACCCTGTAAAGCATTCTATCATTTACGTTGAAAACATTTGATTTCTTTATAAACAATTAACTTATCTAGATCTAACACATACTTTCTAGATGCTTGCACCCTATTATATCAGCTGGCATGCTCATATATATATAAGACTATTCACTTAAATTCATCAGCATATAAACTTCTCAAATAACTTAACAAGCAATTCAAGCTTACAGATAGGATCATGCTAATAAACCATATAACAGGTATGCTCATCTCATAATTCGATAAACAATACTTCTAATACAACAAAACGATTATAAATCAACATTCTCATTATGTACTCTCATGCGATACTTTACTCAAATGCAATCTTGTGCCATGTTGTAATCATACTCATGAGCAACCTTGTGCAAAGCGGTAATCATATGCAATCTTGTGCACAACTATAATCATACACATTTGCAATCTCATGCAATACTTAAACATCATACTCATGTGCAATCTCGTGTAATACTATACTCATTCTCATATGCAATCTCGTGCAATACTATAAACATGTGCAATCTCGTGCAATACTAAAAACATACTCATATGCAATCTCATGCAATACTATTGTTGGTCCCAAAAGAGGTAATTAAGGTGAAAGTCTAGAGGGGGGGGGGGGGGGTGAATAGACTTTCAAACTTTTTAGCACAGTACCACAATTGCTAAGCCAGAGATAAACCAAAACTCTTAACTAGATTGTTAGAGTATGGTGCACAACGGAAATAAATAAACGATACGGTGTGTGTGTAGATTGTGTCAAGATTATTCTCGTGAGAAGAAAGCAAGAGCAGTAAGTAAAGAAAGCAGTAAAGAACACAAGGCAATTTATAGTGGTTCGCGAGGTGGTGTAATCCTCCTACTCCACTTGCTCTTATCTCCAAGAGCAATTCACTATATCCACTACTTCTTGGTTCCAAGACACAATGAATTTCCGTGATCTAGCTGTAACACCCCGTGTTACGACCCCAAAAACCAATTAATAATCTAATCAAATTACCCAAAAAGAAAGAATTAAATTACAGAAATTAATTAGGAAAAAGCCCACCATAGTCCGTGAGCCCTCATCTCTAAACCCAACCCTTAGTCCTAAAAGGATTAGATCCTAAATAAGACCCTTAGATATATAAATAGGGAACCTAGAGGGCACCTAGAACCCCCACCCCCCCCCCCCCCCGCCACAATAACGCCCCACCACCCCAAAGAGCTCCAAGAATCCCCTTAGAAGAAATCAAGAAAGCAAGAAAGCTTAAAGAAAGACCCTTCAGAACCAAGGAATTAATTAAGGCTAAGAGGTAACCCATGTCTCAACAAAACCTATTTTCATAGTTATGATTCCCCCTTAGGATCCCCCATATTATTGTATGTTGGTGATTCGTTATATTGATAATTGGTGTTATGATTCCATTGATATTCTTGATGATCTTGACGATGATGGGTTATTGATAATTATGGCGTTTTTGATGATTAAATGACATTCTTGATAATTACATGGTTTTCTTGATGTTCTTAATGATTATATGAGGTTCTTGATAGTTATATGATATTCCTACCGAATCTTGATTTTGGAAGATGAATTGTGTTCTTGTTGATTTAAAAATAATTAGAACCCTAGGTTATATATTAGAATTCGTATGGTATTATTCTTGGTATATTGGGTGGGATTTCGCATGATTGGGTGTTTATTATGATTAGAAAAGCATGATAGGTTATGTGCCGTTTGTTTCTTGATTTTGATCCGTTATTGTCTACGTGTGTTATCAATAGCGTTTGAAAGTGTCTAAGCATGGTTTCGGGTTCCACAAAGGTTCCCGGGGCGTTTATTGTGTTAATGAGTCAGTGGGGGGTAGGGGACCCGCCACCTACTCGCGACCAAAAAGGGGTGCTCCGGCAGCGGGCAGCTGCCCGCCGGGCACCCGCTGCCCGGAACAGTAAATACCGGCGGGCAGCCGGCGGGTAAACTCCCACCCACCGGCTACCCGCTGGAAATTCCCACGCTTCGGGACCCCGGCTTCCCCGTTTGATGTTTCCCCGACCCCCGTGGTGTCCCAACGGACTCCGTCTATCGTGCCTATGTCTAGTTTGATATTTCGAGTACCGTTCGTAGGTTGTATGAGTCTTATATATTGCATGCTAGTTGAATTGGTATCCCGTTGACCTAGGTATAAGAAGTATGAACCCCTTAGGAGTATTCCTAGTTGTGGATGACCACGCATAGGTTTCGTTATACGTTTTCCCCCTTCCCAATGTGTTAATATGGGTTGCATGTGCTTGCTATGTGTTATGTGTGCATGTTACCCCGATTTGGTTGAGATCAATAGGGCTATACGGGCAGTTGGATGGGCTGAGAACCATACCGGCTGTTAACCAGGCTGGTAAAGACCGGTCAGGTATATAAATATTATATAGGACTAAGGTCCACTATACGGGCAGTCGGATGGGCTGAGAACCATACCGGCTGTTAACCAGGCTGGTAAAGACCGGTCAGGTATATAAATATTATATAGGACAAAGGTCCACTATACGGGCAGTTGAATGGGTTGAGAACCATCCCAACTGTTAACCAGGCTGGTAAAGACCGGTCGGGTATATAAATATTATATAGAACTGCGGTTCATCAGTCAGTTGCGATCGACTCCTCCGTATTGTGAGACGGGGCAGGGTGCTGCGGGGCCGTGTCAGAGCTATATGCGCTGACCCTCATGTATGGGCATGCGATTGGTCCTGTGGCGCCAACAAAGTGTGCTATGTGATGAGATGAGAAGAATTGATGATGTGACTGTTATGGAAACGTGACCATAGGACTATTACTAGTAATGCTTAATTGTGATTATTGGTTGTGCTTATCTATAACTGTTCCCTATGTGAGAATTGTACATGCTTGATTATGACTATTGATTGTGTGTACCCCTATCTGTCGAGTCGGTTCCCTGATTTGAAAGTTAGAGTCTCGTAAGATATATCTTCATGCTTCGAAATGACTTTTCGTATATCTATGTGTGTGTGTGTGTGTGTGTATATATATATATATATATATATATATATATATATATATATATATATATATATATATATATATATATATATTGTATTTCAACGCGTTGGAGTGGGTTACCAGCATCTCTCGCTGAACAGATATATTTGGCGTTCAGGCACAGAAGAATAAGTCACTGGAGCGCGCTAGAACTTGGAACGTAGAAGTAGTTAGTTTCCCTTTCGGCCTGCGTGCCATGTTTTTGCATTTACATTATTAAGACATTAGTTAGTTAGCCTGTACGCCTGAGTTCTCTAGCTCAGGTATGGCATAGCACCCCGTACTCTTGTATTCTGTTTGGGATTTAATGGGATTTCACTCTTATTTTATAAGTTTTAAATATCTTGAAAATCTGGGTTGTTACAGTTGGTATCAGAGCCTAAGATTGACCCTAGGATAAGACTCTTAAGACCAGACTCTAGGACATTAAGCTTGAACTCTAGGTACTTAGGAACATAAGATTTGGGAATCCTAGGACGCGCGGTGAGATTGTGAAACCTACACATAACCCCCACACTCGATCCCTCTCCGAATCAAAGAAACCCCCCCCCCCTTCACTTATTACATCCAGGTAATAATACAAAATAACATCGACTCATGAACACCAGGATGGCACCAAAAAGGAGACAGACAGGAACACCGAAACTCCCCACTCAGGAATTCTTGACACAGAACCTACAACGCCTGACCCAAATTGCCCAGGCACTGAGTACTACCATTTCCCAACCTTTACCAACAGACGAGAACTTGGAAGTCCACCACCAAGTCTCGGCACATCAACCACCCACCCTCTCCGGGGACGAAGACCCCACAACCCTCGAGGAATGGATCGGGACTTTCGACAAGATATTTAGGGCAACCAAATGCCCCGAGGACCACCAAGTAAGAATAGCCTCCTTCTACTTCAAACACGAGGCCGATACCTGGTGGGCCCACGAGGGACCCACATGTGAACATAACCATAGATTCAACTGGGAATCCCTAAAGACACGACTACGAGAACGATTCTATCCCAACCATCTAAGAGCCACCATATACGAAGAATTCCTCCACCTAAAACAAGGTGCAACCTCGATCACGGAATACTACCAACAATTCCACCGACTGGCTCGCCTCATCCTCGAGCTACTACCCACCGAGAGGATCAGGATCGAAAGGTTCATAACAGGCCTTGACCCCGAATATCAAAAAGCCCTGGCCACACAAGAGCCAGGAACCCTCGGGGAGGCCTACGCCAAGGCGTCCCAACTACAACAAGTGCCAAACCAACCCCGGGAAACACACCTGGGGTACAAAAGAAAATCTGAAGGAAATCACATAAACTCCACCCGCGGGCCTAAAAACCCCAGGGCCGCCTCACCTCGCCAAGTCACAGCACCAACCATTCAAGGAAGAATCCTTACTCTAAGCAAAGCCAAAATTGGAGATAGCAACATAGTCTCCGGAACCTTCCAGGTATACGCTACCCCCGCCACGGTATTATTTGACTCGGGGGCTACCAACTCGTTTATAGCAACTGAGTTTGCCACACAGCTCGGCCTCAACGCCAGCACCAAGGTCCGACTTCAGGTCAAGGTGCCCTCCGGCGAAATCTTAGAATGCGACCGCATGTACGAAAATGTAATGATCACCATACAAGGGGTGGAATTTCCTAGCAACTTAATCCAATTCAAACTGGATGGGGTACAGGTGATTTTGGGCATGGATTGGCTAGGGAAATACCAAGCACAAATCCTATGCGGAGAATAAAAAGTGGTCCTACGGGGACCAAACGGTAAGAGGGTGTCATACCGTGGGACCCACCGGGAAGCCGGGATCAAAGTGGTGAACATGATAAAAATGAAGAAATACCTAAACAAGGGAAGCGAGGCCTTCCTATGTTCGGTCGAGGACCTCAGCACCAAAACCCCCGAACCACAAACCATTCCAGTGGTAAACGAATTCACCGACGTCTTCCCGGACGAAATCCCCGGGGCACCCCCAGCCAGAGAAGTCGAGTTCACCATAGATCTCGTACCGGGCGCTGCCCCGATTTCTAAACCACCCTACCGGTTAGCACCAAAAGAAATGAAGGAACTGAAGACGCAACTACAGGAATTGCTAGACAAGGGCTACATCCGTCCTAGAACCTCCCCATGGGGAGCGCCAGTGTTGTTTGTTAAAAAGAAGGATGGGAGCATGCGCCTGTGCATCGAATACAGGGAACTTAACCAAGTTACAATAAAGAATAAGTATCCCCTTCCCCGAATCGACGACTTGTTCGACCAACTTAAAGGGGCAGGGGTATTTTCGAAGATTGATCTGAGATCCGGGTATCACCAAATACAAGTGGCCAAACCGGACATTCAGAAAACAGCTTTCCGGACACGTTACGGCCACTATGAATTCACCGTAATGCCATTCGGACTCACCAACGCGCCTGCCATATTCATGGACCTCATGAACCGAGTATTCCGACCCCACTTGGATGACTTCGTCATTGTATTCATTGACGACATCCTAGTCTACTCCCGAAACAAGGAAGAACATGAAAGACACCTCCGCATAACCCTACAAACTCTAAGAGAGCACCAACTATACGCCAAGTTCTCTAAATGCGAATTCTAGAAAGACAGTGTGGCCTTCCTGGGTCACGTAATAGCCAAGGAAGGAATTAAGGTGGACCCCGCCAAGATCCGTGCCGTTAAAGAATGGACCACACCAAGCTCACTCAACGAAGTCCGAAGCTTCCTAGGCTTGGCGGGCTACTACAGGAGGTTTGTACCCGACTTCACCAGGATAGCCCAACCCCTCAACAAACTCATGAAGAAGGAAACCCCCTTCCGATGGGACAACGACTGCATCTCGGCCTTTCAAGAATTGAAGGATAAGTTAACCACGGCACCCGTACTCGCCATCCCCTCCGGGGAGGAAGGATTCGAGGTCTTCAGTGATGCATCCAAAAAGGGGTTGGGGTGCGTGCTAATGCAAAAAGGCCGAGTAATAGCCTACGCATCCAGGCAGCTCAAAACCCACGAAGAAAACTACCCCACCCACGACCTCGAACTAGCCGCTATCGTGTTCGCACTAAAAATTTGGAGGCATTACTTATATGGGGTGCAATGCAAGATTTACACGGACCATAAGAGCCTAAAGTACATCTTCACCCAGAAAGACCTAAACATGAGACAACGGAGGTGGTTAGAACTCATAAATGACTACGACCTGGACATCCAATACCATGAGGGGAAAGCTAACGTTGTGGCGGATGCCCTAAGCAGGAAGGCTAACCACTCCCTCAACAGCACCTGGATCCTACCGGACCAACTGTACAGGGACTTCCAAAGACTAAATTTGGAAATAATAAAGCAAGATCAAACCCACCCCGACGTCCACTTGTTCAACACACAAGTCATACCTACACTCTTCGAGGAAATCAAAATAGGGCAAGAGCAGGATCCGGAACTAGATAAGATCCGCCTCGACCTAACCCAGGGGAAGGAAGGACCCTTCAAAATACACGAAGACGGCAGTCTCCGTTACCAAGGTAGGTGGTGCGTGCCCTCAACACACCCCCACTTGAAACAACAAATCTTGGAGGAAGGACACAACTCACCATACTCAGTTCACCCAGGGGGTGACAAACTATACCAAGATGTAAAAAGGTCGTTTTGGTGGCACAACATGAAAAAGGAAATCGCGGATTTCATGGCCAAGTGTCTGAATTGCCAAAGGGTGAAGGCCGAACGATGCAAACCCAAGGGACTCGTACAACCCCTTGAGATACCACAAGGAAAGTCGGATTCCATATCCATGGACTTCGTCGGAGGACTACCCCCAACGAAGACCGGCAAGGATAAGATTTGGGTCATAGTGGACCGACTAACCAAAACGGCGCGATTCATCGCCATGAAGGAAACATGGAAAATGACACAACTAGCCCAAGCCTACTTGAGCCGAGTAGTGAAGTATCACGGAGTTCCCCGAAACATCGTATCCGATAGAGACTCCAGGTTCCTCTCACAATTCTGGAAATCACTGCAATTAGCCTTGGGGACACAACTAAAACTAAGCACTGCCTTCCACCCCACCACGGACGACCAAACCGAGAGGACCATTCAGACTCTCGAAGACATGCTAAGAGCCTGCGTGTTAGACTTTCAAGGGACATGGGAGGAACACCTAGACCTTATTGAATTCTCATACAACAACAGCTACCACACGAGCATTCGTATGGCACCCTACGAAGCTCTATACGGAAAAAAATGTAGAACCCCCTTATGTTGGGAAGACATGGTCGACCCAATAACACTAGGGCCCCAACACCTACAAGATACCATCACCAAGGTCAAGCACATCCGGGAAAGGATGAAGGCTGCCCAAGACCGCCAGAAGTCCTATGCCGACCTAAAGAGGAAACAAGCCGAGTTCAACACCGGGGACAAGGTCTGGTTGAGAATCTTGCCCACACGAGGGGTGATGAGATTCGGAAGGAAAGGAAAGCTCAGCCCTCGATTTATCGGCCCCTATGAAATCATAGAAAAAGTTGGGAACCTAGCCTATCGCCTCGCTCTACCCGTTGAACCAGAACGAGTACACAACGTATTCCACATATCCCAGCTAAAGAAATACGTACACGACCCAAGCCACGTGCTTCAACTCGAGGTCGTGAACCTCGACGAGTCACTAGTATACGAAGAAAGACCCGTGAGGATCCTGGACACAAAGACAAGAAACACCCGTCGCCGAGCCATAGAAATGGTGAAAGTCCTCTGGACCAACCATGGGACCGAGGAAGCAACGTGGGAGCTCAAAGACACAATGAGGGAACGCTACCCCGAACTTTTCAAACCAGGTAACTAAGAGAAAGTCACTCGGCAAGGACCAAGCTTCGGGGACGAAGCTTCCCGTTAAGGGGGGAGAGTGTAACACCCCGTGTTACGACCACTAAAACCAATTAATCATCTAATCAAATTACCCAAACAGAAAGAATTAAATTACAGAAATTAATTAGGAAAAAGCCCACCATAGTCCGTGGGCCCTCATCTCTAAACTCAACCCTTAGTCCTAAAAGGATTAGATCCTAAATAAAACCCTTAGATATATAAATAGGGAACCTAGAGAGCACCTAGAACCCCCCCCCCCCCTCCACAATAACGCCCCACCACCCCAAAGAGCTCCAAGAATCCCCTTCGAAGAAATCAAGAAAGCAAGAAAGCTTAAAGAAAGACCCTTCATAGCCAAGTAATTAATTAAGGCTAAGAGGTAACCCATGTCTCAACAAAACCTATTTTCATAGTTATGATTCCCACTTAGGATCCCCCATATTATTGTATGTTGGTGATTCGTTATATTGATAATTGGTGTTATGATTCCATTGATATTCTTGATGATCTTGACGATGATGGGTTATTGATAATTATGGCGTTCTTGATGATTAAATGACGTTATTGATAATTACATGGTGTTCTTGATGTTCTTAGTGATTATATGAGGTTCTTGATAGTTATATGATATTCCTACCGAATCTTGATTTTGGAAGATGAATTGTGTTCTTGTTGATTTAAAAATAATTAGAACCCTAGGTTATATCGTGGAATTCGTATGGTATTATTCTTGGTATATTGGGTGGGATTTCGCATGATTGGGTGTTTATTGTGATTAGAAAAGCATGATAGGTTATGTGCCGTTTGTTTCTTGATTTTGATCCGTTAATTCTCTGCGTGTGTTATCAATAGCGTTTGAAAGTGTCTGAGCATGGTTTCGGGTTCCACAAAGGTTCCCGGGGCGTTTATTGTGTTAATGAGTCAGTGGGGGGTAGGGGACCCGCCACCTACTCGCGGCCAAAAAGGGGTGCTCCGGCAGCGGGCAGCTGCCCGCCGGGCACCCGCTGCCCGGAACAGTAAATACCGGCGGGCAGCCGGCGGGTAAACTCCCACCCACCGGCTAATCGCTGGAAATTCCCACGCTTCGGGACCCCGGCTTCCCCGTTTGATGTTTCCCCGACCCCCGTGGTGTCCCAACGGACTCCGTCTATCGTGCCTATGTCTAGTTTGATATTTCGAGTACCGTTCGTAGGTTGTATGAGTCTTATATATTGCATGCTAGTTGAATTGGTATCCCGTTGACCTAGGTATAAGAAGTATGAACCCCTTAGGAGTATTCCTAGTTGTGGATGACCACGCATAGGTTTCGTTATACGTTTTCCCCCTTCCCAATGTGTTAATATGGGTTGCATGTGCTTGCTATGTGTTATGTGTGCATGTTACCCCGATTTGGTTGAGATCAATAGGGCTATACGGGCAGTTGGATGGGCTGAGAACCATACCGGCTGTTAACCAGGCTGGTAAAGACCGGTCAGGTATATAAATATTATATAGGACTAAGGTCCACTATACGGGCAGTCGGATGGGCTGAGAACCATACCGGCTGTTAACCAGGCTGGTAAAGACCGGTCAGGTATATAAATATTATATAGGACAAAGGTCCACTATACGGGCAGTTGAATGGGTTGAGAACCATCCCAACTGTTAACCAGGCTGGTAAAGACCGGTCAGGTATATAAATATTATATAGAACTGCGGTTCATCAGTCGGTTGCGATCGACTCCTCCGTATTGTGAGACGGGGCAGGGTGCTGCGGGGCCGTGTCAGAGCTATATGCGCTGACCTTCATGTATGGGCATGCGATTGGTCCTGTGGCGCCAACAAAGTGTGCTATGTGATGAGATGAGAAGAATTGATAATGTGACTGTTATGGAAACGCGACCATAGGACTCTTACTAGTAATGCTTAATTGTGATTATTGGTTGTGCTTATCTATAACTGTTCCCTATGTGAGAATTGTACATGCTTGATTATGACTATTGATTGTGTGTACCCCTATCTGTCGAGTCGGTTCCCTGATTTGAAAGTTAGAGTCTTGTAGGATATATCTTCATGCTTCGAAATGACTTTCCGTATATCTATGTGTATATATATATATATATATATATATATATATATATATATATATATATATATATATATATATATATATATATATATATATATATATATTGTATTTCAACGCGTTGGAGTGGGTTACCAGCATCTCTCGCTGAACAGATATATTTGGCTTTCAGGCACAGAAGAATAAGTCACTGGAACGCGCTAGAATTTGGAACGTAGAAGTAGTTAGTTTCCCTTTCGGCCTGCGTGCCATGTTTATGCATTTACATTATTAAGACATTAGTTAGTTAGCCTGTGCGCCTGAGTTCTCTAGCTCAGGTGTGGCATAGCACCCCGTACTCTTGTATTCTGTTTGGGATTTAATGGGATTTCACTCTTATTTTATAAGTTTTAAATATCTTGAAAATCTGGGGTGTTACACTAGCGCTTTGATAACCAAGCCCACACTAATCACGCCTAGTGTCACCAACACTGCTGCTTCGGGTTTCACGTCGCCGCGTTACTTTCCCAGGATTTCATGACTCCACGTTACTTTCCCCCGTCTTCTACGATCCGGTAGAAACGTATCCCGTGATATAGTTCTTTGATCACAAAGCCCGCACTAATCACGCCCAATGTCTTCCGACATTGCTGCTTCGGATCTCACAACTCCGTGTGACAATCCAGGATTTCACAACTCCGTGTTACTTTCCTCCTTTCCCTTGTTTTGCTCCGAAACAAGTTTTGCCTTGCTTCCAACTTTTGAGACTCTGTAGATGATCTTCGATGATGCTCTTAGTCTTTGTAGTTGATGAAGATTTTAACACTCTTGGATATTTCTTTTGTAAGCTCTGTATCACTCTGAGTGTTTTATCTTACAAAAAATATGTCAATTTAAGCTCTTGAGATGGAAAACTTTCTTTGAATTTTGTATGCTCTGTTAGCTCTGTTCTTTGCTCTTTTCTAATTGCTTCTGCTTTCCACTGCTTCAATCTTCATCCTTTTATAGCTGGTAATGAGAATCCGTCCGTTGGAAAGAAACGTTCTCATTTTTGAATTTCATCTAGCTGTATAGCCTTTTCAAAGGATAAGATAACGTTTGCAGATATGTCAGAGATTCTCTGCAAGTTGAGGTAGAAGTTCTCGCAAAAATGGCGTCCCAAAAATCTTCATCTGGTGTAGAACACACCTCTTGGGATTTCTATCTTCAAAATATAATCTCCAATTTAATCCCTAACTAGTTTAGACTAGTATTTTTGCTTCTGTAACTTCTTCTTGTATTTTCCTCAGTACTTTACGTCTGGGTCTGTATACTGCTTCCAGACTTCATCTTCTTAATTGACTTGGGAAATCTCTTCCCATGTAAACTTCATCCCTTACTATATTTGGAAGTGAAATCTCATCCCTTCCTTGATTTGGCAATTGAAATCTCATCCCTTACTTGATTTGGAATTGTAACTTCATCCCTTGAATTGAAACCCTTTGCAAATCTCATCCCATCGAATTGAAACTTCTGCCCCAAGGGTGAGATGTGTGAACTTCATCCCTTCAAATTGCATCCCTATATAAATTTTGAGATACTTCATCCCTTCAATATTATATATTAGGGCCTTAATTAAGTGCTGCAAGTTGACTAGGCTTATTAAGTGGTCTGGTTGGACTTAATAACTAGTAGTTGTTAGTCAACCAAACTCTGTGCCTAATATAATTCTGGATTGATGGGATACAGGATGATTGATGTTAGCACATTCAGTTACGGTACTCAGACATGCTCAGTAGATACAAATACACCATCTAGGGTTCTGAGTCAGGTCTGAGGCAAAACATGGCTAACGGTCTACCGTTAAGAGGCATCACAACAGGAACAAACATGGCTAATATAATCCTGGATTGATGGGATACAGGATGATTGATGTTAGCACATTCAGTTACGGTACTCAGACTGCTCAGTAGATGCCAATACACCATCTAGGGTTCTGAGTCAGGTCTGAGGCAAAACATGGCTAACGGTCTACCGTTAAGAGGCAACACAACAGGAACAAACATGGCTAACGGTCTACCGTGAGGCAACACAATAGGAACATCAACTATGGCTGGAGATCACAATTTTATCTTTAAGAAAATTCATCCCATAGTCAACTTGGAAATCTCATCCCATCGCCAATACTTCATCTGATGGATTTAAACTTGGCTTCTTAAAATATGTGGGATGTGAGATTCAAACCTATGACCTTGCATATAATATTTCAAGTTTCATCCAACTCATCTATACAACCTTTTAGTTATCATCTTGTTTCGCTTGGTGTACTTCTTTCTTTCTATAGATGCTTGATCTTCAAGATAGCTTCATGCAAACTTCAAGTCACGTTCTTTCTTCTTCGGGATTTCTTGAGGGATTTCTTCATTAATTTCTTGAGAGATTTCTTCTTAGGATGATAGTCTTCATAACTTCTTCATACGCATACATCTTCCTCTTTTGTTTGCCATTTTCACTAGGCAAATTCTTGATTTTTGGCTTTATCTCTTCTTCATCCATTTCCTCAACTAATGAATTTATTTTTCCCTTTCTTGGTCTATGACTCGACTAGTCTAACCAAAAATAAAATTGGGGATCTACGATTTACAATATGGCATATCAAAATCTATTACAATTTATTCCTAACAATTTCCCCCCTTTTTATAATGCCATAACTTATACTCAAACATTGGCTTTAAGTCTTTGAAAAATAATTTCACTTTATGCTCAATTTTATTTGACAAAGCCAAGATGAGTTTGACAAAAATAATTCTAGGGAAAATGAAAATACTTGTGAATTAATTCAGACAAGTCCTATACACATCCTTGATTAATTTTTAATCAATTTTTATCTTTTCAAATTTTTGCATGCGTTTGACAATTCTTGTCTTTTTAATTCACGAACTAATACATGATAGCCAAGAATAAATCAAAACAGACTTAGATCAGACCATGGGAAATATTTATTCATATTAGTCGATTAGAGGAAATATTATTATAGTCAAAATCATTCCAAAATAGATATTCAAAAACATCATATTTTTGAGGAGTTCATATCTGATTACCTTCTGGGTTTCTTGACTCCCATGTCAGCTTTCAATATGTCCTTGATATGTTCTCTCATCTTGCAGATATCATTTTTGAACTTTTCACATTCAAACCTCTTAGTCACATCTCCAGCCATGTAGTGTCCAAAGGCCTCTTTAATATTGGTGCCCGGAAGAGCTCCGGCTTCCCACCAAATTATGCATTCTTCAAAGCTTCTTTGGAATCCCAAACTTTCACCATTATTTTTGGTATAATCTCTAAGCTCATACCACATCTCGGTTTGCTTCCTTTTTGCTTCTTCTTCCTTATTCTTGTCAGATATCCATTGAGCTTGATCAGCTTTGGGCCATCTTTTCACCATACTTGGCACATTCTCGGATGTCCAAATTTTCTGCGGTGTTATGGTTCCTTTTGAACATTCGAACCAATTTCGAGTTTCAGCAAATTTTGATGAGCTTGATCCAAGACCCGGATTTGCAAATTGAGCGAAACCAACTTGGGATTGTTGACCACGTCCTCGGCCACGACCTTTCGCTGGTGCGGCGGTGAAAACTGGCTGTTGTGGTTGACTTCCAAGGATGAATTCTTGTTGTTGTAAAGCCAGATGATTGAGAATTTCTTCACCCCTTATGGCATTATCAATCAAAAAGCCAAGGGATTTGGAATCTTGTTCTTGATTGGCTTTAACAAGTTTGACACCATCATGTGTTTTGAGAGAAACATCCTGCAAATCAGATATTTTGTTAGGCATAGAGGATAATTCTACCTCAAGGTGATTTATCCTTGTCTCTTGGTCTTGTATGGCCTTTATTTGTCTCATGTGTCTTTCATTGTTGATCTTCTCGGTAGCTTCTTGTTCCTTCTTCATGAGTTGGATTATCTCCAATAATCCTTCGGTGAGATCTCCTTTCAAATGTCTTTCGGCTCTGTCTATCTTTGTTTGCAGAGCGTTTTGATGTTCCAATAGCTCCTTCAAATTGTTTCGTGTGTCCTCAAAATGTTGCAAAGAGAGATGTCCTTGCTCGGTAAGAGTAGTTCCAATCTTTTGACACACAACATCACTTGATTATGTGACTTTTGCAAATAGTGATGTTAACAAATCTTCTTCAGCTTCTTCTCGGGTTCGGCTTCTACTCATGTTCAGAGAGTGTAGACTTTTGAACGAATTCCTTCGTGGATCACCAAGAACTGGATTTTCAATGAGTTTCAAGTTTTCTTCTGGTGATTCGGCTTCTTGAAGATGATTTCCAGTTTCTTCTTCAATAACCTCTGTTCTTGAAATAATCTCTGTATTTAAATTGACTTCTTCCAGAGAGTTGTTTTGAAGAGACATCATAGAGTTGTTATCGTGCACTGGTGCTTCATACAAACATTCCCCCCCCCCCCCCCCCAATTGAGGGTCTAATTTCACCATCAATTTGATCCCTTACTTCATCCCTTGTAGGGTCCATTGCATTTATATCAATATTGGTGGGGGCACTTTAGATATTAAAAGTTCAGCACAGTGAACTCTGGCAGGAATAGACTCATGATTTTCAGAGGCTGAAATTGGTACCTCAACAAGTGTACTTCCTTCATTCGCCATTTCTCCAAAATTTTCAAGAAAATCATTGGCTATATTAATTGAATTATCACCTGGATGTCGATGAGTGTCATTTAAAGATCTGTGTAGAGCAATCTGTAGTCTCACTTCATTCTCCTTTTCAATATTGTCAGAAGGGATTTGAGTGACATTTTCTTGTGCTGCTGCGGCCACTCGTTTTCCTTTACTATTTTTCTCTTGAAGCTTCAGTCCATAAATTTGATTTGCATCCATGTTTAGTGCTTCGAGCATTGAGTCATTTCCAAGCCATTCAAAGGCAAATTCTTCACTTCGTATCAACTCTGAATCAGGGAATTTGAAGCAATCCTTGATGTCCTTTTCAGAAATTTGAACATCTGTTCTTCCAACTTTAGAATGAATCACGTTGTCCTTCATAGTAGCATGATGATAGAACTCGGTCACATCTATTTCAAAAGCTCCAGCATATTTGTAGGTGAAGAAATCATATAGTCCACAATCCTTCAAAGCATTGAGAATCTTCTTTGCAATTTCCTTGTCGACTGCTCCAATCATGAAGAACTCCGGATTGAGTGTCATCCCATCAATCAATGGTTGTTGTAGAATAAGCAGATTTTTGGGTTGCATGGCTTTGGTTCCAGACATGGTGTTCGCCGGTGAGATTGAGATCTTAAGAGAGATAGAGATTTCTGATCTTGATAGAACTGGAATTTTCGTCTGAGAGGAATACGAAGGGTTTCGTATGGTTTAAGAAGGATTTAAGAAGAGGTATAATTCTCAGATAGAAATCTCAATTGAAACCCTTAGAATAGGTGTGGTGACAAGGCACTTTTAGGGGTGGAGGTGTCTTTTGGTTAAGGTGTTACTAGGAAAGAGAAAAGGGTTATCATTAGCAGACAAGAGCATTAAATGCTTCACAGTCTCTTAGGTACCCTATATACGTAAAGTGTATAGAGTAAGAAGATTATGAATGGACACCTCTGATTATTTTTGAAGATTTGAGAGAGAGTATGGATTTGGGAGGAGATTTTTCGGGAGAGGGGATCTGATTTACGAGAGAGAGGGTAAGATTTCTGTGGGATTAATTATGGGTGGAAGTTTAAGGGGTGTGGGTTTTGAGAGGTGAAGAGTTTTAATGGGATTGGGTTTTATGGGTAGAGATTTAGTGGGAGGAGGTTTCAATCCAATCTGATCTCTTCCTTTTTCTTCTCAAAAACACGTACACATCAGATAATCACATAATTCCACATAAATATGATCACACAAATCAGACACATATCCGTATATCTCACATGCAATTTTCAAAACATATATGGAATTCTAAATAATTAGCAATTAAATCACATCCATATATAATCATGCATAAACACGGTAACTCCCAATTAAAATAAGCACAAATTTTGGTAACTAACCAAATTTCAATTATATTACCAAGAAAATACATACATACATACGGTACATTCTAAACATATATATGTAAACAAATTTCTTAAACACATAAGCAATTATTTAGAAACTAGTAAAAATTATTCTAATCACAAAATAACATAAATATAAACCAGATTATAAATCATATTTCGCAAATAGATTGTTCATGCAAACAAATTAACACAAACATGAACATAACTTGCGGTCCAAGTAGCGATAAAACATGCAATTCAAAAACAATTTAGATTAAATAAAAATTGCACATTTTGTCACATTAATTTGCATGGCATATAAAATCACGTTAAACACTACATGCAAATTCATAATTAAAAACTTAACACATTTAGCAAATTAGTTTACATAGAAATTAAGTACATAGAAATATGCTAACACGTAAAACATATAAAAGCATATAAACACGTAAAACATGTAATTTTGAGCATATGTATCATATTAGATCAAGAGATTAAATTGAGTGATACTTAGCTCATTTCCAACATTCCCAATTCATGCCTTAAAGTAGAAAATCTCGTTTCGCATAAAGGGTTCGTGAGAATGTCTGCAACTTGGTTCTCCGTAGGGACATACTCGATTTTTAGATCTTTCTTTTCAACATGATCCCTTATGAAATGATGTCGTATGTCGATATGCTTGGTTCTTGAGTGAAGCACCGGATTGTGAGTGATGGCGATTGCACTTGTATTGTCACAAAATATGCTAACATCGTCGCAATTCACTCCATAATCCTTCAATTGTTGCTTCATCCACAAAATTTGAGCACAACAACTTCCTGCAACAATATATTCGGCCTTGGCGGTACTAGTTGCGATGGAATTTTGCTTTTTGCTAAACCAAGAAACAAGCATTCCTCCCAAGAACTGACACGTTCCGGAGGTGCTTTTTCTGTCTATTTTGCAACCTGCAAAATCCGCATCTGAAAAACCAGTTAGCGTAAAATCTGTACCTTTAGGATACCACAATCCAACATTAATTGTGCCCTTCAAGTATCTTATGATTTTCTTTGTTGCGGTGAGATGGCTTTCTTTTGGATTTGCTTGAAATCTTGCACACACTCCCACAGCATAAGAAATGTCCGGCCTGCTTGCAGTGAGGTATAGTAGTGAACCAATCATTCCTCTATACTTTGTTTGTTCGACATCTTTTCCATCTTCATCTTTGTCTAGCCTTATTGATGTACTCATTGGAATTTTAATCGATGATTTTCCATCAAGGCCAAACTTCTTTATCAAGTCCCGGGTGTACTTTGCTTGATTGATGAATATTCCTTCCTTCAATTGTTTGACTTGTAAGCCCAAGAAATAATTCAATTCACCCATCATGCTCATTTCGAATTTATTCTGCATAAGCTTCGAAAATTTCTCACACAAAGAATTGTTAGTGCTTCCAAAGATAATATCATCGACATAGATTTGCACTAATAAAATATGATCACCATCTTGAATTCTAAAGAGAGTTTTGTCAACAAGGCCTTTGGTGAATCCACAACTTATCAAGAACATTGACAAGGTATCATACCAAGCTCTAGGTGCTTGTTTCAACCCATACAATGCCTTTTTAAGTTTGTAGACTTTGTCACCTTCGCCTTTTACCTCAAAACCTGGGGGTTGTTCGACATAAACTTCTTCTTCGAGTAGTCCATTCAAGAATGCGCTTTTCACGTCCATTTGATAAACAGTGAAATCTTTGTGTGCGGCGTAGGCTAGGAAAATCCTTATAGCTTCGAGTCTGGCTACCGGTGCAAAGGTTTCATCAAAATCTATTCCTTCTTCTTGAGAGTATCCTTTTGCAACGAGCCTTGCTTTATTTCTAACAATCACGCCTTCTTCGTTTGCTTTGTTCTGGAAGACCCATTTAGTTCCTACGACATTGTGGTTCATTGGTCTTGGAATAAGTTCCCAAACGTCATTTCTTTTGAATTGATCGAGTTCCTCTTGCATGGCGTCAATCCATCTTGGATCATTTAGAGCTTCGTCCACTTCTTTTGGTTCAATCTGAGATAGATAACATGTGAACAATGCTTCCATGGTAGATGATCTTGTTTTCACGCCATCTCGAACATTTCCGATCACTAATTCTGGTGGGTGATTTTTGAGCCATCTTAAGTCTGGTTCAAAATGGTACATGGTACTGGGTGGATTCACTGGTTGAGAAGTGGTTTGAATTTCTGCTTCATTTTCTAGATTTCCAACTTCTCCAGTAATTGCATCCAAGGGCTGATTTGCAATTTCCACTTCAACTGCATCCCTGGGTTGATTTGCAATTTCAATACCAATTGCATCCCGCACTTCATTTCTTACTGGATGAGAGATGGGATTTTCTAGAGAATTAATTTCCAACTCATCCATTCCCTGCAAAATATTTTCTTCACACGTATCATCAGTATCACAAAAATCAATATGACACTTGTTACCATTTTGCTCAATATTTTCGCCATTTTCGTCCAGAGCATCAATATTGACGTGTGATTTTTCATCAAATACCACGTGTATGGATTCTTCAACCACCATTGTTCTTTTGTTCAACACTCTGAATGCTTTGTTGGTAGTCGAATATCCTAGAAAAATTCCTTCATCTGCACGCTCATCAAAAGCTTTTAGATGCGATTTATCATTAATATGAATAAAGCACTTGCATCCAAAAATATGAAAATAACCAATATTTGGTTTTCTCCCTTTATATAGCTCATATGGCGTCTTCTTATACTGCTTATGGATCATGCTTTGATTTTGCGTGTAGCAAGCAGTATTGATAGCTTCCGCCCAATATCTTTTCGGGAGACCGGCTGCACTTATCATCACTCGTGTGGCTTCTTTAAGCGTCCAGTTTCTTCTTTCGGCAACACCGTTTTGTTGTGGTGTTCTAGCGGCAGATAATTGATGAGAAATTCCATGTGAATTGCAAAAAGCTTGTATAACGCTATTCACGAACTCGGTTCCACGATCCGTTCGGATTTTTGATATTTGCAATTCTTTCTCATTTTGTAGTTACTTCAACAGCTTCGGCAACATTTGTTCAACTTCGTTTTTCTTCTTGAGAAACACGGTCCAAGTGTACTTGGAAAAATCATCAACAACAACAAGAGTATATTTCTTACCACTTACACTTATTGGATCAACCGGTCCAAATAAGTCCATGTGTAGCAAGCTTAGAGGTCTTGATGTTGATTCGTGCGTCTTAAACTTGAATGATGATTTCATTTGCTTTCCGCGTTGGCATGCATTACACACTTGGTCCTTCTTGAAGATAATACTTGGTAGTCCTTCAACTAGATTTTTCTTTGCAAGCTGATTGATAGTCTTGAAGTTTAAATGGTTGAGCTTTTTGTGTCATTCCCAATTTGCTTCATTTGAATTTCTGGCCATTAAGCATACTGAATCTTTGCTTGTGCTCCAATCAACAACATACATATTCTTTCGCCTTTTTCCAGTGAGCACAACTTCATTTGAGAGCTCATTTTTTATTAGGCAATTATCTTTGGAAAATTCCACAAGATAGCCTTTATCACAAAATTGACTAGTGCTCAACAAATTGAATTTTAGGCCTTCAACAAATGAAACATCTTCGATTTTTAAACCATTTCTTTCAATTGTACCAACTCCTTTTGAAGTTCCATAATTTTGATTTCCTCCAAATATAACTTTTGGTCCATCGATTTTCTTGAAATTCACTAGACATGATTTATTTCTAGTCATGTAGCGTGAGCAACCACTGTTGATGTACTAAACATCCTACAAAAAAGATTAGTTGGTTTTAGGTACCCATACTTGCTTGGGTCCTTTGCTGTTAGTAATTTTTGGTAACCAAACCCACCTAGATCCTATTGAATTAAGATAAGGCGGTTTGTAACCATTTGAAACACGATAATCATAATTAACTTTTGAAAACATTTTTGGCACCGGATTTTGAAAAACATTTTTAAACTTAGGCACCTAGGAAGAGGATTGTTGCTTTGATCTATAAGAAGCATTAAAACAAGATTTACACAGCCAATCCTTTTGAGTGGAATAAAAACTTCCATCTCTATTTCTAGAAAAGCTTCCCTCTTTTCTAAAAATTCTTTTTGCACTTGACTCTTTGGCATATCTTTGCTTGAAGAATTTTTGTTGTTTTGCCGTAGTATTGAACTGTTTCGGCCTTTCAACATTCAACTTTCCTTTCTCATGATAGCCAAGTCCTTGTCTCGTCGTGCTATACTGACTTTTAACAAATTTTACCACTTGCACTTTATTGGTTAAAGGAGTAGTAAGATTAGTCAGTTTCGGAGGGGTTTGAGAACATGCGTAGTCGTAACCGATTCCGGTTCTATCTCCTGGTGGCTTTTGCATGTTTACCATTTTATCCATAATTTTGGACGAATTAGTAAACGTAGCAATGGTAGCCCGAATGTTATGTTCTCTAACCTCTCTTGCTTTACACTCTTCTTGAAGTTGAATATTTTCACTCTTCAAGTTACTCACTTCAAGTAAAGCATCTTGCAATCTTTTATTCATCTCTTCTTTTTCAAGAATTAGAATATTATTGCGCTCCTTGAGTTGAGGATGAGTGAGCATAATCTCTTGACAATCTCGCATTTGACTGCCAATAGATTCTCGAGAAAAAGAGGAATTAACGGAATTGAAAGAATTAGATGTTACCTCTTCTTCCTCTGCTCCAAGAGCCATAAAGCACTCTTCACTTGAACTCAACTCAATTGACTTGCATATTAGAGCCGTGTCATCTTCCGAACTTGAGCTTTCATCACTTGATGACAATTCATTCGACTCATCATTTTCATTTGGTTCGTTGCTAACGAGAGCTTTTCTTTTGTCGCGCTTGAACCTTCGATCTTTGCTTTTGGATTTATTCGGTGTAGATTCAACATTTATGCCATGATACTTGCTAACGATCGGATATGGACAATTTATTTTGAAATGTCCGGGTTTGCGGCAATTGTAGCATAAATTGTTGTTTTCTTCGACTTTTTCTTCTTGTGTCGTGCGAGAGACAAATTTACCACGAGCAGAATTTTTGTTGTCTCCTTTTCTCATGAACCTTTTGAATTTTCTAACAAAAAGAGCAAATTGTTTGTCAGTTATAAAATCAATATTACCTACTGACCTGGAGGTTGACGGTTGTTCGACCATTAGAGCTAGATTTCGAATTTCATGAACATCATCATCTTTGGCCTTCATCTCGAACTCATATGCTTTAAGATCACTAAATAATTTTTCGGTTGACAATATTCTTAGATCTCAGTGATCGCGCATAGCCGTAACCTTCATGTCCCATGTAGACGGTAAGCCTCGTAGAACTTTGAGATTAATTTCCTTTTGGCTAATATTTTTGCCAAGGTCATTAATTTCTCCAATGATTTTGATCATTCGAGCTTCCATATCAACAATGGATTCGTTTTAGCGCATTTTGAAGTCCTCGAACTTCTTCATATCAATAGTGAGCTTGTTATCTTTTTCTTGTTCATCTCCTTCTCCGATCTTGATGAGAGTATCCCAAATTTCTTTTGCACTTGTATATTTTCGAACTTTTGGGAATATTGTATCATCAATGGCTTTGAACAGAATATCTTTGGCAATGTTGTCAAGATTGTTCCTTTTTCTATCATCCGATGTCCATTCCGGTTTTGGCTTTGGCACGAATTGTTGAGTATAGAAGAAAATTTGTATTTACTTTCAATATTTTGATCGGGCCAGTGGATATAACTTCCCACATTTCATCGTGTAAAGCTGATAGATGAACCTGCATACGAACTTTCCAATCATCAAATTTATCAAGCGAGAATAATAGATTTTGAGCTAAATCTTTATTCATCTTCTCGATGGAAACGAGAGATAAATAATCCAATTACACACACTAGGTAAGATGGATCTGCCTAGCAGTCAGAAACAAGGTTGACCCAAAGAGACAACTTGCTTTGAAACAAATTTGACTCAAATAGGCTACAGGCTCTAATACCAATTGTTGGTATCAGTTTGAAAGAGATTGACTCAGATAGGCAGCCTGCTCTGATACCAATTGTTGGTCCCAAAAGAGGTAAGGTGAAAGTCTAGAGGAGGGGGGGGGGGTGAATAGACTTTCAAACTTTTTAGCACAATACCACAATTGCTAAGCCAGAGATAAACCAAAACTCTTAACTAGATTGTTAGAGTATGGTGCACAGCGGAAATAAATAAACGATACGGTGTGTGTGTAGATTGTGTCAAGATTATTCTCGTGAGAAGCAAGCAAGAGCAGTAAGTAAAGAAAGCAGTAAAGAACACAAGGCAATTTATAGTGGTTTGCGAGGTGGTGTAATCTTCCTACTCCACTTGCTCTTATCTCCAAGAGCAATTCACTATATCCACCACTTCTTGGTTCCAAGATACAATGAATTTCCGTGATCTAGTGCTTTGATCACCAAGCCCACACTAATCACGCCCAGTGTCACCAACACTGCTGCTTCGGGTTTCACGTCGCCGCGTTACTTTCCCAGGATTTCACGACTCCGCGTTACTTTCCCCCCGTCTTCTACGATCTGGTAGAAACGTATCCCGTGATCTAGTGCTTTGATCACAAAGCCCGCACTAATCATGCCCAATGTCTTCCGACACTGCTGCTTCGGATCTCACAACTCCGTGTGACAATCCAGGATTTCACAACTCCGTGTTACTTTCCTCCTTTCCCTTGTTTTGCTCCAAAATAAGTTTTGCCTTGCTTCCAACTTTTGAGACTCTGTAGATGATCTTCGATGATGCTCTTAGTCTTTGTAGTTGATGAAGATTTTAACACTCTTGGATATTTCTTTTGTAAGCTCTGTATCACTCTAAGCGTTTATCTCACAAAAAATATGTCAATTTAAGCTCTTGAGATGGAAAACTTTCTTTGAATTTTGTATGCTCTGTTAGCTCTGTTCTTTGCTCTTTTCTAATTGCTTCTGCTTTCCACTGCTTCAATCTTCATCCTTTTATAGCTGGTAATGAGAATCCGTCCGTTGGAAAGAAACGTTCTCATCTTTGAATTTCATCTAGCTGTATAGCCTTTTCAAAAGATAAGATAACGTTTGCAGATATGTCAGAGATTCTCTGCAAGTTGAGGTAGAAGTTCTCGCAAAAATGGCGTCCCAAAAATCTTCATCTGGTGTAGAACACGCCTCTTGGGATTTCTATCTTCAAAATATAATCTCCAATTTAATCCCTTACTCGTTTAGACTAGTATTTTTGCTTCTGTAACTTCTTCTTGTATTTTCCTCTGTACTTTACGTCTGGTCTGTATACTGCTTCCAGACTTCATCTTCTTAATTGACTTGGGAAATCTCTTCCCATGTAAACTTCATCCCTTACTATATTTGGAAGTGAAATCTCATCCCTTCCTTGATTTGGCAATTGAAATCTCATCCGTTACTTGATTTGGACTTGTAACTTCATCTCTTGAATTGAAGCCCTTCATCCCTTGAATTGAAGCCCTTTGCAAATCTCATCCCATCAAATTGAAACTTCTGCCCCAAGGGTGAGATGCGTGAAGCCCTTTGCAAATCTCATCCCTTGAATTGAAGCCCTTTGCAAATCTCATCCCATCGAATTGAAACTTCTGCCCCAAGGGTAAGGGTGAGATGCGTGAAGCCCTTTACAAATCTCATCCCATCGAATTGAAACTTCTGCCCCAAGGGTGAGATGCGTGAACTTCATCCCTTCAAATTGCATCCATATATAAATTTTGCATCCCAATTTCATCTTTAAGAAACTTCAAATTGCATCCCTATATAAATTTTGCATCCCAATTTCATCTTTAAGAAACTTCATCCCATAGTCAACTTGGAAATCTCAAATTGCATCCCAATTTCATCTTTAAGAAACTTCATCCCATAGTCAACTTGGAAATCTCATCTCATCGCCAATACTTCATCTGATGGATTTAAACTTGGCTTCTTAAAATATGTAGGATGTGAGATTTGAACCTATGACCTTGCATATAATATTTCAAGCTTCATCCAACTCATCCGTACAACCTTTTGGTTATCATCTTGTTTCGCTTGATGTACTTCTTTCTTTCTATAGATGCTTGATCTTCAAGATAGCTTCATGCAAACTTCAAGTCACATTCTTTCTTCTTCGGGATTTCTTGAGGGATTTCTTGAGAGATTTCTTCTTAGGATGATAGTCTTCATAACTTCTTCATACGCATACATCTTCCTCTTTTGTTTGCCATTTTCACTAGGCAAATTCTTGATTTTTGGCTTTATCTCTTCTTCATCCATTTCCTCAACTAATGAATTTATTTTTCCCTTTCTTGGTCTATGACTCGACTAGTCTAACCAAAAATAAAATTGGGTTTCTACGATTTACAATATGGCATATCAAAATCTATTACAATTTATTCCTAACAACTATAAACATGTGCAATCTCGCGCAATAATATACTCATACTCATATGCAATCTTGTGCAATATTATACTCATTCTCATATGAAATCTCGTGCAATAATCTACTCATTCTCATATGCAATCTCGTGCAATACTATACTCATTCTCATATGCAATCTCGTGCAATATTCTAAACATGTGCAATCTCGTGCAGTAATATGCTCATACTTATATGCAATCTCGTGCAACAATATATATATACTTATACACTCTTTATAAAAGTAGAGTACTTTCTGTGGAGGTCTTTTTCTTACTTTTGAGTCTCTCTTGACTCGCTTTCTTTCTCTTGAGTTTCTCTTGACTCACTTTCTTTCTCTTAAGTCTCTCTTGACTCGCTTTCTTTCTTTTACTCGTAGATGGCTTAGGGTTTCACCGATGCGTGAATTACCCCATCGGGAATGGTATAAATCCGACCCAATATTTCCTACCGTCTACCGAACCAATCTCGTGGTTCTATCTCTGTGGAATCAGGTATCAAACTATTAGTGTGCACACCCCTAACTAGGATTCCAAGCCTGGCGGGCAGTTTCCATCCTCGTAACGTGAGAATACGCTGCGTTACATATACTGGGATCGCAATGTCCATAAATATCTCCCGAGAGGACATAGTCCAAACGGAATCCTCCAAAACCTCCACTACAAGAATATTAGCATTTAGCGACATTTTTTAAACGTCAGTAAAAATAAAAATACGTCGCCAAATGTCTTTGTAACACCCCCTAAAACCATGCTATGTAAAGCCTTAAAACATGCAGATAACTTAAACCAAAACACCAAACACAGCGGAAGACTGAAAGAGAAGATATATATAAAACAAGGAAACGGGGTGCTATGCCACGCTCACCCAAGGGTGAACGCACAGGCTAAATCTGTATTGTTTAAAATCTACAACCATCCAACAGAGTACTAAGTCTAGATTGGCTCACAGGCCACAAAACATAAAAGGGGAGCTATACTAGCTGGCTCTAGACCGCGCACTCGTCTAAGCATCACCTGAAAGAAGCATATAAAACATGGGACGACGCCCATTCAGCGAATAATGCTGGTAACCCACCAATACATGTGAAATAACATACATAGATAAGGTATAAGTTGTAAAGCCATTTTCGAAACGGAATACGTAGGTATAAGTTCAAAACCAAGAGTAATAGTCAGCACAAGACTCAACACTCTCAACAAGAACACGGGAACACATCGCAAGACTACAAAGAACAACAACGACTCACAAGAAGTCTTAAGGTATAATCTATCATCACACAATAGATTCATACCCGACATGTATAACTCAATGATTAAAGACACAACAAACGGCAACACATGCCTTTGTGACTACACACGTCACAAGAAGAGAACTCACAACAACGGCTACACAAGCCCTCGTGACATCACTCATCACGAGTTGATATGCCTTCCTTATGCCCGGTTCCAACCTTATGGCTACCCCAAACCTTATATCTTCTTCCAACCATTACCTCCAGGACCCCTGTACACCAAGTCCAACCTTTTCCCTCCGAGGACCGTCGTCCCCATCCGCCAACGACTGCCAACAAAACCACCAATTACATAGTACACGAGGGTACCGTTCACACACACGGCAACACATGCCTCTCCCAAAATACGTGAACCCGACACACAGGTCACAAACTCCATAATCACGTCATGGCCACCACGAGGACCACTACAATACCTTGGTGACTAGTGTCCCATACCACTAATCGTGCAATCCAGGTAGAGCCACACACCCATCACACCACAACAGGAATCACTCAATGGATCACAACGAAGATATGAAACCATACTCAATCAAAGGAATGGATCACAGTCCAACAACAACAACGATGAATAACACAAGTTATCATCAACCAATAAGAATGTACGAACAACACACACGCTAGCATTTAAACACCGAACTAGCATGCTTATCAAACGGGTAAACCAAACGTAGTTCCGAAGAACACACAAGACTCATCACGGTTCAACGAAACACAATGTTGAACACTTAGCACGATTCAAGACACCAAAACCTACATGGATCTCTACCATATAGTTCTAGACATACGAAACATCAAGAGACGCTCAAATATTTCCACAAAAGAACAACGGGAAGTCAAAAGACCAATTACCGAGTCAAAAGAATCACAGGGAACAAATCCCCATCATGCACCACTGTGTACCCCGCGGGTGGACCCATGGGTAGAACCCTACCCGCAGTTCCGCCCGTGGGTACATAACCCACGAAGCCTGTACACCGCGGGTGGGCGACGGGTGGACCTCCTACCCGCCGTTCTGCCCATGGGTACACACCTGTACCACAATAAATCCCTTCAGGGATTTTCATCTCCAAACTCAAATTCAAGTCCAAAACATGTCAAATCTCACCAAATACAACAAAATGACTTGAATCAAAGGAGTAGTCAAGCAATGGCATACAAGAACCCTAAACACAAGCTCTAGATATGCATTTTCACAAGACAATGCATAAACACTCACATTTCATAGCAAAACACATGTAGAATCCAAGAAATATTCACATAGGTAAGCAAAATAGATTTTGTAGAGCATGTGTTACCTCTTGTAGACCAAAAACCTTCACTTAACACCTCACAAAGCTCCTATCAAATCTCACCTTCCAAGCCTACTTCAAGAACACACCAAAAGATCATAAAGATTCTATCTTTAAGAAAAGACACCTAAGAAGACAATAAAAACACAAGATGAACATGGATCTTACCCTCCTAGATGCCCAAATTTATGAAAGGTAGAATCTTGGAGACAACTCTTGAAGTCTTGGCAAAGCTTCAACTTGGCTTGGAAGAAAAGCTATCCACCTTTTTAGAGAGAAGGTGGAGCTAGAATTTGGAAAGTGTAAGGAAAGAAATGAGGGTGTTCTTACTAGGTTAGGTTACAATACTAACACAATGTGAAAGGTCAAGAATACCCTTACTAACATGGAAAGGTGTAAGGGAATAAGGGAACTCCTTACAAAGCTCAAGGTACAACTTTGACTTTGGGGTTGACTAGTCAATTACTAGTCCCCGACTATTGAATTTCAGGAATTTAAGGAATTAAATTACAAATTGAAATATGATTAATTACTTAATTAATCCCTTAATCGAATTTGGATTTCGGGGTGTCACATTCTCCCCCCCCCCCCCCCTTAAAAGAAGCTTCATCCCCGAAGCTTGGGTACGACGAATTAGAACAAACGGTAAAAAGGAACTTCAATGTGACAAGAGTGTCAAGAACAATTTCCTTTGGAAAAAATCCCAAAAGATTCTACAAGATTTCAAGGCAAGAATGAATTCAAGACAAGGATTGGCAAGAATTAAACAAACGGATATATTTAGCATAACGAACTCTAGTCCCAACACAAACGCCAACTTCTAGCCAACAACTAAGAACTAAACAACTAACTCAAAACAGCAACTACAAAACTAACTATCCAACCAAACAACAAGCAAGAACAAGCATACAAAGCAAGCAACAACTAAACGGTAATAACGGCTAGGAAGATAACAACAACTAAAGAAGAGCAAACAAGACGGCCACAACTCCACTCTAGAAGGACTCGCTCTCCGACTCCTCGGACTCCTCAGATTCTTCTTCATCTTCTCCTCTGCGGCTTGAACTGGCTTCGATCTGGTCTAGCCTCTGGTTCACTGCGACAAACTGCGCCTTCATGTACGCGAAGCCTTCTTCGATCATACTGTTCTGTTGATGAAGCAAGGTGACAACGCGCTCCTCATGTGACATGGCATCATGCTCCCTTTTGGTGCGGGATTCCCTTCTTCTTTGGTTCTCTTCACTTTCAGAGTCACTTTCTTCGGCCTCGGCAGCTTCTGGTGCTTCCACTTCCTCCTCTCGGCCTGCTTCACCCTCATCTTCTTCATCACCACCCAAACTTTGGACTGCGAGGCTCAACTTCCCGGCATGAATCCCAAGCTCGGTTGCCAACTCAGCTCTTTCCTCAGGGGCTTTTCTTGCAACTTCTTCAAGAGTGATGTAATCACCATCATCCAACTGAAACAGATTGCAACTTCGAAGATTGGTGGCATCCAACACCAACTTTCCCACAGCCTTCGATAGACACCCATCAACACTCACACCTCTCCTAACCAGAATCCAGCTCAACACCATCCCATACGGTAGGCTTTTCCGGTTATGATCACGGCAGAAAACCATATGTTGCAACATCAAAACTGGCAGGTTAAACTTGACCATATTCTTGAGGCAAAAGGCAAAGCTACATTCCAACTTTCCCAACAACTTACTCTTGTTGTTATTGGGTAACAAACAATCCGAGACCAACATAACCAAGATCCTCTACTCCGCGAACAACCACTTTTTCTCCGGCCTTGAAGCTTGAGTGAAGCCACTCGTGCGACCCAACAAATAACTCAAATAGTCCCGGTACCCCATGGTATCCGTACTAATCCATGAGTTACCGCTATACTGAGCAACTCCCGAAGCAGTTAAACTCAAAAGCTGAGCCAGCCTCTTTTCAGACAGAACTATCTTCACACCTCTCACTTTAGAAGTGATCTCAAGCTTATCACCATCCTTTGTCACAACCATGTGACGATAAAATTCTTTGACCAAACTCGGGTAAGTCTCGGCCCTTATGGCGAGAAACCCATCCAACAAACCTTGGAATCTAAGCATATCCAACAAGGAATTAGAAAAAGATTCCGGGTCAAAGGCTTTACCTTCAAGAACGAGGTAATGGGTATCCACCCATTCCGCTTTTCTAGCCAAACTTGACCTTCTAGGCATGATAGGAGATGACCCAAAGCTCAGAAAAAGATGCCCACAACATCCTCTTTTTCTTCTTCTCTCTCTCGCTGCTCTCTCTCTGTTTCACGGCAACGGAGCAGCTCGACGGCGGAGCTCTAGCAGGCGGCGAACAGCGGCGGCGGTGCGTCGGCAGGCTGCTGCGTCGGCGGTGGTGCGGCGGGCTGATGGTAGGCGACGGGTGAGGAGGGCTCTCGGTGGTTCACGGGTAGAGAGGAAGAGGGAAGAAGGCTTTGGGAAGTTAGGGATTTTGGGGAAAAATTGGGGAAAAGATGATTTAATTTGGGAATTTGGGTAAAGTGAAAATTTAAGGTTTAAGTGGAATTAAAAATGAGTTAGTTTTAAGAAAGATAATTAGCTCAAGTGGTTTAGAGGTTAGGTTAGCAAAGAATAGGCTTGAGTTTGAAACTCAAGAGTTGTAATTAAACATTTTTCTTGAATTTTAGGCTACACAAGAGAGGATTTTGTATGGGTTTTCTATTCTCACATTCAAAGAATACTTGGAAAATCTAGAGGGTTCTCAAAGGAAAGGTTGCAAGAATTTCCAAGTGCAAGGATTGTAGAATCATTCAAAGCATGATTCATTTATGAGATAAATAATTACTTTCACAACGAAACTTACCCACAAAACTAGGGAAATAATCTATCAAGAAGGGCTTACACTTAACTCCAAAGAATCATTATAAACGAAATATGACAAGGATAGCTAAGTAACTCAAGTATGCAACAAAGGACACAGGACAACACTCAAGGTAACAAGGAACAAGATGCGCACAAGGAATAAGGGTAGGTTAGGAAAGGATTACCTGCGAGCTCCTCCTCCACTAAACCCTCGGTCTCCGCTTGCGAACGCCCCATCACAAAGACTCTCCCTGCTGGCCTGGCCCCAGCTGCTCCGCGGCTCGAGCTACCTCCCGCTGATCCTCCGGCTCCAGGGGGTGGCGGCAGCGCTCTTTGATTGACCGGATGAGGGCACTCAGCAACCTTGTGGCCCCTATCTCCGCATCGGTAACATCGGAACGCTTGGCCATTGCAGTCCTGGCCCGCGTGCACCTTCCCACATCTACGGCATGCAAACGTCTTGACTTGGTTCCCTTGCTCCATCCGGTTGGGTACTTGAGTCAAAGATGGCCCACTCTTGGCTTGAAAACTCGACCGTGACTTCTTGAAGGTGGAAGAGCCTCCACTCTCGGTCCTTTTCCTCGCTTGCTCATAAGATCCTCGCTGGAGCTACTGAACGCGATACAGATCCGCGGCACTCAGATAAGCATCCTTAAGAGAACTCGGCCTACTCACATTCAAAGCTTTTCGTGCCTCATAATTCAAGCCGGCAACAAATCTCTCGACCTTAGCGAGCTCCGTAGGCACGAGTATCCGAGCAAAGCGCGCCAACTCCAAAAACTTCTTGTGGTACTCGACCACAGACAGGGATCCTTGCTGCAGATGGAAGAACTCCTCGTACATAGCGGCTCGCACGTGTGCCGGGTAAAACCTCTCGCGCATCCTATCCTTAAGCGCAGACCAACCGAACTCAGGCTCTTCAAGGAAGGTCGGACCCTCATGAACCCACCACAGATCAGCCTCCTGGCAGAAGTAAAACGTTGCCAGTTCTACCCTTCTCTCCTCTGGACAACCCACAACAGCGAAGATCTTGTCGAACACTCTCATCCATTCCTCCAAAACCACCGGGTCTTCTTCACCCTTGAAGGTTGGCGGCCTATGACCTGACACCAAGCGGCCCATATCCCTGTGCCCAGCAGGTTGAGGAGGTGGCACGGGGTGGTTGTTGTTCAGCAAAGCCTCGCTAAGCATCTGCATCGTCTGTGTTAGCTGCTGGAGGTTCTGAGCAAGCTGCTCATTCGTCGGGGTCTCCGGGGTACGCGCTCGGGGAAGAGGAGGCATCACAAACTTCTACAACAACAACACGGTTACCAAAGATACAACAAGCAAGCAAATAACTGAAAGCAACACTCAGCTCACCGCGCAACCTAGAGTCCTAAGCCTCACACTTAGATTCTTAAGGTCACTTTAACGTCTCAAACCACTTAAAATTCTAGACTTAACCTTCCTAGGCTCAAACCAAGGCTCTGATACCAACTGTAACACCCCCAAAAACCATGCTATTTAAAGCCTTAAAACATGAAGATAACTTAAACAGAAACACCAAACACAGTGGAAGACTGAAAGAGAAGATATATATAAAACAAGGAAACGGGGTGCTATGCCATGCTCACCCAAAGGTGAACGCACAGGCTAAATCTGCATTGTTTAAAATCTACAACCATCCAACAGAGTACTAAGTCTAGATTGGCTCACAGGCCACAAAACATAAAAGGGGAGCTATACTAGCTGGCTCTAGACCGCGCACTCGTCTAAACATCACCTGAAAGAAGCATATAAAACATGGGACGACGCCCGTTCAGCGAATAATGCTGGTAACCCACCAATACATGTGAAATAACATACATAGATAAGGTATAAGTTGTAAAGCCATTTTCGAAACGGAATACATAGGTATAAGTTTAAAACCAAGAGTAATAGCCAACACAAGACTCAACACTCTCAACAAGAACACGGGAACACATCCCAAGACTACAAAGAACAACAACGACTCACAAGAAGTCTTAAGGTATAATCTATCATCACACAATAGATTCATACCCGACATGCATAACTCAAGGATTAAAGACAAAACAAACGGCAACACATGCCAAGGCAACACATGCATGTGTGACTACACACGTCACAAGAAGAGAACTCACAACAACGGCTACACAAGCCCTCGTGACATCACCCATCACGAGTTGATATGCCTTCCTTATGCCCGGGTCCAACCTTATGGCTATCCCCAACCTTATATCTTCTTCCAACCATTACCTCCAGGACCCCTGTACACCAAGTCCAACGTTTTCCCTCCGAGGACCGTCGTCCCCATCCGCCAACGACCACCAACAAAACCACCAATTTCATAGTACACGAGGGTACTGTTCATACACACGGCAACACATGCCTCTCCCAAAATACGTGAACCCTACACACAGGTCACAAACTCCATAATCACGTCATGGCCACCACGAGGACAACTGCAATACCTTGGTGACTAGTGTCCCATACCACTAATCGTGCAATCCAGGTAGATCCACACACACATCACACCACAACAGGAATCAATCAACAAATCACAACGAAGATATGAAACCATACTCAATCAAAGGAATGGATCACAGTCCAACAACAACAACGATGAATAACACAAGTTATCATCAACCAATAAGAAGGTACGAACAACACACACGCTAGCATTTAAACACCGAACTAGCATGCTTATCAAACGGGTAAACCAAACGTAGTTCCGAAGAACACACAAGACTCATCACGATTCAACGAAACACAATGTTGAACACTTAGCACGATTCAAGACACCAAAACCTACATGGATCTCTACCATATAGTTCTAGATATACGAAACATCAAGAAGATGCTCAAATAGTTCCACAAAAGAACAACGGGAAGTCAAAAGACCAATTACCGAGTCAAAAGAATCACGGGGAACAAATCCACATCATACACCACTGTGTACCCCGCGGGTGGACCAACTACTAGACCCCTACCTGCGGTTCCGCCCGCGGGTACATAACCCACGAAGCATGTACCCCGCGGGTGCGCGACGGGTGGACCTCCTACCCGCCGTTTCTCCCGCGGGTACACACCTGTACCACAATAAATCCCTTCGGGGATTTTCATCTCCAAACTCAAATTCAAGTACAAAACATGCCAAATCTCACCAAATACAACAAAATGACTTGATTCAAACGAGTAGCCAAGCAATGGAATACAAGAACCCTAAACACAAGCTCTAGATTTGCATTTTCACAAGACAATGCATAAACACTCACATTTCATAACAAAACACATGTAGAATCCAAGAAATATTCACATAGGTAAGCAAAATAGATTTTGTAGAGCATGGGTTACCTCTTGTAGACCAAAAACCTTCACTTAACATCTCACCAAGCTCCTATCAAAGCTCACCTTCCAAACCCACTTCAAGAACACACCAAAAGATCATAAAGATTCTATCGTTAAGAAAAGACACCTAAGAAGACAATAAAAACACAAGATGAACATGGATCTTACCTTCCTAGATGCCCAAATGTATGAATGGTAGAATCTTGGAGACAACTCTTGAAGTCTTGGCAAAGCTTCAACTTGGCTTGGAAGAAAAGCTATCCACCTTTTTGGAGAGAAGGTGGAGCTAGAATTTGGAAAGTGTAAGGAAAGAAATGAGGGTGTTCTTACTAGGTTAGGTTACAATACTAACACAATGTGAAAGGTCAAGAATAGCCTTACTAACATGGAAAGGTGTACGGGAATAAGGGAACTCCTTACAAAGCTCAAGGTACAACTTTGACTTTGGGGTTGACTAGTCAATTACTAGTCCCCGACTATTGAATTTTAGGAATTTAGGGAATTAAATTAAAAATTGAAATAGGATTAATTACTTAATTAATCCCTTAATCGAATTTGGATTTCGGGATGTCACAGTCTTTACTGACAAAATGAAAACGTCACCCGGACCGTCGGGTTAGTGGCTGGAATGGTATTCCTGATGAAGTTAATTTTTCGTCACAAAATATTACGATTACTGACGTTTTGGCATGGTCTTGATAATGTCTTTGAATACATACTTTTTACAACAAAATATTAACAAAAATGTCGGTAATAGTTTTTGACGAAGTAAAATATTTCGTTAGCAAATGTGTCTTTACTGACGTTTTCTATACAATTATGCTTGTCATTAATAAATTTAATTGGTGGCGAAAAATGAAATGCGTCAATAAAATAACATTTATTGACGATTGTGTACATTATTATGCTTTTAATAAAAAGACATTTACTGACGTTTTTTTCATATTCGTTTTTCATAGCAAAATTTTATATTTTGATATATTTGCAATTCTTTGACCCTTGATTGATGATAATTTATATATACTTTATATATATATATATATATATATATATATATATATATATATATATATATATATATATATATATATATATATATAGTGGTTTACACAACAGTTTCATGTAATTGAAAATAAAATATTTTAGCATCAATTAAATGTTCAAAATAGAAGAATATTATTCATAGTATTTAATCAATTTCAATTCTAGCAGTATACTCCACAAAACCAAAATTATATAACAAAGAAATGATAAATAAAATTCTAAACTTTGGGTATATCTTCAAATGTTGGTATGCCCCTTGAGTTCCTGTAACACTGAGCTTCGCATTCCGAAAATGTCATATACCCCATTGAAATGGGATGTTAGGTCATTTCATCCACTGAAGCCTCTTGAACCTCTCATCTTCATTGCACTCCAATCCTATTCTCCTCACACACCCTAAGAGATAAGAACACCACAATTCTGATCAAACAAAAATAAAGAAATAAAACTTAAAGCAAACCACATAAAAATATTAGAATACCATCGAACCGAACATTTTGTAAATGGCAAAAAAGATCCAGTTGTAACACCCCCTATTTCCATGCCAATTTAAACTTAAATATGCAGATAATCTAACCACAATATAAACAAATCACAGCGGAAGTCTAACTATATAAAACTGGAAAACGAAGAGTGTTATGCCACGTCCACACTAAGGTGAACGCACAGGCGAGAACAATATCAACATCATTAGTCTAACAAGGGACAAGGTCAAAACACATCAATCTAAAGTTCATCATAAAAGGCACACAGGACCATAACAAAGCTAACAAAGTCTGAGGCAACTACTCTATCCATCACTAGATCGCGATCGCCACTACTCGGGACCTGAAAAGCACATAAATAAATGGGACGACGCCCGGTCAGCGAATAATGCTGGTAAGCCATCAATACGCGTCAATAGCATATATATATAGATAGATAGTTTATTGCAAACTCATTTCGAAACGGAATACTGTATATATAAGTTCAAAGCCAACGATAGAAGTCAACCACAAGACTCTATATCTCTCACAACAAGGATAAGGGAACACATCCCAAGACACATCAAGAAGTAATAACGTGAACACAAGAAAGGCTCAAGGTGGATTCTACCATCACTCAGTAGAATATCACCCGACAAGCTCAACACAAGAGAATAAAGAGACACACACTGGCAACACATGCCTTCGTGACATCACACATCACGAATAGAGAAACACACAACGGCACACATGCCTTCGTGACATCACTCATCACGAATCAAAAATCCTTCCTTATGCCCGGTTCCAACCTTATGGCTACCCCCAACCTTATATCTAGTTCCAACCTTTACCTCCAGGACCCCTGTACAGCCAAGTCCAACCTTATCCCTCAGAGGACCGTCGTCCCCAACAACCAACAACCACCAACAATTCCACCAATTCATAGTACACGAGGGTACCGATCACACACTTTGGCAACACATACCATCACTCAGTAGAATATCACCCGACATGCTCAACACAAGAGAATAAAGAGACACACACAGATAACGCATGCCTTCGTGACATCACACATCACGAATAGAGAAACACACAACGGCACACATGCCTTCGTGACATCACTCATCACGAATCAATAATCCTTCCTTATGCCCGGTTCCAACCTTATGGCTACCCCCAACCTTATATCTAGTTCCAACCTTTACCTCCAGGACCCCTGTACAGCCAAGTCCAACCTTATCCCTCAGAGGACCGTCGTCCCCAACAACCAACGACCACCACCAATTCCACCAATTCATAGTACACGAGGGTACCGATCACACACTTTGGCAACACATGCCTCCCAAGGAATACGTGAACCCATCACACAGGTCAAAAACTCCATAATCACGTCATGGCCACCTCGAGGACCACTGCCTTACCTTGGTGACTAATGTCACATACCATTAATAGTGCAATCCAGGTACAGCCACACACACAACACCATCATAGGAATCAATCAACGGATCACAACGAAGATATGAAACCATACTCAACAATGAAAGGATCACAATCCGACAACAACGATGATTAACACAAGTCATCATCCACAATAGGAAAAGACAAACATCACACGCTAGCATTTCAACACCGAACTAGAATGCTTATCAAATGAGTAAACTAAGCATAGTTCCGAAGAACACACAAGACTCATCATGGTTCAATGAATCACAAGGTTGAACACTTAGCACGATTAAAGACACAAAAACCTACATGGAATCCTACCATATAGTTCTAGACATACGAAACATCAAGAAGACACTCAATCGCCCAACAAAAGAACATCGGGAAGTCAAAATATCAATTACCGAGTCAAAAGAAACACGGGGAACAAATCCCCAACAATCACCATATATGTACCCCGCGGGTGGGGCCACGGATGGACCCCCACCCGTGGTTCCGCCGGCGGGAACACACTCCCAAACGCCTTGTACCCCGCGGGTGGGGCGGCGGGTAAGCCACTGCCCGCCGTTCCGCCCGCGGGTACCATACCCTGTACAAAAATATCCCTTCGGGGATTTTCAACACCAAGCTCAAATTCAAGTCCAAAACACCCAAAATCTCACCAAATACAACAAAATGACTTGAATCAAAGGAATAGCCAAGGAACGGCATATAAGAACCCTAATAACAAGCTCTAGATATGCATTTTCACAAGACAATGCATCAACACTCACATTTCATAGCAAAATCACATGTAGAATCCAAGAAATCATCATATAGGTAAGTAAAATAAATTTTGTAAAGCATGGGTTACCTCTTGAAGACTAAACCTTCACTTTTAACACCTCTCAAAGCTTCTAACAAGGTTCACCTTCAACACCCACTTCAAGAACACACCAAAAGACCATAAAGATCTCATCTTTAGAAAAAGATACCTTAGAAAACACTAAAAACACAAAAGGAACATAGATCTTACCCTCCTAGATGCTCAAGAGTAGGAAATGTGGTATAACACCCCCTAAAACAGGCTAATTAAAAAGCCTTAACGCATGCAGATAACATAACAAAACACTAGCACAGCGGAAGATAAAAAGGGTAACTGGATAACATAGAATCCAAAAACAGGGGTGTTATGCCACGCTTATCAACACGATAAGCGCTACGGCCAAATCTGCATGGTATACAACTATCCAAAAACTCATAGTCTAAAGCTAAATCGGCTCACAGGACGTAAAGCAAGGGAAAGATACTACACTATCGGGTACTAGACATCGCGCTCGACTAGACATCACCTGTAAGAACACAAAGATAAACATGGGACGACGCCCGGTCAGCGAATGATGCTGGTAACCCACCAATACATGTGAAATAACATACATAAGTAAGGTATAAGCTGTAAAACCATTTTTGAAACGGAATACATATATACAAGTGTAAAACCAAGAGTCAAAGCCAACATAAGACTCAACACTCTCAACAAACAACACGGGAACACATCCCAAGACCACAAGAACAACACGACTCACAAAAGAGTCAAGGCATGATCTATCATCACTCAATAGATCAAAACCCGACAAGTACAACGCGAAAGAATAAGACTCACACAACCGGCAACACATGCCAAGGCCACACATGCCTTTGTGACTACACACGTCACAAGAGAAGAACACACAACACCGGCTACAATAGCCCTCGTGACATCACCCATCACGAGTTGGTATGCCTGCCTTATGCCCTGTTCCAACCTTATGGCTACCCCCAACCTTGTATCTTCATTCCAACCATTACCTCCAGGACCCCTATACTTCTTAGTCCAATCTTTTCCCTCCGGGACCGTCGTCCCCCACCAACAAAGCCACCAATTTCATAGTACACAAGGTACCGTACACACACATGGCAACACATGCCTTCCCAAGAAATACGTGGACCCATCACTCAGGCCACAACTCCATAATCACGTCATGGCCACCACGAGGACCGCTGCAATACCTTGGTGACTAGTGTCCCATACCACTAATCGTGCAATCCAGGTAAAGACACACACATCACACCTCAATAGGAATCAATAAACGGATTACAACAAAGGAATGAAACACACTCAATCAAGGAATGGGTCACAACCCAACAACAACAACGATGAGTAACACAAGTTATCATCAACCAAACGGAAGGTACCAACAACACACATGCTAGCATTTAGACATCAAACTAGAATGCATATCAACGGGGAAACCAAAGATAGTTCCGAGGAACACACAAGACACTTCACAGTCCAACGAAACACAATGTTGAACACTTAGCACGATTCAAGACACCAAAGTCCTACATGGATACCTACCATATAGTACTAGACATACGAAACATCAAGAAGACACTCAAATAATTCGACAAAAGAACGGGGAGTCAAAAAACCAAATACCGAGTCAAAAGAATCAAGGGGAACTAATCCCCTAATCATCTCATCATGTTCCCCGCGGGTGGACCCACGGGTGGTGCCCCGCCCGTGGTTCCGCCCGCGGGAACATCTCCCACGAAACCTTGTACCTGGGGGTGGGGCGACGGGTGCTGCCCCGCCCGCCGTTTCGCCCACGGGTACACGTCCTGTACCAAAGCAATCCCTTCGGGGATTTTCAACTCCAAGCTCAAATTCAAGTCCAAAACATGCCAAATCTCACCCAATACAACAAAATGACTTGAATCAAAGGAAATGCCAAGCAATGGCACAAATGAACCCTAAACACAAGCTCTAGATATGCATTTTCACAAGACAAATGCATAAACACTCACATTTCATAGCAAAATCACAAGTAGAATCCAAGAAATCACATATAGGTAAGCAAAATAGGTTTTGTAGAGCATGGGTTACCTCTTGTAGACTAAAAGACTTCACTTTACACCTCAACAAGCTCCCCATAAGGTTCACTTTCCAAACCCACTTCAAGAACAAACCAAAAGATCATAAAGATCCTACCTTTAAGAAAAAGACATCTAAGATGGAACCAAAAATACAAGATGGACTTAGATCTTACCCTCCTAGATGCCCAAATAGGTGAAAGGTTGAATCTTGGAAGCAAATCTTGAAGTCTTGGCAAGGTCTCAACTTAGCTTGAAGGAAAAGCTACTCACCTTTCTAGAGAGAAGGTAGAGCTAATGTTTTAGAAAGTGTAAGGGGTGAAATGAAGATGTCTTCTAGGTTAGGTTACAATACTAACACTTGGTGAAAGGTCAAGAATGCCCTTACTAACATTAGAAACTGTAAGGAACAAGGGAACTCCGTTCAAAGCTCAAGGTACAACATGACTTTGAAGTTGACTAGTCAAATACAAGTTCTCAAGTATTAAAAATCAGGATTTTAGGAATTAATTCCTCAATTGAAATAGGATTAATTACTCAATTAATCCATGGATTCAATATGGATTTTTGGGGTGTCACATCCCCTCCCCCTTCAAAGAAGCTTCGTCCCCGAAGCTTGGGTACGACGAATTAGAAACAAATGGTGATAGGAAACAACATTGTGACAAGAGATTCAAGAACGAATTCTTTCGGTCAAAGCTCAAAAGATTTCACAAGAATTCCAAACAAGAAAGAAGGTATAACAATTCATGGATTGGCAAGAGTTTAGCAAAGGAGTAGATTGAGCATCATGAACTCTAGTCTTAACACCAACATCAACTTCTAGCCAAACATTAAGAACAAGACAACTAACACAAAAACACCCACTACTACTACTAAGCTAACTAAGCCACAAGCATCCCACAAAGACAAGCACACAAAGCAAACAACAAACGATGGAAACGAGGTACCTTCTATGAACAACTCTGGGTACCGCTCCCGCATGGTTGACTCCAGTTCCCAAGTAGCTTCCTCAACCCCATGATGTGTGCACCAAACTTTTACCATCTTAACGAATTTCCTACGTGTGTCCCGAGTCTTGAAGTCCAAAATTCTGAGCGGCCTCTCCTCGTAAGACAAATCCTCATCTATCGATATTACTTCCGGTGGTAAAACATGAGCCGGGTCGTGAACATATCTCTTGAGCTTTGATACGTGGAACACGTTGTGCACTCTTTCTAATTCCATGGGCAACGCCAAACGGTAGGCCAAACTTCCAACCCTCTCCAGGATTTCATACGGACCTATAAACCTAAGGCTCAACTTCCCTTTCCTTCCAAACCGCATTACTCTCCGGGTGGGAAACACTTTCAACCAAACTTTATCCCCAACTGAGAATTCCACTTGCCTTCTAGCCAAATCGGCGTAGGACTTTTGACGATCTTGAGCCGCTTTCATTCTTTCTTGTATCTGTTTAATCTTCTCGGATGTGTCAAGCAAATACTGCGGTACCAACACTATCGGATTGATAAGATCCTCCCAACATAGCGGACTGCGACACTTCTGACCATAGAGGGCTTCATAAGGCGCCATGCGAATGCTCGAATGATAACTGTTATTGTAAAAAAACTCGATTAAATCCAAATGGTACTCCCAAGACCCTTGAAAATCTAGCATACAAGCTCTCAACATATCTTCGATAGTTTGTATAGTCCTTTCTGTTTGCCCATCGGTGGCTGGGTGGAAAGTAGTACTGAGACGTAATTTGGTTCCAAGAGCCGCTTGCAAGAATTTCCAAAATTGAGACAAAAACCTTGGATCCCTATCGGAGACAATATCCCTCGGAACTCCATGATACTTTACCACTTGATTAACATAAGCTTGAGCCAACTGTGTCATTGTCCAAGTCTCCTTCATTGCGATAAGGCGGGCAGTCTTAGTCAAACGATCAACTATCACCCAGATTTTGTCCTTACCCGAACGGGTTGTCGGTAGTCCTCCCACAAAATCCATAGATATAGAGTCCCACTTTCCTTGTGGAACTTCCAAAGGCTGTACCAACCCCTTAACCTTACAGCGTTCCGCTTTAACCTTTTGGCAATTGAGGCATTTCCCAACAAATTCTGCAACTTCCTTCTTCATGTTAGGCCACCAAAAGATGCCCTTTACATCTTTGTATAGCTTGTCACCTCCAGGGTGGACCGAGTAGGGTGTGTTATGACCCTCTTCCAAAATCTGTCGTTTCCACTGCCCATAAGACGCGGGTATGCACAACCGACCCTTATACCTCAACACTCCATCCGTAGACAACTCAAACGGTTCCCCTTTCCCTTTAGTTAGATCATCCCGTACCTTCATCAAGTGCGCATCCTTTTGTTGCTCTTCCTTAATTTTTCCCAGAAATGTAGGTACAATCCTTAAGTTGTAAAAACGGGCTTCTGCCTCAACATCACCCTGTTCAACCACTTCCAAGTTCATCCGTTGGAACTCTTTGCAGAGTTCATCAGCTACTACCCAAATGGAATTAGCGGTATGCTTCGATTTTCGGCTTAAGGCGTCCGCCACTACATTAGCTTTTCCTTCGTGATACTGAATATCCAATTCGTAGTCCTTGATGAGTTCCAACCACCTTCGTTGTCGCATGTTGAGATCCTTTTGGGTGAAGATATATTTGAGACTCTTGTGATCCGTGTAGATCTTGCAACGCACCCCATACAAGTAATGTCTCCAAATCTTTAAAGCGAACACTACAGCGGCCAATTCCAAATCATGTGTAGGGTAATTCTCTTCGTGAACCTTAAGCTTTCGCGAGGCATTAGCAATTACTCTTCCATTTTGCATCAATACACAACCTAGTCCTTTCTTAGACGCATCACTGTATACCTCAAACCCTTCCGTTCCGGATGGCAAAATTAAAACTGGAGCAGTCGCGAGCCTCTCCTTCAAATCTCGAAATGCTAACTCACAAGCTTGATCCCAAACGAAAGGCACTTCTTTCCCTAATAACTTAGTCAACGGTTGAGCCACCTTGGCAAAATCCAAAACAAACCTTCTATAGTAACCTGCTAAACCAAGAAAACTTCTTACTTCCGTTACCGATGTAGGTACGGTCCAATCCTTCACTGCCCATATCTTGTCCGGGTCCACAGAAATTCCCCTACTATCAATCACGTGGCCTAGGAACGCTACACTGTCTTTCCAAAACTCGCACTTAGAAAACTTGGCGTACAGCTACTTTTCCCTCAAGATCTGAAGTACCGTCCGAAGGTGTCCAACATGCTCCTCCTCATCCTTTGAATAAACCAAGATATCGTCAATGAATACGATCACGAAATCATCGAGGTGGGGTTTGAACACCCTGTTCAGCAAGTCCATAAAAACTGCAGGGGCGTTAGTCAAACCGAACGGCATAACTGCAAACTCGTAGTGACCGTACCAAGTCCGAAACGCGATCTTAGGAATATCCTTGTCAACCACCTTTATCTGATGATACCCCGACCTCAAGTCAACTTTGGAAGACACTCCTGCGCCACGGAGTTGATCAAACAAGTCGTCGATTCTTGGAAGAGGGTATTTGTTCTTGATGGTGACTTGATTCAGCTCCCGGTAGTCGATACACAATCTCATACTACCGTCCTTCTTCTTTACAAACAACACCAGAGCTCCCCACGGCGATGTACTTGGCCGGATGTAACCTTTGTCTAGAAGTTCTTGCAATTGGGTCTTCAGCTCTTGCATTTCTGTCATTGCCAAACGGTATGGGGCCTTAGAAATGGGTGCAGTGCCTGGCATAAGATCCACCGAAAATTCCACTTCTCTAGCAGGAGGCATACCTGGTATTTCCTCGGGAAAAACATCAAGGAACTCACGGACGACGGGTATGGTCTGGGTTACCTCCCCTTTTTCCTTCAAGTTCTCGACCGAGCACAATTATAAATCATTGCCTTTCTCCATATACCTCATCATCTTTATCATAGACACTAGCTTAATCCCGGGTTCTTCCGTCTTTCCCCGATAAGATACCCTTTTTCTACTGGGTCCTCGCAGCACCACCTTCTGATCCTTGCATAGAATTTGGGCTCTAAACCATCCCAACCAATCCATACCTAAGACCACGTCTATCCCATCAAAGTCGTACTGGATTAGATCGCTGGGAAACTCTTCTCCCTTGATGTTGATCTTGATGCCCTCGAAGAGACGGTCACACATCCTAACCTCTCCCGATGCTACTTTCACGTTAAACTTCACTCCAGTGCCCCCGGATAAACCCAACTTCTTCACGAGTCCGGGTGACACGAACGAGTTAGATGCTCCTGAATCGAACAAGATCGTTGTCGGGACAGATTGCACGAGGAAGGTTCCAACTACTACATCACTGTCACTTGTTCGAACTTCACTTAGGGTAAGCATTCTCTCTTGGGGTGGCCCTTCCGTCGGATGATGAACCTCTATTCTTCCATTCCCTCTTACACCCCGAAACGTCGGCAAGGTAGCTGCACTAGGACTTACCCTAGTGGACGTGCCACTCCGGATCCACCGCTCAATCACCCCAGAATCATTATTAGATTCGGCCAACTGAGATTTCTTAACCACTTCACTCACGTCTTCAAACGTTGCAGCACGCTGGTGGGGTAGCATCGCAAACTTCTGCTACAACAACACGATTACCAAAAGATAGCAAACAAGCAAGGAACAGAAAGCAACACACAGCTCACCGCGCAACCTAGAGTCCTAAACCTAACACTTAGCTTCTTAAGGTCGCTTAGAGGTCTCAAACCACACTTAACCACTTAGAAAGCCTAGACTTAACTTCTTCCTAGGCTCAAACCTAGGCTCTGATACCAACTGTAACACCCCCTAAAACAGGCTAATTAAAAAGCCTTAACGCATGCAGATAACATAACAAAACACTAGCACAGCGGAAGATAAAAAGGGTAACTGGATAACATAGAATCCAAAAACAGGGGTGCTATGCCACGCTTATCAACACGATAAGCGCTACGGCCAAATCTGCATGGTATACAACTATCCAAAAACTCATAGTCTATAGCTAAATCGGCTCACAGGCCGTAAAGCAAGGGAAAGATACTACACTATCGGGCACTAGACATCGCGCTCGACTAGACATTACCTGTAAGAACACAAAGATAAACATGGGACGACACCCGGTCAGCGAATGATGCTGGTAACCCACCAATACATGTGAAATAGCATACATAAGTAAGGTATAAGCTGTAAAACCATTTTCGAAACGGAATACATATATACAAGTGTAAAACCAAGAGTCAAAGCCAACGTAAGACTCAACACTCTCAACAAACAACACGGGAACACATCCCAAGCCCACAAGAACAGCACGACTCACAAAAGAGTCAAGGTATGATCTATCATCACTCAATAGATCAAAACCCGACAAGTACAACGCGAAAGAATAAGACTCACACAACCGGCAACACATGCCAAGGCCACACATGCCTTTGTGACTACACACGTCACAAGAGAAGAACACACAACACCGGCTACAATAGCCCTCGTGACATCACCCATCACGAGTTGGTATGCCTGCCTTATGCCCTGTTCCAACCTTATGGCTACCCCCAACCTTGTATCTTCATTCCAAGCATTACCTCCAGGACCCCTGTACTTCTTAGTCCAACCTTTTCCCTCCGGGACCATCGTCCCCCACCAACAAACCACCAACAAAGCCACCAATTTCATAGTACACAAGGTACGGTACACACACACGGCAACACATGCCTTCCCAAGAAATACGTGGACCCATCACTCAGGCCACAACTCCATAATCACGTCACGGCCACCACGAGGACCGCTGCAATACCTTGGTGACTAGTGTCCCATACCACTAATCGTGCAATCCAGGTAAAGCCACACACACCACACCTCAACAGGAATCAATCAACGGATTACAACAAAGGTATGAAACACACTCAATCAAGGAATGGGCCACAACCCAACAACAACAACGATGAATAACACAAGTTATCATCAACCAAATGGAAGGTACCAACAACACACATGCTAGCATTTAGACATCAAACTAGCATTCTTATCAACGGGAAAACCAAAGATAGTTCCGAGGAACACACAACACACTTCACAGTCCAACGAAACACAATGTTGAACGCTTAGCACGATTCAAGACACCAAAGTCCTACATGGATACCTACCATATAGTTCTAGACATACGAAACATCAAGAAGACACTCAAATAGTTCCACAAAAGAACAACGGGGAGTCAAAAGACCAAATACCGAGTCAAAAGAATCAATGGGAACAAATCCCCTAATCATCTCATCATGTTCCCCGCGGGTGGACCCACGGGTGGTGCCCCGTCCGTGGTTCCGCCCGCGGGAACATCTCCCACGAGGCCTTGTACCTGCGGGTGGGGCGACGGGTGGTGCCCCGCCCGTCGTTCCGCCCGCGGGTACACGTCCTGTACCAAAGCAATCCCTTCGGGGATTTTCAACTCCAAGCTCAAATTCAAGTCCAAAACATGCCAAATCTCACCCAATATAACAAAATGACTTGAATCAAAGGAAATGCCAAGCAATGGCACAAATGAACCCTAAACACAAGCTCTAGATATGCATTTTCGCAAGACAAATGCATAAACACTCACATTTAATAGCAAAATCACAAGTAGAATCCAAGAAATCACATATAGGTATGCAAAATAGATTTTGTAGAGCATGGGTTACCTCTTGTAGACTAAAAGACTTCACTTTACACCTCAACAAGCTCCCCACAAGGTTCACTTTCCAAACCCACTTCAAGAACAAACCAAAAGATCATAAAGACCCTACCTTTAAGAAAAAGACATCTAAGATGGAACCAAAAACACAAGATGGACTTAGATCTTACCCTCCTAGATGCCCAAATAGGTGAAAGGTTGAATCTTGGAAGCAAATCTTTAAATCTTGGCAAGGTCTCAACTTAGCTTGGAGGAAAAGCTACTCACCTTTCTAGAGAGAAGGTAGAGCTAATGTTTTAGAAAGTGTAAGGGGTGAAATGAAGATGTCTTCTAGGTTAGGTTACAATACTAACACTTGGTGAAAGGTCAAGAATGCCCTTACTAACATTAGAAAGTGTAAGGAACAAGGGAACTCCCTTCAAAGCTCAAGGTACAACATGACTTTGAAGTTGACTAGTCAAATACTAGTCCTCAAGTATTAAAAATCAGGATTTTAGGAATTAATTCCTCAATTGAAATAGGATTAATTACTCAATTAATCCATGGATTGAATATGGATTTTTGGGGTGTCACATGTGGAATCTTGGAGACAAACTTTGAAGATCCTGGAAAGCTCAAACTTAGCTTGGAGAGAAAGCTAGCTAAATTCTAGAGAGAAGGAAGAGTTTTATGTTTTGAGTGTGTTAGGAGAAGAATGAGAAATGACCTTAGGTTAGCTTGGATACAAACATGAGGTGTAATGTCATCTTTACCCTTACTAAGATGAAAAAGTGTAAGGGACAAGGGAACTATTGACAAAGCTTTAGGTTCAACACCTCGACTTGGGTTGACTAGTCAATTACTAGTCCCCGACTATTGAATTTTCCGGAATTTAAATAATAAATCACCAATTAGATTAGGATTAATTACTTAATTAATCCCTAAATAGAATTGGGATTTACGGGGTGTCACGCCAGTAGTGCATGTAATGGTTAAAGTCCCTTCGTGCCTTCAAAAGTACTAGCATAAGTGTGAACAAGCGAAGAGAAAAAACGGCCTAACGCATTATCTGGAAAAGGGACAAGTTCCAGCTAATGGACAGGCTGGATCCTCTAATTGAGTGACAATTACATGGTTTTTCATATACAATCCGGATTACGATCTTGTTAAAAATAGAAATGAGAAGTTAGATAGAGTCACGTATCAGAAGTGAAAAATTAGAACCTAAATGAATGTCATTTGCAAGGTGTTGCAGAAGTTTTCTAGTACTTATTAGATCCCAACAATATTCAAATTCGATCTTCAAACTGCATAGCTTTAAAACAATGAGAAAATGGAACAAAGAGATGACAATGAGAGATTAAGATTGAAAGAAAAAAAACTATTAAAAAAAAAGTAAACGAATAAAGAAGAGATGATTTCACTAATAAATAAGAAATGGGAGATATAAAATGGGACAAATGGAGTAAAAAAATCAGTAATTACACCGTGACATTGTGTGATAACGATAAAAGCAGAACCGTAAGCATGAATGGGCTATCTTTTATTCTTTAACAAAAATCATCAACCTTCAAAATGACCTATGTAATTACAGAAATACACATTCCAACTTTGTATCTCTTATAACTTACATGCTTTAATTTGCAGATGACGCAAATGGGAAATCTCATTTGGCAAAAACCCCTGCAAACCTTGGTTGTCCAGGCCACTGATTGCAGTTAAAATGTCACATGAGTGATTATGATCATACAAGAAAAATTAAAGGCATTTTTACATTATAATAATTAATGAATGAATGTGTATAGAATAAATATTTGCATGATATATTTGGATATCAGAAAGTACTCATCAAGAGCATAAGATCAAGGACATACAGGCCATCAATAACCCATTTATTAGAAGTTTTGTCATACAGGCAGTCTGTTCCACTCCATGGATGTTGCTGTGGAACACACGGATCACCATTCCATCCAAGACGAAGCGGAAGTCCTAGTGAATCCTTAATTAAGTGTCTGCAAGGCCTTGACTAAAAGAAAAAAGACAAGGAGAAACTGCAGTCTTCATTTACATCATCTAACTTTGCAGATTAAAAATTGTTGAAAATGTTTGTGTGCATGAAAAGTAAAAGTCTCTTGAGGCACCAGAAGTCCCTTTGGCAATTAAACAAGAAGCTATTTTGCCTAGCACAATGCTATTATTAAGAAGTCTTAAACCTTCACAATCCATTTTACCTCTTTTAGCATTATTGATCAGAAGCATCATAGAATACGATTTGAATACTAAGTTTATTTTTACCTTCTTCTGGTACAGTTTTGGATTCATGCTGATGTTTCAACTTTATATCTTTGACAAGCTTGATAAGCAATCATAGCATCTGCTCCAAAACCTTGAATTGAAAGATAAATTATAAGTCAGATTGTATGAAATGAAACGAAGATATTTTAACCATAGTAGAATGCACACTGGCAATCACTGGCAGCCACCATGAGTTGCAGTCCATTTCGCTCCACACGCATAGCAAAATTCTGAGCCACACCTGAATTAACCATTCAAAGATGGAGGAAAACACATAATTTTGTTATTCAATCAATTGTAAAATAAAAAACAAAAAACGACTAACCTGTTGTTAAAGTCCTCGCCGATGGTGTCAAAGCCGAAGCCGAATCTCCAAGGTAAAATTAAAGGGATTAACAATGGCCACCTAAATGTCAAAATTTTCAACGACAAACTTTCATGATAAATGGTGAATTTCATAAACAAATGAATAGACAGAAAGTGGTTAAGTGTTATTATATGCTCCTACATCACAATGACAGGATAGAATGCCTTACAGGACCATAAGGCCAGCGGAAACCATGGCTCTGCTGCAAGATGATTTCCAGGTACTCCAAAAGACCTTGCCAGAAATCAACTTTAGGTTCCTATACTCTATGACTATCATGACATCTAACTAGGGCATCCACTGATCTATATTAAACATGTCCAACCATGCTAATATATTTTCTCTCATTTGTTTTTAATTGGTGCCAGTTGCGTCATACTTTGAAAATATTCATTTCTATCAAGATTCATTTAATCAATTCCAGTCATGAGAATCATATAATGAGCATTTTGTCAAGTAGACATATTATGGTAGCATACCTTTCTGGTGCCTTAAATGGATTATGTAGGCCATGTTTAGGGCACTTTCTCATGCTCTCTAAGAATGGCTGCACATTGAAAAATTAAGACAAAGAAACAATCACAATGTTAAAAGTTTGACATTTAAATTGTAAGAGAAGCGGAGCTGTAAATTCATTCAAACCAGACCAACAACAAAGCAAATGTAAAAATTTTATACAGCCACTAAGAAGGGAAAAAATGCAAGAAGAACAATATATGATTGAATTTGTACCTGCAGTTTTGCTTCTTGTACTTCTGCAACTTTAATAAATGATTCCCCATTTAGGGGGATCCAAGATTGTGTTCCAACTGGAAGATTTTATCCAATTTCCCTGCACTAAGAAAATTAATCCCTCTTATATCTCTAAGGCTAGGCTCATGTATTGGATTCAGTTTTACTTTAAAATATGAGAAAGATATACACTATTTGAATTAAATTAAAGTTGAAGAAAACTAATCTAATACCAAAAACTGTAGTGGAAACAACGGTGGTGTCACGACGGTCTTGTAGTGGAAACAACGGTGGTGTTATGAAGCGGTGCGGTCTTTTTGCAATAGAAGCCTGCTGCTACTGGTACTGCAATGGAAATTTTAAGGGAAATTTCTTTAGGTATATCAGTCTCAAGAAGTGAACAAAAATACATATGAAAGGTAAATCTGCTCATGTTTTAACTAATTGAACTTTCAACATAAAACAAAACGGTTGTCTTCCTTTCCATAGATATAGTGCAAGAAGGTTTAATTCTTCTTGCCACCACCTCTAGTAGCCTTGCACAAATTCCAGACAGATGAAACAGGAGCAGATTAGCATAAGTAAGAAAAATAAAATTTATCAATAGAATTTAGTAGGTTTAAAAAGAAACGAAGATATATATATATATATATATATATATATATATATATATATATATATATATATATGTGTGTGTGTGTGTGTGTGTGTGTGTGTGTGTGTGTGTGTGTGTGTGTGTGTGTGTGTGTGTGTGTGTATTCAAATGAGGACAAGTATATTATAGAGGACTGTGAGGACATATGTAGTGTGTGCCATTAGCCGGTATGTCGTGTGCATGGCTGAATGTAGTCGTGTGCCACAGTTTGTATGTTGCGTGCTAGATTTGTTAATTTATAGAGCCTGGGTTCGAAACATGATGTTTACATTTATTCTTGTGTGCCATTATGTATTAAGTTGTGTGCCTGGTATAAATTTGTTGTGTGCCCATTATTTGTCCTCACAGTCCTCTATATATTGTTGTCCTCATTTGAACTCAACCCTATATATATATATATATATATATATATATATATATATATATATATATATATATATATATATATATATAAGCATGGTTGTAGAGGGTTTTCGGTGTTTCAAAACTAACAATCTAAGGAATCAGTGGGTTTTCAGTGTTTCTTCTCTAACAATCTAAGGAATTATTGAATAACCTCATCTTACGGAGAACACTAGACATCTCCTCTCTCTTCCTCTTAGCCCTCTTGTGAGTACGCAACTTTTGCTTGGGTACCTTCAAAGCACAGTTGTCCTTTCCAGCTTTAAGAAACTCAGTGATCCTCATCTTATACAGAGCAAATCCATAAACTTCCCTGATCAGGCTCTTCACGGAATGGATTCTTTTGCTTGTTTTTTGAAGAAGATAAAATTTGGACAACAAAGATAAAACATCAAACTTAAATTGCAAGGTGTGTAATGGAAATTTTGAAAGGGAGGGGGGGGGGGGGGGGGGGGGAATTGGTAGCCCTTTTAAACAGTCAAAGTACACATATTCACAAAAATTATTTACAGCAATGTTGATGCATAGAAAGAGCAGAGTTAGGAGCCTACAACAGCAAACTGATATTTGAAAAGCATATCGAACATACATTGCAACTTCTATTTCATTTTTCAAAATCAATAATCATAAGCCATAAGAACAGCTAACATAATATTAACCAACAATGCTACAACTAAGTAAATATAACATTTTGAAAATCTATCTGTGATTTAACAGCTCCAATACAGTGAACTCATAAATTAACATCAGAAATTTGATAAGCAACTTACGCCTTTCCTATCAGAGGGTCGTGGTGCTAGTTCCTTCTTGGTCACAACATGTCCTCTGTTCAGTCCAACAAATAGCCCAGAATTAGCCTGTTTCGGTGCCATCCCTCGTTCGTTTTGATTCTGCGATGGCCGAGGGCGGGCGATGATGGAAGAACAATTAGGGTTTTATAGAGATGTGAAGCTGACTTTTAGATAGATTTTGTTTTTTTTTTTTATTCTGAAGAGCTTGTTTTTTAATGGGCGCCAAATGAAAAAATGTTTTCCCGCAAAATATTTTTACTTTTTCTAACGTTTTATGTTAAAATTAATTTTTTTAAAAAATATTTAGAGACGTTTACTATAAAACGTCATTAATTCTGTATCTTTACTGACAATAAAATTATATTTCGTCAGCAAATATTATAAAAAAAATATATATTGTCTCTACCTAAATATATAGTGACGTTATTTAATATAACGTCGCAAATTGTTACATCTAGCGACGTTTTCTAGAGCGTCGTTAAAATTTTCGTCGGGAAACGAAAGATTTTTTGTAGTGCTCACTGATATAGATAATACATAAATATATCTCTCATGCATGCAACAACTCTACTACTTCTCAATGCATCAAAGAATGCTATACCACATGCTCATGGTTTTTGAAAATAATACTTGGGCTCACGTATGCCCCTTATGCATTTTTGAAATATGACATATGTGAGATGCCAAAATGCTCTATAACATGCTTCTAATCCATGTATGAAATATCATGAAATATTTAAGAATATAATGTCATGCTCGGTTTGCAACATAGCAAATTCTATACATTCTATCAACAAAATATGCTTCATTTCACACTGATCAAATATCACAATCTAGTCATCCTTTCATAATAAATCATATTCTCAAATGACCATGCTTCTCTACTCAATAAAAACATCATTAGATCACATAGTCAAATAATTCTTCATACTCAGTAAACTAGCAAATATATTCTGTGTAGCAAATCTTCAATAAAACCTTTATAACATACTCGTTTTTAATCCAATTTCAACGAAATCAAAGCCAAAACGTGCGTCGAGACGGTCCCGAAGAGCCGAGCCACAAGGGCCCGTAACACTCGGCCCGAAACGACACGTAGCTGAGCCACAAGGGCCCCGCCACTGCACAGATTCTTCTCAGAATCAAAATCAGGGACCTGGGGCGGGACTCCTCATGGTCCGCCCCATGTACCCCGCTACTCCACCGAGACTAGGCGGATGACCTTCTCTAGGGCCGTGAACTAGTCCCGTGCCACTACGGCTCTAGCCGGCGGCCCTCCTGATGGGCTGCGGCTAGGGCCGTGAGTCTAATCTGGTGCACCCTGAGTGTGCACCAGAAGGTTTTCTCATCTGCAAAACTCAACTAAACAAGTCCAAAAAAATCTCAACAACCCACAAACAAATACTAGATCACTTCTAAGCATAAACACAACAAAATCTCATAGATTCTACTCACTTCTACTAAAAAACAAGGCTTCATAGAGCCCAATTTCAAGAAGAAATCCATGGGGTTATACCTCTTGTAGTTCTTTTTCTAGCTTGGATCTCTTCTTCCTCTTTATCTAGCTAGTGCCTCCTTCACCGCCTATACTTCCCAAACACACCATACAATCTTATCCTAGAACCTCAACGATTAAAAGAAACTAGAAGAGAAATGAAGGCTTGGATTGAAGAAGGAGATGAGCTTACTGTGATGTTGTTTTCTCCCTTTTTCTTGGCAGACAAAATATTTGGAGAGGCAAAGAAAGAGATCAGGGAATAAAAATGGAATAGTGGAGTTTATATAGGGTCCAAAACCCTAGGTAGAAGGCCAATGATTGGATGAGGGCAAAATGGTAAAAGCTTGCATAGTATGTGTTCTCAGCAAAGTCTTTTGGAATGAAATGGTTCACCTTGTATCATGGACCAAGGCTAGAAATGCTAACTTTAAATACTTTGGGGTTGAAAATTAATTCTCTCAAAAATCTATTTGGATGAACACTTGTTTAAAATCTTGTTGAACTCTCCCGGTCTCACTCAGATAATTTCTCGATTTAAATCTTGGTACACGAAGTACCCGAAAATTTTGGAATTTTCGAAATAGAATAAATTTTGGTGTCGAATTAATTTAAAATGTGACGAAAATAATTTATTCAAACACCAATTAATCGCAAAAATTTTTAATGGAGTGAAAATGGCTATTTTGAAATTTCTTAATACCAGATTTATAAAATTAAATTTTGGGTTGTTAAACCAGCGGTGTGGGTTCAAAACCTGAGTGCCCTGGAATCGGAGTTAGCGGTGTAACCGCCTGTGTGATCCGGGGGATTATGGGCCCAGCTGCCCAAGGCACGGGCGAAGGCGGTGTAGCGTGTAACGTCTGTCCTGTGGAAAAGAGGAAAACAGACTCGTCAAACTGGACATGACGACAGATTAGGTTTTTCCACTTATCAGATCCATGCACCTATATCCCCTAAAGGACGGGGGCTAACCTAAGAAGACATAGGGGGCTGAGCGGTAATCTCTCTTGTGCCGATTGTATGGCCGAAGATAGGGGTAACACCGGCACCCGAAGACTCGTAGGAATGTGTAAGGTGGTGACGCTTTATGTAAACGGGAATATGGGCTTTTCAAATTTTAAGACGGACAAGGGTAGATAATTGATTAGGCAAGTGGCTGTTTCAAAGGCATAGTCCCAATACTGGAGGGGTACTGAGCCTTCGGCTGAAGAGCTAAACCGGTTTCAACGATATGTCTATTTCGGCGCTCAACTCTGTCGTTTTGTTCATGTGTGTAGGCACACGATTGCCTGTGGTTAATACCGAGATATTGGAATATGTTGTGTAATTTTCGCTATTCACCCCCTAAATCCGACTGTATAGACTTGATAGAACGTGAAAATTGGCGCTCTACCAACACACGAAACGACTCGAATATTTTATATATATATATATATATATATATATATATATATATATATATATATATATATATATATATATATATATATATATATATATATATATCTGATTTTACCCGTAATGGATAAAACCAGCAGAATCGTGAATATTCGTCTACAAATAGCAAGAAATACCGAAAACCATTAGCAGAAATTACAGATGCAGGTCCCCAGATATCAGTATACAATAAATCTAGAACATTATTACTAGAAGTTCCGACCCTATCTAATTCTAAACGTGACGATTTGCCGAGGTGGCAAGCTGTGCACGACCCCACCGATTTGGATTTATTTGACTCTACTAAGCAACTTTGTAGAACTCAATTTAGGACGTGGCCGTGCGGGTGACCCAGTCTGCGATGCCACACCGTGGGAGTAGTACGGGAACTGATGAACGTGAAGTGAGATTGTGACACTGGAAGTCTGTACAAGCCACCCAAGGTGGGTCCTTTAAGCAGAATTGCCCTGGTTGTGGAATCCTTCACAATAAAACAATTTTTATGAAATTCAAAGAAAACATTGTTTTCATTAGTGAATCTATGAATAGATAAAAGGGGTACGGACAAACTTGGTACATGTAATACGTTAGATAGACATAGGGATTTTGACACGGAAGGAATAGTTGCATGACCGACTCGTGAAATAACCTAACATGCGTCGTTACCGACTCGAAGCACATCAGGGCTGTTGTATTCATCGGAGTGAGTCAACATTCCGGCATCGGGCGTGGCATGCGCCGTAGCTCCCGTATCCGGAAACCAACTGTCCGTCGTGCTTGCCGCCGCACTCGCCCTTGGACCTTCGCCAAAGACCGCAACATGAGGCTGTGCCGGCGGCTGAGTTGTGTACCGCTTATAACAATAGATGGAAGTATGCCCATGGGAGCGGCAGATTTGACATCTCGGTGCACCACGACCGCCACGGCCACCGCGTCCACCACGGCCTGCACGTCCCTGTGCATTCGATCCATGTCGGACATCATCGCCGTTCGATCCACGGCCTCGACCAGCATACAAGGCCGTGTGTGACCCGCCATTGCCGCCGTCAGCCACCACCGGGTATTCATCGGAGAGGATGAATTCTTAAGCTTGCAAATAGTCCGATAGTTACGGTAGGGAGATCGGAGTACCTGAAATAGTGAGGGAAGCCGCCATGGCTCTGAATTCCGGACGTAGTCCCTGGAATACATAGAGATTTTTCTCATCCAGGGAGAGTGGTCGGCCGGCCTGTGCCAACGCCTCCACGATGAGCTCTACCCGTCCCAGATAGTTAGCCGGCGAAGCGTTCCCCGGGCGAAGAGACTGGAATTTCTCGAGAAAATTCAGGCATCGTGCGCGTGTGGATGAACCGAGAGCCGAGGTGATGGAACGCCATCGACGGATGGCGGCAGTTGCGTCGGACGCTGATTCACCGGAGGTGGGAGATGCGTCGATGGTCGGCGGAGGACACGATGTATCGCCATCGACGAATCCAAGGAGATCCTAACCCCATAAGAACGAGACTAGTTGCGTACGCCAGAACAGGAAGTTCTTGGACGTAAGCTTGATAGAGACGAAGTGGTGGGCTGAGGCTAGGGTATTCGGGTGGGTGGTCGGAGAGGGAGCACCGGCGTCGGTGACCGTTCGTTCTGATGAATTAGTCGACATCGTTGGTGTTTTGCGGTGGGTTTGGTTTGTTTACGGTGGAGAGAAAGAGAAAGGTGAGGACCGATAACCTACAGCTAACTGATTCCAGATGTGAGAAAGTGTTTCAATTCAGTAACAAGTGATAGAGATTACAATAGTATATCATATAGGTAAACGCTAATTAAACTCTCCTAACTAATAGACTGGCACTTGTCAACTAATCTAACACCACACAATTATTAACTATAATATAAAACAAATATAACATGAAATAATAACATTATTAACAAACCCTGTGGGAAAAAAACCCAGTTAAGGGAAAAAGAGTACAACCATAAATCTTCAGCATTTGAAATATTTTGATCATCGGAACCAATAAATCAATCATACTTAGCTTAGATATTGTCGCTCCCCTTGAAGACATTAATCTCCCTAACCTACACACCCCAATTTTATGAACGTACTTTTCAAATGTAGATGTAGGTAGGGATTTAGTGAACAAATCTGCTAGATTGTCAATATATCGAACCTTTTGAACCTGTATTTCACCACTCTTTTGGAGTTCGTGTGGGTAAAAGAATTTAGGTGCAATATGCTTTGTAAGTTGCCTTTAACATATCCACTACTCATTTGTGCAACACATGTTGTGTTATCCTCATACAGGATAGTGGGGTATGGCCAATACTTGTTATTTCACACGATCTTTGAATATTATGCATTAATGACCTCAACCATACACACTCCTTTGAGGTTTCATATAAAGCAACGATTTCTGAGTGATTAGAAGATGTAGCTACTAGTCTGTTTAACGGATTTCCATGAAATAGCAGTACCTCCATAAAGGAATACATATCCAGTATGGGATCTAGCGTTATGTGGATCAAACATATAACCAGCATCCGAATATCCCACTAATGTGATATCTCTGTTTCTTTCAAATAGAAGTCCACAATCCTTCGTACCTTGAAGATATCTGAGGATATGTTTCACGCCATTCCAAGAATATCCTCGTTATCTTCCTTTGGTCTGTATGGGTCCTTATCAACTTCAAGTGATCAGATCACTATTGGAGTACTAAGTGGATGAGATTTATTCATATATAAATTTCCGAATAGGTAATTCGTATATTTAGATTGGTGTATGAAAATTCTTTCAGGGGATGCTCGATCTGTAGGCTGAGACAAAACTTGGTTTTTCCCAAGTCTTTCATTTCAAATTTCTCATTTAAACACAAGCATGCCCTTTTGGCATCTTTGCGTTTTATATCATCAACATAAATGGATATTATACAAAAACAATCAGATGATTTCTTAGAGCATCCATATTTGTTGGGGTTTTGCATAATTTTTTAGGATGCCATGTAAGAGAGAGGGAGGATGGAGAGGAAAAAAAAAAATAGTAGGCTGATGCACCAATGGGCGCGTGCAATGCATGAGCCCAGCTAGGTGCCCGGCACGCGGAGAAAGGTAGATTTCTTTGTTTCCATTTCAGCAATAGTGAGCCCAACAAAAGTGTTGAACTTGTAAGAGAAAAAAAAAAAAAAAAACATAAAAAAAACCGCATTCCACATCAACAAAAAAAAAAACAATCTCTTTTCTTTGTACTGTTTCAAAAACCAACAAAAATCATTGGTGTGGTTGCTCTTAAAGTGCGTTTGGAAATCCAGAAATCCATTGCATATTTGCTGGGTTGCCATTGGATTTTGCTGTTATGCCGCCACCTTGGAGATGCTCTTACCAAGTCAATACTGAATCCCATAATTTAATTTGTCAATTAATTTTATATACAACTGTTAAAATAATGGTTGTGATATTTATCATTAGCTTTCAAATGTTGGTGGAAGGCTTATAATAGCCTCCGATGGTATATGGGATGCTTTATCATCTGATTTGGCTGTCCAGTCTTGCCGAGGTTTACCTGCAAAACTTGCTGCGAGGTTGGTTGTTAAGTTTTTCAGGGTTTTACTAATTCTTCTATGTTTGATCTCAGGAGGCTCTTAGGTCACGGGGTTTGATATTGTTCCGTATGACCAATCTGCCTTACCGCCAATGCCTATCAAGAAACAAAGTTTGTTTAGTTCACTCATATTTAATTTGGTAGGAAATCACATAACTCCCAATCATATCAATGCTTGCAGAACAGTATGTCATATGCCCTATCATATCAACACTGATCGAATATTTGCCCATATGATTGTTTCACTTATTCCTCACAATGCCATCAGTCTAAAATTGATCCTTTGTTTATTACTAATGATGGGTTCATTTTAGTCTAAACAATTACACCTGCACAAACTCATTAGTAAACTAATAGCCGTACAAATTCCTTCAGTTTAGCCTGGTGTTTACCTCATGATAGTGACTGCCTACTGTAAAGTTCGATGCAGACAATCAAATGGTTTTAACTCTGAAATGCTGAGCACACCCTTAGTCATGCCTTGTTGGATGGAATATAGTTATGGTTTAGGACTTTAGGTTTCAATTGTAGAGCTGGAATCTGGATTTAGGTCTTTCTGTGTAGCTACCACTGGATACGCAGAGCACTGTGGAGATTGTCTTGTTTCTTGCCTTTGCCCGTTTCTTGGTCACGGTCTTGAGCGTGGGAGCTTAGCTTGTTTTAATTCTTTTGCATGTGGCCGTACTGAGCCTTTGGTTCGGTTTCCTTTCTGGCTGCAGAATATCCAACCGGAGCAGTGTGGCTATCCGAGATTTCGTTTATCCTGTGATAGCTCAAACATGACAGTTCTTGAGCTGCCTAATTTTGCTCCCTTAACTATCAAGGCTAAAGACTATGCCACAGAGGAGCTATGGCTTAATTATCCTAGTGACTGCCTCCATTCCTATCTTTTGACCTTGAATCTCTCTGGTTCACCCTTTGCTGGTGTTTATTATCAAGATTTTACACTGTTTAATTGCTCGTTTGATTACAGAACCTATAGGTTAAGTCCCATTGCTTGTTGGATGGAATATATATATATATATATATATATATATATAATACAAAATGAAAATAGCTAACTTGAAGAACATTTGTGTACCCAGTTCATGAAGTATAACCTAATTTTAGCAAAAATATGTTATAAAAATAGCTAACCGTAATATGTATCAATAATGAGCAAAAAATTTTAAAATTTTAGTTTCATTATATACCAAAGAGTCTGGTTTTATATTAAGATTATAACAGTTTTAATATTTATTGTCACTAACAATACATTATATGTTTTCGGGTTTTCAACATACAATCCTTAGAAAGGTAAAGAACGATGAAATACGAATAGTTGTTCATAGATACTTAGCTTGATTGATTAGTTGCCTTATTGTCCCTGTCAACAGGTTTACATTGTGTATACGGGAGCGAGGCAACATGATGATTTAGAGTTTATCACATCCACTCATCATCATACTGGACTTGGAAGGTATGCTTAGTTTTAGTGTGTTGCATTCTAGAGTTGTATCCCCTTTTCTTGCTAATTGTTTTCCATAATGTTTTTCAAATTAGAATTGTTTTCTAAATTGTTGAAATAATTCTAGTAAATGTATGTCATTACATCTTGCTACCATACAGAACACATAATTTACATTTATGTATATCTGCTATGAAAAGTTTGAGCAAGAAGATTATTAATATAGTTATATAGAGCAACTCTTCCATTTAGAAACTGGTTATACAGACATACATATATACATGCATATACATACATGTGTTTGTGTGACAATATGCAAATGGAAAAACTGCACCTTTTGGTAAACCTATGAGATTAACTTGTTTTCCTTTCATACATATTCAGAATGTCAAGGAAACATTTATATACAGAATCATCACCTTGAAATCTAGTCTGTGAAGGAAAATAAATCGGATTGAAGTTAATCAAGATCTTATGAAAAACTAAATGAAGAACCATATACAACTTTCATGTTTTCAAGATTTAGGGTCCGTTTGAAAATCTAAAAAATGACTTCCAAAAGTATCATGGAGCAATCTGCTACTCCCTGGTAGAATTTGTAGCAGGGTTATGCAAGTTGCAACTAGTCTCGTTGAATTAGGGCATAAGAAAATTTGGGGTACCTTGAATATTTTTATTATATCTCTCATATAAAATTAGATTGAACTTATACAAAATTTTATGAAAAGCTAGAAGTATCTACATTTTTTATGTTTTGAGCATCCTAACAAAATTTATCCATATATTTCTTTTCACCAAATTCGTAGTGGTCATAACAAAAGCTGGGGGTTGAGGTATAGTTCTTGGCTTGTTGAGCAACCCTAATTGCTGTAGAGAAGATAAAAAGATTAGAACTCAGAAGGGGAAGCAAAAATGGAGCAAAATGGCAAAGAAGACAAGGAATATCCACGTAGTACTCAACCTGGAAACCTTGTTATAGCCACCGATGATGATAACCTAAAGGACATCTTTCACAGTTTCACTAAATCAGAACTTCCAAAACCCCAGTCAGTATATATTCTTCCCTTCCACTTTTGAATTTTATTCATCTTCTTGTATATATGCATATGCATGTGTGTCTGCCCACATATTCAGATAACCGTACCCTAGATGCATAAATGTGCTGGATTCCAATTTCAAAAACTGTTCTTGCAGGCCGTTATTAACTATGGTGCATCTTGGTATGTTTTGAACTTCCATAAGGCTTATTATATGTGCTTTGCTTTCAATGCTAAAATCAAAGCTTCAGTTGAACTTGAATTTAGATGAATTCTGCTTGAAAGATCTAAAATGAAGTTTTTTTTAGAGGAAAGGGAAGATAATTTGTTCGTTCTCTTCTTTAGAACAATGTTTTATACTGGCATTGACCTGATTTGTTTTTGTTGTGTAAATATGTTATAAGCTCAATTTAAAAGTTCTAATTGCACTGTCCTCTGGGGTTAGCTCCTTGAATGTGGATATCCAATCTGAATTTTATGTCTGAAATTGAGAAATTCTTCTGATGCTTAATGATTCTGCATTGGATTTAGTATATCCATTGAATTTGCATCTCCACCACCTGGTCTGTGCCTCTGTGGTGGGTTGTGCCGGTGTGGAGAGTGGAGTGATATGACCTCAACTTTGACCTTCAAAATGTATTTGGAGTTTGGTCAGGCGGTTGGCTTTCTTGGTTTGAGCTAGTTAGCTATGGATAACCTAGATTGGTTTATCTTCTTGTAATCCTTTGCCGGTCTAATGCCTTCTTGGTTTGAGTCGGTCAGCTATGGACAATCTAAGCTGGTTTATGATCTTTTGCCGGCTAGGGTCACAAGACGGCGTTTACCTGGTGCACAATATAGTAGTTGTGGGTTTCCCTCGTCACTCAAAAAAAAAAAAAAAAAAAAAAAAAAAAAAAACTTGAATATGGGCTGTCTGCAATCTGGATTTTTTCTCTCAATTTGAAAAATTCTTCTGATGGTTAATGATTTGCAATGGAGTATTTCCTATGAGCTTGCACCTCACCTCCTAGTTTTCTGGTGGTTTGAGGAGTGAACGAGTGATGTGGCCTCGTTAAACTAGACTCTCAAAATATGTTAGGAGTTTAACATTGATAGCACATCCCACTATATTCAGGATATAAATCTTTGAACACAGATATCCTGTTTGAATTTCTTGGTCTAAAATGGTGATTTCTTGTTATGTTTATAGTGATCCTAAACTCCCCCCTTTGTTTCCAAAGTACAGATAGCTTAAAAGAACAAGGAAACAATTTTAAGCTGATTGTCTGCTAATTATGTGCACTGAAATAAGCCACTTTCATCATTTTCAGGTGTGGTGTTTGCAGCCAGATGCTTCCCGCATTCTCTGAGTTGAGTTGAGTAACAAGTTCTCTAAACTCTCGTTCGTGTATGCTGATATTGACGCTTGTCCGTAAACTACTCTGGACATCCGGTACACGCCAACTTTTCATTTCTATCGAGATGGCGAGAGGGTTGATGAGATGTTCGGTGCAGGAGAAGAGAGGCTGTGGTTGCACTCTTAGAGGGGAAAGCAGTGTGTCATTCAGTGACCAGTGTTAGAAAAACATCATAGATGTACTATTGCTGTTATCAACTACTGTAATCGCCATGTTTTTTCTCTAATTAAAATTTAAAAGCAAAAATGTCTCTGAAGGTGTTTGTTAAATGGCTGATAGCTGATTAAGTTAGTTGGGTTAATTGGTTTGACTGTTAGTATTAGTTGGTTGTAAAAAAATGTTTGGTAAATTAGTTGTTTATTTTTAATTTACACCATACAAACAAAATTGAGATTTTAATTTCAAAAATTTTTTAATCCTTCCTACAATCCTACCCACCCACCCCTTGTCCCTACACTCGCATTAATTAGTTACCAAGTACAACTCTCCAAAATTAAGAAACACAACACTTTAGTCGACCCAAATCGAATAGTATATGCAAAAGAAATATAAATTGCTCTATCTTTATTGGATTACGAGGGAAACTAGCACCAATTAGGCAATTACCAAAAGGTATGCTGAATAAATGAGGAAGTGATATGCAGAGTGCATCAATTTAGAGATACTACTACATTAGAATTTACTCCTCCATGTACTATATATAGGATGTGCTTTACACTTTACAATCAATAAACAGACAGTTAATCTCTTCACAAGAATCATTTCATTATAATATGCATCTAAATTTTTTAGACTTCAAATTTACAGTATGCTTTTAAACATAATTGATCTGAGAATGAAATTGAAAACTTATGTAATTATTGTTGGAATTACAGTAATTTGTGTAGGGTGCTTATAGTATTAACTAACGCTTCTGGAAATGGAATATCTTCATGCAGAAAGCAAACATGAGAGCAAAGAGCAGAACAAATGAAGAGAGAATGGCTGCAGTTTCTCCCAAAAAATCACGTCTGTAACCAAAATAGGTTCTCAAGAAGGTCTCCACCGTGTCAGATGTCTCCAAAACATCCTCAACATCTCCGAACTGGGAAGCCACCAATCCGTACAGTGTCCAAGAAACAGGTGAGAAGAGAAAATACCATCTCCACCACACCGGAGCATGCTGTCATGATATGATATGATATGATATGCAAGAAACTAAGTGTCATGGCATATATATATATATATATATACATATGTTTTTGGGGGCTGGGGATAAACTAACAGATTGAAATGAAGAAAGGGGTTGAGCAAGGTAGCTTACAGGCCGTGGAATCAAGAAGCCGGAGAAGAGGTTCCATATCCCGAACGCCCCACATGCCACAATGGATGCAATGTCCACATTTGGAGTCATGGCCACTGCCATCATGCCCAGGAAAGTGGAGTACAAGAATGTCAAGAACATAACGAAAAGGTACCACAAAAACTTCTCGCCTGTCCACTCGAATCCAATCATGGAATACACTATGGTGCCATATACAACTGCTTGTATCAGAATATATGGGAGCTCAATCACAATCTGCATACCAGACTAGAATCAGAAAACACCATGCATTGCATATATATATATATGGACTATTTTATTATTTAAAAATGTACCATTGCAAAGGCGAAAGGCATGGTGGAATACATCCCTGCAGCTCTTTCTCTGTAAAAAACTGTTCTTTCTACTACAACTACTTGCTCAACAGTGAACGCATTTAGAGTACCGATGAAGAGAACAGCTGCATACATGGAACCCATGGCATTGAACAAGTCCTGTGCCCTACTCCTGTGAATTGAAGTGGCACGTACTGATGAGAACTAATTAAGCGTGAATTGAAGTTGAAGATTAACTAACTAATTACCTCTTTCCACCAAGATCCCAGAACATAGTACCAAACAGCAATGCAATAACAGTAGTGAAAAGGGCTCTAATTGCAGTGTACGACGTGTTGTGCCAGTAGGACCATCGTTGTTTCTGTAGGCATGCTTTGAATTGAGTGAAGAAAGGGCGTGAGTACTCAGTTGGAAAACTTAGATCCCTCGAACCTGGAGGAGGTGTGCTCAGTTCTTTAACCAAACCCTGGTTTCTCCTGCAACATTACATACATTATTATATATATATATATATATATATATATATATATATATATAGTGTAACAGTAAAATCCAGAAATAGGAACTATAATTGTATTCAAGTTGTCTGTTTGCAACTTACTGGTACAGTTGTGACTTTCTGTACATCTCATTGAAATTAATCCCCAGAGCCTCTTCCTTTTCACGCGTTGTATTTTCCAGAACCCATGTAGCAGGATTATAACCATTTCTTATTTTGATGATGCCTTCAATGCTCTAGATGCAGGGAAAAAAGTAGTCCATATATATGAATAAGTAGTTATTATTTATGATTATGAAAAAAGACAGTAAAAAAGGCGTGGCATGGAACTTACCTCAAAATAAGCTATTAAATGGCAAGAATGATGCCCTAATGGGCCAACATAAATTTCCTGCCCTCCTAGTGTCATTAGGAGCAACTGCATTGTTAATACAATTTTAGTGAGTGTATATTAATGGATTGAGGTGAAAAAATGTATGAGCAGGAGGAGGCCGGAATTACTTAATTACCTCATCAAAAGCCTCAAATATGTCGATGCTGGGCTGATGGATTGTGCAGACAATTGTTCTACCAGTGTCAACAATGTTCCGAACTGTCCTCATAACTATTGCAGCAGCCCTTGCATCAAGGCCTGAGGTTGGCTCATCCATGAAGATGATAGAAGGATTAGCCACCAATTCAACCGCGATGGTCAGCCTTTTCCGTTGTCCAGTTGATAGACCATTCACCCCAGGTAACCCAACCACCGCTTCTCTCAAAGAGGTAAGTTCAACCAACTCCATCACCTCCTTGATGAACAACTATTACCAACCACCATATATTCGCCATTAGAAAACCCCCAAGCAATTTTGTTATGAAAACAGGAGGAGGAAATGATCCAGTGTCCCAATTAGCATTAATTTATACACTAACCTTTCTAGTTTCACAAGTTACTTCTGATGGTAAGCGGAGCCAAGCTGAAAAAATCAAGGATTCATACACTGTAAGGTGAGGAGAATGGATGTCGTTTTGTTCACAGTATCCAGAAATGCGAGCAAATGTTTTCTGCTTCTTTGTGAAGCCAGATATCGTAATCTCCCCTTCAATATATCCACCGGTTTTCCTCCCAGCCAGGACATCCATCAGCGTCGTTTTACCTGCACCACTAACGCCCATGAGAGCTGTCAGAACACCAGGCCTGAAAGCCCCGCTTACACCTTTCAAAAGCTCAAGACGATTATCCTCAACTCCCTCAATCTTCATCTCCTGTAGGTAGATTCAATGTTAGAATAATGCTTCAACTATACATACTTAACATTATATTTACTGGCAGTAATATAATATTACCTGTGGCATGTCTACACAATATTTAATGTCATTAAATGCAATGGAGTGTGGTTCAAATGGAAGGATCATCCCATGCTTTCTGTTACTCATCCCTGTCATACCAGGACGGACGCAAAGCTTTTAATTAAGAAGATCAACCCATCCAAAAACATAAATGTTTGTGAATCAGATCGAGCTTAGCTTACCATCAGATACTCTCTCACCAACTGAGTTATCGGATCCTCCATTGCTCACATCATGTTCATTGCTATGTGATTCTGCTGAGATGTTGGCACGAGATTGTGCCAGTGCTGCAAATTAAATGATATTACACAAACTAAACTATCAATATATGGTTAACTAAAGAAAGCTAATGTAGAAATATGTTATGAAATACTTTACGTCTTAGCTTTGCCAGAGCTAGAGTATAAATGAAGATTGAGAAAATTGTGAATCCAATCAGTGCCCCTACTCCAAGCCAGTACCAATACGCCTCGGGGAAAAGCCCACGATACTTGAGTACTAGAACACCAAATGGTTCTGATGAAAACGGAAGGACCTTTGATACATTAATGTAAATGCATGTAAGCTACTCTGATCTTGCAGAAATACAACATAAACCACTAAAAGATGAAGTATAGAGAGAGTGGGAGAAAACTAAAGCTCACAGTATTCCAACTTTTCCCAAGGAATTCATTTACTGCAATAGCATTTTGAGCATACATCAAAGGTGATATCCAATAACCCCAGATCCACCATTTCTTCACATCATCTGGAAGAACAATGAATACAAGACTTATAATAAAATTAAACAGGGTGCATTATATTTTTGTAAAAAGCTAAGCAATATAATATATACCTCGCGACAAGATAAAGCCACCCAAGGCGAAAAGCACAAGCATTATGAATGAACCGACCACAAATGCATTAGTCATACTCCTGCCTACTACTGCAGCAGATCTAAATAACACAGATGCAAGTTGTCTGAAAATTATGAGTAAAACCCACATTTTGAGTAACCTGCACTCGAAACACACAAATGGTTATTGCACTGAAGAATATGATAATTGGGGTTGGGGTGCAACACATTACACATACAGTTAGTTAATTACCTTCCAAAATTTGGATCATAACCAATGACATAGTATGTGGAGAATACCCAGACAGAAACTTCTATACATGTTATGGGAATCCTGAGGATAAATGTAGGTATAGCATAGGCCCAGGCAGGATAAAATAGAAGGTCCCTTTGCTTGTAGAAAATAGGAAGCCTAAAAATAGTAGGGGCTAACTCTTGTAATGCACTAAACATGATGACAGTAAGGGTAAAGAACAGGGAGCTCATGTAAATCTGTGCACCAATTGGAGAGTTTCGTTGCATATTGGTCCTTATGAACAGTGTCATTGTAATCAATGCCATAAGCACCACCTAAAAGAATGAATAAAAGCCCGCAATGAGTAAACTACTATAAAGTAAAAGTAAAAGTAAAGATAGGCAGCCAGGGTAGAAAGTACCCACCCAACCAACTTCAAATATATGAAGAACACAGTTTCTCTTCATCAGCAGAACTTCTCTGGAAAAACAAGATTTCAAGAGCTCCATCTTACTAACTCCATATGTTTTGGTAGTTAAAGCAGCGGGATGACTTGTACTCTTTTGAAATGGAGTTGCAAGCTCATCTCCTAAGTTGCGGCCAATGTGAAAAGATTGAAATGCTTCAGAAAATTCATTTATGGTCACGAATCTGTAAGGCTTGTTGTCCTTACGGATCCAATACTGCATTTGATCTTTCCTTGATGTTACCTGCAATCAAAGAGTAATAGGCTAAGTGCAGTTGATCTTTTATCCCTGCCAACTGCCCAACACCACTACTTTCACTTACTTCTTGCAAGAAATCAGCCACTCCTTTTCTTTCTGGACATCTGAACCCCAGACATTCAAAAAATTCAAGCACACAGTTACATGGACCCTGATAGACGATCTGGCCTTCAGATATGAGAATAATATCATCAAACAGATCATAACACTCAGGTGCAGGCTGGAGAAGAGCAATCACTGCAGTTCCATGGAGAATGTGTATATAATGTTTGATAGATTTTAGAATTTGGAAAGTAGTTGAACTGTCTAAACCAGTTGATATTTCATCCATCAACAAAACATTTGCTGGTCCAACAAGCATTTCACCTATAATGCGGTCGGTCACTGAGCTTGTTACAATATATACCTCAGCACTGAATACAAGTATTTTTTTTAAAAGAAAAAAACATACCTGCAGTAAGCCTCTTTCGTTCTCCTCCTGACATACCACGTAAATATTCATTTCCTACAATTGTGTCCTCACAGCCTTCAAGCCCCAAAACCTAAAAATTTAAATAATTAGGTAACTTCATAGATATGCTTCATTTAGGAAAAGAAATTATATTTCCTACCTTGATGATGTAGTCTACTATTACATTTGCTTTCTGACCATCTGTTGCAGCTGCCTGAAGCATTGCACCAATAACTTTAATGACTAGAGAAATCTTGTCGCTGGTTTTAATATAAAAAATCACATACTGAACCAACAACTATATTAACAAGAAAATACATGAAATGCCCTATATCTATCTATCAGATACTCCATTGGAAATTCATAAAGACAAGTGGAACACACTACCATATTCCAAGGGTCAAGGGTCAAGGGTCTTAATTCTTAAATGATTAGCTTAGCAACTTATTTGAAATATATAAATATAGACTCTTCATAGTGGTGCTTCTGTATCTAAGCGCTCGTATCCAAGACGAAGGCAACTTGATGCATTTCATTACATATTTTGATCTCTTTATTGGACCCCAAAAAAAAACAAAAGTACAAAGTACAAAACCGAAAAATAAGGTAACTTCTTTGTCACCTTCATAAAAATATCTATATCAGGATCAGGCCTAATATTTGCTGCTTTTTCTCTTCTAGATAATTCTGCTAACATTTCTGCAACAAAGAAATAGAGAGCACCATTGGCAATAAATATTATGGAATATGGTCTGAATTTAACAAAACAAATCAATTGAGTACAGTGATTCATGCTAACCATATCTGGAGCCAACACCTTGGCATCTTGCAGAAAAGGCCAGGGTTTCTCGGGCAGTCATTTCTGGAATATGGAGGTCATGCTGGCTGATGTAAGCAGCAGTTCTCATGGGTACAAATTCATTCATTTCATGCCCATTGTAAGAAACTCTTCCAGAAAACTAACAATCAAAAACAAAGTATTCATAATAGATTCTAATCCAGAAAAGTTTTTACTACTAAAGAAGCAATACAGGGCAAGTTGTTGTTTACTTCCAAACTAGGATCAAGTTGCCCTGCCAATGCCAGCAGAAGGCTCGTTTTCCCTGAACTTGGAGGCCCTAAGAGCAGTGTCATTCTGAAAGCCATCCAATAAGTAAATAATAGATACCGGCTCAAGCAAACAGCAAAAAAAAACACAATTTGATACTAGTACCTGCCAGGCTTGATGATTCCACTAACATCACGAAGAATAGAATTGTGTTTTTTGGTTGTAGGCAGGTAGAGATAGCTCAATAGCCCCTGTTCAAAGGGATAGCAATGTTAAAATGTAAAACAAAAGAGCAGATGAAAAGCTGGTAATACAGAAATGCCTACAAATCTATCTATCGAGTTACCTCCAGTATATTTAAGCAAAAGTTTGTGACAGAAGGCAAAGCTCTTTTTCCTACATAAGCTTCAGCACCCACATTTAAATGCTCAAATCTCACCTCAACTTTAGGAATATCAATTGCAACCCTGCCAAAGTAAAACATGTATATATGTAAATCACAGAATTCACCTAAACTATATATATATATATATATATATATATATATATATATATATATATATCCATCCAAAGATGAATCATGATATTGTCTTAAAAGAAGAGAAAGTATTATATATATATACTCTTTTGTCTTTCACTTCATTATCTGTTTCCAGTTTCCACTTAAGGAATGGATGTCAGTCATACCTTTCCATGCGATCCTTAAGTTTCAATAGGAAAGTCTCATTATCCCTTTCTGGAACTTTTATCAACCTCTCAAGGATTTTTTTCTTTTCTTCATATCCAATGTTGTTTATATCAACTTCAAAGGTCTCTCCTCTTAATCCAGTCATCAACCCCTTCTTCAAGCGGTCAAAGGTTGGAACTTTCTGAAGTGCAGCCCACTTCAGTGCTGCTTCATCATCATCATCTTCCTGCAGCCGCCGGGACGACTTTGCAAAACCATCCGTCCCATTGCTCCATAAGGACGAACTGTTTATTCTAAAGCTTCCGCTTCTTCCACGAGAATCATTAATCTCCATTGCAACAACTTAAGAACACAAAACAATATAAAATGCAACAACTATATATAGATTCAGTTCATGCCCATAACCCCAAGAAAAAAAAAAAAAAAAAAAAAATGAAAAAAGATTCATTCTTTTTACAAGTATATATGTACTAAGCTAGCTAGCTAGGGTTCATATTGCAATAAGGCTGTGGCCTGTGTGTAGTCCACCTACAGTTAGGTGCATTCATTACATACAGTAGGTCCAGTAGGACTACTTCACCGGAAATTCATGCCGTGTGTCCATACGGTTCCTTGGCATCTTCATCACCTTAATGAGAGAATGTGCAATTACCTGATATTTGACAAGAAAATGACAACAACAAGTGTGAGAAGGTATGAAAATTGGAATGGCCCATGAAATATCTCCCAGTTAAACTTTGAAATAATTTTTTTTTTTAAATATAAATGTTTATACAGCGTTTCATATCCTTTTAGCATCGAGAACTTAGAGAAAGATTCATTATATTGTCATATTATCAAACACCTTGTACGACCTTCCAGCTAAAGCTTTACTGCACATGATCGATTGAAGAGCCATAATCAAAGCCACCGTACTCGAAATATTTTACCATAGTTTTTCTTTTTCGGAAATTATTTTTCCTGTCGACGACATTAATGCAGTAGTTGTTCATTATGAAGTACGTGGCGGCAAATTTGATTTTCAGACATGTGAGCTGAGGTGATAAAAGTATTTTTTTTTGAGAAACCGCATTAAAAAAATAAAAATAATAAAAGACTCGTACGACCGGGTCTTCTAAAAAAAAAAAAAAAAGTAAAAACAAAAAGTGTCAAATAATTACTGAATTTTTATACATTGTGTAAGTACAATTGGATCATTAAAATTTTAAATATTGTGCAATAATATTTTTTACATGTTCCTTTCAAGTTTCTCTTAAATATGATATCATAGTGTCAAATTATATATATAAAAAATTATTTTAATTAAAAGTAAAAGAAAAAAAATGCTAAAAATTTGTCTTTTTTTTCAAACTCCTTCTCCGCCTCAAGGGCACGAGCAATTGCGATCTCGTAAATCACATTAATAACGTCAAAACCACAAATCTCTTCAGTTTCCTTACTATCATCAATATCGCCAATCATATCAAGATAAACATCGTCTTCTCCGTCAATATTGCCACCACTATAAAAATCATTATCAAAATCGCTATTAGAATCCAAATCATTATCAAAATCATCATCACTATCATCATTACAAATCTTAACCAGGTCCTGGTTTCGAAATACTGTAACGAAAGGAACATAGGAGAGCTTCAAATAATAATTATAATATGACATTATGGCATCATATTTAAAGAAAATTTGGAAATAACCTATAAAAATGCTATTTGGACATTTTTTGAGTTTTTAGTTGTCCAATTACATATTTTTTTATTTGATGATTCAATTGCACAATATGTAAAAGTTTAGTAGCGTATTTGTTTACAAAAATAATTCTTTAAGTTAGATTTTTTTTATTAGATAATGTCCTAAGACAAAATTTGATGAACATAACATTTATGTAATTTTAGTTTATCATCTCTAGTGACATAATGGAGGTTCAATTCTTATCCATCATCGAAGGAAGAAAAAAAAAGTTGTTATCTCCCTTTAATTGATCAAAATTAGGAAAATACATTTTGTCCTCTTAAATTCTCTTAATGTGATTTTTTTTTTTTTTTTGAGTACCTCTTACAGGGCGTTTGGTTGGAGAGAGAGAATTACGTGAGAAAGGAATTACAATTCCATGGGGGATGAATTATTGGGAATAAAGTGGAAATTTAAATTCCAGTGTTTGGTTTACAGGAATAAAATTAGTGAGAATTTCAATTCCAATGTTTGGTATACATGAGAATTGAAAGAGAATAAGTAGTATAAAGTCCAAAACGCCCATTGTTGTTATCAGGCATCAATTTTAGGTTAAAAATGGAGGGTAGTTATGTCTCATCATTATCTTTTTTCTTCCTAAAATCCATTGAATTAAAATCCCAATAGGGTGGCATGGGATTTTAATTCCATGAAAATGAGGGAATTGCAATTCCGTGGAATTACAATTCATTCCAACCAAACTAAGGAATTGAGTAACCTTTGGAATTAGGTGGGAATTAAGTAGGAATGAAATTTAAATTCTCTCCAACCAAACGCCCTGTTAATGTGACTTAATCATTAGGTGCCTGTAAATTAGGGCAAATTATATCATGCACCGCGGGGCATAATCGATTATGCACCGCGCATCAAAATGACGTCGTTTTATTTAATGAAAAGAAACGGAATCTGTTTCGCGCTGTTCCGGACCGTTCTACAAAAAAGAACTCTGTTCTTTAGTTTCATTTTGTATACACTGCAGTTTCAGTTCAACACAACTACAGTTTCATTTCGATATAACTACAGTTTCATTCAATATTTATACATGCAATCAAATATGTGAAAATGTTATTTAATTTTATTTTATATACACTATAGTTTCATTAAAACACAACTATATGATCATTTCGATATAATTACAACTTCATTGTACAATATATACTCAAATATGTGAAATGTTATTCAGTTTCATTTTATATATACTGCAGTTTCATTTCACCACAACTACAGTATTATTTTGATATAACTGCAGTTTCATTTGATAATATAAAAATAATACATGATGCAGTGTCAGTTTAGATACACTGTAGTGTCACTCCGTTAACACTAACAGTCTGCCATTTCTTTACTTAAAGAAACGGCACCGTTTTGATGCGTGGTGCATAATCCATTATGCACAGCAGTTCACGATATAACGACTGGTAAATTAGCTGGCCCACCAACTTATAAAAAAATAAAGTATCCAATCAAATTGTATCATGTCATGAAGGGATGTTAGAATAAATACATTTTGGGGATGTGAGTAACATTACTCTTAAAATTATATAAAATTTACTCAAATTTGAAATTTTAGAGTGGTCAATTGATATTTAACAATTTTGTTAGGAATTTGGAAAATGTAGCCATTTTGATGATGATTGAATTGGTATTTAACAAGTTTGTTAGAAATTTGGTAAATATAGTTATTTTGATGATATTGAGGGAGAAAACATAGACGTAAATATAAAAGGTGTTTGGCAATTAGTTATTAACGGGTTAGTAATAGTCAATTGTATTAACTGTTTTGACCATCTAATAGTGTCGTATAACTAATTGTGTTAGTTTTTTTACCAGTTGATAGTATTAACCGTTTATAGAAATGTGTTTTTTAAATTAGTTATTTATTGTTAGTTGATAACAAATAAACTAACTTATAATGACATAATTCTATTTTTTATTTAATTATTTTAATTTTTTTTTTTAATTTGAGATACATACCATTTAAAATAATTTAACTTCAAACTTTATTTTTGATTTAATATAAAAAATGAGTTGTAAAAATATGTAAATAATTATATGAGTGGACCAGTATTGAATAGAATCATATGATGTTACAACTTAATTAGAGAAGAGAAGGATTTAATTGAAAACATATACGAAATAAAAATGTTTTATTTCCTTCCATTATTTTATCTATTGTTATTGTTTTCTTTCATATTGCATGTCCATAAATTAATAATTCACCACTAATTAAAAATGAATAACATTTAGTTACTAACTAATTACATGTATTTCATAGGGATAAATTGGATGGAAAAATATAAAGGCTATATAGCATTCCTCTATACAAAATTCATAATGCTAATTTGCAAAGAAAAGAAAGTCAATTGAGCGGGCCCCAATTAGATCCAAATTGCATAACCTGGATCTTGACCCACCATTAGACCCGACCCATTTCTAAACCCTTTATCCCTCTTTTCCGGAGCCCTATTTGCTGCGGCGGCAATGTTCGATAGCGTCCGAGTTCCGACGACGGGAATCAGTGGCAACCGGAGTTGGAATTAGGGAAAAAAATGAGAGAGGAAGAAATAGAGAACGAAGAAATTACGATCATCGGCGGCGTTGGTTTGCGGCTTCATAACTGAGCGACGGTGAGAACAAAACGACCTCCGATGGCATTCGACGGAGGTTGAGTGAGATTGACGGTGCTCTTTCTCCCATTTCTTCGTCGGAAGTATTTTCCGGTTGCCAATTGCAGTCATACCCTTCAATTTCAGGTAATTACATTTTATGCCCGCATTATTTTCCTGTCATTCGAAACTGGTCCCCTTTCTTGTTGCACACATCAGTGTCCAGTGATGCAGCTCCCGCCCATAACCTCATTAAATTCTACAATCAGAAAGTTGACCATTGATATTGGATAAATCTCTATCTCATAACTTTTTTATTTCATTTTATTTTATTGAATTACACATAGGATAAACACTACATTATGGTGACATTACCTCTATTTGATAGAATTTTTATGATATCGTATATTTTGATAGAATTTTATCATATATTTTGTTATAAACAAATATATAATTTTGCCAAATACAACAATGATATTGCATAGACATTTATGGTAAATTTTTCTTTATTTTACAGTATTATGACTTTCTTACATATTTTCGTATATATTACTATATATACCACTGGAAAAGTGATTAGATATGAATAATATTATTTGATTTAAATTTAAATGTTTGTACCAAATATTGTAACAAACTCATTTAATTACTATTTACAAATTAATAGTCTTTTATCATAAACTAATCAAATAAGAGTATATATATTTTAGATGGTGCGGAAATCGGTCTAGAGTATTTGCCCAATGAGACACGGTTAGAATTTGTAAAAATATGAAATGGGATAAACAAATTACACGACGAAAATGTAATAAGTGTGGAGTTTTTGTGTATTGATTGTTGTAATTAAATGCTATTACATGTGAAAGAAGTGAGAGAAGACATATAAATTGTGTCCCCACAAATACTGCGACCAACTTGTATACATTAAGGCATAACATACAAGAGTTGTGACAAAGTATAAATTGACCATATATGCACTATTGCACTACTTATGTCCAGGAACTGTTAAAAATTTATTACAACTACTCTTGTGATAAAAGGTAAAATCGCTCACCCAAACGCCCCTTATAACGATTATTCTTGATTTTTAAACTAGATTCATAATTTCTATATTGTAGATTCATAAAATTTATACTGTAAATTCATAATTTCTAAATTGTAAATTCATAATTTAAATACAGTAGATTCATAATTTCTATACTGCAGATTCATAATATCTGCATTGTAGATTCATAATTTCTGTATTATAGATTCATAATTTATAAACTGTATAGTTATCAAATTATGAGCATATAGTTCTGTGATTTATGAATACAGAGTTCAACAATTAGGAATATGAACATCGAAAATTATGAACATAGAGTTCTGTAATTGTGAATATAAAGTTCAATAATTATGAATATGAAGTTCAAAAATTATGAATATATAACTTTATAATTATGAACATATAGTTCAGTAATTATGATTTATGAATATAGTACAGTGTGCACCATGCACAACATAATTTGCCCTCTACAATAACCTATACAACCATTAAGTTCATATAATCATATCAAAGATTTCTTATGGTAAGCAAGTAAGCAAGTAAGCAACTGAGCATGCACTATATTTTAACTTATATTTAACATGTAACATAATTAATAAGAATTAATTTCATAAATGCTCCATTAACTATTAATATTTACTAATTTTATCCTCGACTTTCTATTGGATCATAATTTTTCATTGATTGTTGACATTTATCAATTTTCATTATCGACTTTTAATTTGACCATAAATTATTCATTGACTATTGATTTTGTTCTAGAGTTAATATTCAATTTAGCTATTGACTATAGTGATTTTTTCAATTTAGTTTTAAAAGTTTTTTTTTTTTGGGTGTTTAATTGGGTCCTTAAAAGTCTTTTTTTTTTTTTTTTTTTTTTTTTTTTTTTTTTTAATGTGGAAAGAAAGTGCAAATATATATTAATAAGAGTCAAGCTCTAAAGTATGAACAACAAAAGGAAAAGGGACCGAATGATGAGAACTGATTGTATTATATTTTCTGAACTTGATTACAATGAGATCAGATGATGTGAATATATAGAATAGAGAGTCACAGTGTGACAATGATAAGAAGTAGAGAGTCACAGTGCGACAAGGATAAGAAGTTCTAAACAGACTCATATACATAGAGTCCTAATACTCCCCCTCAAGCACAGTGTATACTAGTAACCTGTAGCTTGTCCCTTAAGGAAGAAAATCTAGGTCCAGGCAGAGCTTTGGTGAAGATATCAGCAAGTTGATCCTTTGTGGAGATGAAGTTGACTTGGATATCGCCCGAAGCTACTCGATCACGAACAAAATGATAATCAATCTCCACATGTTTGGTGCGCGCATGAAAGATTGGATTGACACTCATATATGTAGCTCCTAGATTATCACACCATAATTTTGGAATGGAAATACCCGGAATCTGTATCTCACGCAATAATGACATAATCCATAGAACCTCAGCACAAACATCTGCAAGAGCTTTGTATTCAGCCTCAGTGGATGACCTGGCAACAGTTCTCTGTTTCTTGCAAACCCATGATATAAGATTACTCCCCAAGAAAACAGCAAAACCACTCGTGGATTTTCGATCGTCAGGACAACCAGCCCAATCAGAATCAGAGAAAGCATGAATGTCTCTAGATGAGCACCGTCGTATGCGTAAACCATGATCAACTGTTCCCTTAACATACCTGAGTACCCGTTTGAGCTGCTCCCAGTGTGATATGGTAGGGGCATGCATATGCTGGCATAACTGATTAACTGCAAAGGATAGGTCAGGTCGTGTGACAGTGAGATATTGCAGTGCTCCAGCTAAACTCCTGTACTGTGTGGGATCATCATATAGATCTGAATTGAAGGGGACAATTTTCGAGACAGAGATAGGTGTAGAAAGGGGTTTGCATTCAGACATTCCAGCCCGTTTTAAAATATCATTCATATACCGTTGTTGAGATAAAATAATCCCATTGTCACTCTTAACTGTTTCAATACCCAGAAAAAAAATTTGGGTCACCAAGATCTCTGATTTTGAATGTAGCAGACAGTTTGAACAAGAGCTGAGACATAATACCTTGATTACTTCCCATTACAAGAATGTCATCCACGTACACCAATAGATAAACCAAAGCAGAGTCTTTAGAGTAATAGAACAGAGAGACATCTGTCTTGGATGCTTGAAAGCCAACCGATAGTAAGAACGTATGTAGTCGATTAAACCAAGCGCTGGGAGCTTGTTTTAACCCATACAGAGATCTTTTTAACAAACAAACATGATTCGGGAAGTTAGCATCAATATAACCAGGGGGTTGCTTCATATAAACTGTTTCAGCCAGATTACCATTCAGAAAAGCATTATATTATGAACATCTAGCTGTTTGATAGACCACCCAGATGATAAAGCTAGAGATAGAAGGAGTCTTACAGTCGTAGGCTTTACCACTGGACTAAAAGTGTCGAAGAAGTCCTGACCTGGAACCTGATTAAAACCTTTCGCAACCAGCCTGGCTTTATGCCTTTCAATATCACCATCAGCCTTTCTCTTCGTACGAAACACCCATTTACAGCCAATAATATTCATACCTGCAGTGGGTGGAACTAGAGACCATGTGTGGTTATGCAGGAGAGCATTGAATTCTTGGTCCATGGCTTCACGCCACTCAGGATATTTGACAGCTTGAGAGTAACATGTGGGTTCCGTGGGATGCACTTGAGCTGCTAGAGCAAAAAGAGGAGCATCTGCGTTGCTGCGAGTGGCCATAGAGTGAGTACAGACATTGGGCCTGATGGACCGCCCACGTGGACGGCCTCGCCGGCGAGCAACAGGCTCCACAGGATCACCCGACGAGGCAGCCTGTCCAAGAACCACGGCTGGTTCGAATGAAGCAGGTAGCGGCGGTTCTGGCAGCTCATAATTGGACACGGCAGGAATAGGTGTGCTGTGACTGAGAACAGATTCCGCCCAAGGTCCAGAAAACAGAGTAGATAGATCCTGCAAAGAAGTTTTAGTAGCAAAGGGGAAAACTTCTTCATCAAATCTGACATGCCTGCATGTGTAAATCTTATTAGTATGTAAGTCCATGCATCTGTACCCCCTAAAGGACTCAGGATAACCTAGGAAGACACATGGAGAAGACCTGTATGACATCTTATGACGATTATATGGTCGAAGATGAGGGTAGCATAAACACCCAAAGACACGGAGAAAAAGATAGGAAGGAGGGGATTTATGTAACAGGAGATGAGGACTGGAGTTATTTAATACAGAAGATGGCATTCTGTTAATTAAATAGACAGCAGTCTCAAAGGCAAAATCCCAAAATTTCAAAGGAACAGAGGCATGAGCTAGAAGAGCCAGACCAGTTTCAACAATGTGACGATGTTTTCGTTCAACACGGCCATTCTGTTCATGTGTATAGGCACAGGATTGTCTATGTTGAATTCCTAATTGAACAAACAAAGAATGCAACTTTTTGTACTCAGCACCTAAATCAGACTGAATGGCCTTTATTTTGCAATTAAAGGACCGTTCAACAAGAGTACGAAATTTATCAAAGATGACATAAAGATCAGACTTTAATTTCATAGGAAAGAACCATGTATAACGGGAATAGTCATCCACAAAGATCACAAAATAACGGAAGCCAGAAGTAGATAAAGTGGGCGCAGGACCCCAAATGTCTGTGTAAATAAGATCTAGGACTTGAGAACTAGAGGAAGCAACATGGGGGAGGGGAAAACGGGCAGATTTGCCTAATTGACACGCATTGCATAAAGAATTATGACAACGAATATTATCACGAGACCCACTAACCAAACAAGAACGAAGTATATGGCTAAGAACACGGTTATGAGGATGACCTAGACGATTGTGCCAAGTGGAAGCCGAGGCACGAGCGGAAATAAACGCTGACGGAGACGAACTAGGTAATGAAAGTGTGTATAGTCCCCTCGAACTATTGCCCCGAAGAAGTATTTCCTTGGTATTGATATCTTTTACAACAAAAAAGGAGGGGTGAAACTCAAAAAAGACTTTATTATCGGATGCAAACTTCTGAACAGATAATAAAGAATTAGACAAACGCGGAACGTGAAGTATATCAGACAATGTAAATGATCTAGAAGGGGTATTAAAAGAGGCATGGCCAACATGACTAATAGATAAACCCATACCGTCACCGACACGTAAAGTGTCATTACCAGTGTACTTCTCCGATGTAGAAAGGGCAGCGATGTTCGGAGTTGCATGATTTATGGCTCCAGTGTCCGGAACCCAAGTATGAGAATTTGACGAGGTTTTAGCAACTAAACCATTCTGAAACACCAAATTAGCCTGAGAACCCAGAGCCCCTGAATATCGCCGAAAACAGTTGACTCCCGTGTGACCGAAACTTTTGCAAATTTGACACGGATCATTATAGCGCCAAAAACAATTGGCTCCCGTGTGACCAAAACGTTTACAAATTTGACACGGATTATTATAGCGCCAAAAACAATTGGCTTCCGTGTGACCAAAACGTTTACAAATTTGACACGGATCATCATAGCGCCAAAAACAATTGACTCCTGTGTGGCCGAAACCTTTACAGATTTGACACGGATCATCGAAGCCACGTTGCTGACCTCCACGGTAATTAAGGTTGCCATCGCAGCGCTGCATCTTCTTAATTTTATGAATCACAAAACCCTAGCTAACTGATACCAGATGAGAACTGATTGTATTATATTTTCTGAACTTGATTACAATGAGATCAGATGATGTGAATATATAGAATAGAGAGTCACAGTGTGACAATGATAAGAAGTAGAGAGTCACAGTGCGACAAGGATAAGAAGTTCTAAACAGACTCATATACATAGAGTCCTAATACGAATAACAGTCTACACAGTCAGACTTGAACAAAGCTTCCCAAGCTAACTCGTGGGCAACCTTGTTGTTCGTAGACCGTTTGACAAACAAAAAGTTGAGATTAGAAAAATCTCTAGCTAATTCCTTATATCATTGACTATCAAGTCAAAAGAAGAAAACAAAGTGTTCCTAGTGATGGCGTGCACCACTTTGAGGCAGTCTGTGTCAATATGGATGTTGTCCAGATTAAGCGTCTTGAGCCATTTTAGAGCTTCCCTAACTCCAACTGCCTCTGCCTCCATTGGTGTAAATAAACCCACCCAAGGGACTTCCTTCGCAACAACGAACCATTATCATCTCGCATGACGAAACCCAGCCCCATCTTCTTGTCAATCGAATCCAAGACTGCGTCAACATTGAGTTTAAAGTGACTCTTTGGCGGTTTAGTCAAATTCTGATTATGAGAGGCATCATGAATTTGCTGAGTAGTGTATGAAAATGAACAAGTCGATTTTATCACAAAAATAATCGGCGGCACCCTCCCGTGCGGCCGTGTGACAATCCAAAAATTATTTTCCTAAATTCTATTTTATAAATTCCAAAATAATTATTTTTACTCCTTCGAAAACTTTTCTAAAAATGGTGTATGAATTAAATCTTTTAAATCGTGATTTTAAATTAATTCAACACCAAGAAGTAGCCTATTTCGAAAATCTTAAGTTTCGGGTATATTTATGTACCAAGTTTTGACCGAAAAAGTCAATCTGAGTGAAACATGTGAGGAACCTATGAAATCTGAACCAAATGTTTTTATCTAGAAACATCCTTATAAGAAACCTATTTTATCTTCCAAAGAGTGTATAAACCCATTTGAACACTTCAAACTAAGCTAAAGAAGAACCCTGATATTTTAGAAACCATTTTACCAAATTACCCTCATCAACCAACATTCTACCTAGGGGTTTGAGCCAATATAAATAAATCACTATTCCATCAGATATCTCTCAAACCCTCCATTTGCCTCCTTCATCCTGAGAAAACATCACTCTGTTAGAAAAAAGGAAAACACAATAAGTATCTTACTTCATTCATCTTCTACCTTTCATTTCCATCTTCTGATAGTTCTCTTCCTCCAAGCTTTTCATTCCTTTCCTCTGGCATTACAAGTTTAGGACTTTGATAGGTGTTGTATATGTTTATGTTTGTTTGAGGAAAAATAGGAGGTAAAGGTGGGAATCTCAGTTGAAGAAAGGAGGGATTCACACTAGAAGTAGCCAAGCTTAAAGTATAAACCATGGATTCCAAACCTATTATTTTAGCCTATGTTGTTAGATTTCTTGAGATTAAATGCTTGGAAATGTTTGAGAATGCTTGTTGATGAGTTTATTGTGTGTTGATGATGTTATATGATTGATTCATGGTTTTCTGGAAGTGTTTATTTGAGCTCTGAGTTGAGATTTTTGGAGAAGAAGACATCTGGTGCACAAGAGGTGCACACTGTCTGTGGACCCTGTTTGGCCTTGCGGGCCTTGCCAACGGACCCCAGTGGGATCCGTTGGTATGGTCCGTTGATTCAACGGACCAGAGTGAGGGATCTAGGCAAGATCGGTCACTCTAAGCTGTAGCTTGGCGGAGCCAAGTGGCGGGGCTTCTCAAGCCCCGCCAGGCCAAGTTCAAGAAGGTCGGGCCCTCTGAGGCTCAGCCATGTGTTGTTTTGGACCGAGCTCGTAACGACGAGCTAGAATGGGTTGTTTCGTTTGATTTTGGGATTAAAAGAATGTTAGCAAATAAGAAAAATGAAAGGTGAATGCTCTGTGTTGTTTGGCTGTGAACTTGAGTCCGTGAAGGAATTTTAGCATTTGAGTATATGAATGGTTGAATAACATGCTTAATACTCTATTAGCTCTTGTTGAGAAGATTTGCTAAGTTGTTGAGATTATTGACATGAAACATTGTATTTTTCCATCTTCACAATGAATGAGCATTTTAGCATATTTTAATGTTTAAGTGCATTGAAGGCTCTGAGTAAAGCCTAAGTCCTATTTCAAAACTTATATCTATTTTGAAAAATCTATATCTTTTGCATTGAGAAGTTTGCATGATAAGTTGATTTTCAAAATGTGAGAAAGAGATATTGCTTAGATTTATGTGCATTGCAAAGCCTGCATATTATTGAGATAAATTGCATGAGAAAAGAAATTGCATGAGATATATATGCTATCTATTATGTGAGGAAAAACCCTTGTTTTGGAGGACCGTTAGGACTATGTCCTTTCGAAAGAAAAGAGAAAGAAAGAAGCTTGAGAAAAGAAAGAAACGGTCACAGAGGACCGACAGATATTTAGAAGTAACTTGGTCGATATTCCCGAGTTGCTAGGTTGGATACTACCCGTTGGGCTTGGAATCCTGGTTAGGGGGTGTGCATACTGAAAGTACGATACCTGATTCCACAGAGAAAGAAAGAAAGACAAAAAGAAAGATTAAGAACCGCGAGTACCGGTTCTATGGGCGAGATGAGTATTAGGCTGCCCATGTTTGCGAGCCTGGATAGGTCCATTCATGAATCGTGAAGTTCCTACCTCCCCCACGAGTTTGAGGTTCCGTTGATACGGATGTGGCGGTGGCAAGAGATGCACCATTCGTTAGGGCTTCGCTACAGCGGAGTACCTGCCTCGCATACAAAGAAAGATTGAGAAAGAAGAGAAAAGAGAATCATGAGAAAGATTGAGAAGGAAGAGAAAAGAGAACCATCAGAAAGAAAGCAAGAAAGAAAGAAAGAAAGAAAGAAGAGAAAAGCGAGTCAAGTGACTCGACAGAGATCCTCCACAGTAAAGTATACCTTTTTCAAATAAGAGGAGAGTATATATATATATATATATATATATATATATATATATATATATATATATATATATATATATCCAGCATCATATCCTTACTTATATAATTGCATCATGACATAGCATATGTCTTATTTGATTATATGAGAAGTAAAGTATCATACCTGACTTAGCATATGTCTCATCTTGAGTATTTGAGAAGTACAGTTTTATCGTTGTTTAAGTGTTAGCATGAAAGCATGAATTTACTTGTTAAGATTCAGTTATCTCTTTACCTATCAACATGACTGTGAGAAGTGCATAGAAGACTATAGTTGGTTTATATCTGTTCTCAATATGTGAATGTGTTCAAGTATGAGTTATGAGTTAAAGCATGTTGATATGAGTTATAGGTTTCGAGCATATAGAAGTAAATATGTATATCTATTGAGATCTATGACTAAGTGCCTTGATTGCTTATATTCATACTTGAGAATGCGTGTGAATGCAAAGCGTTTTCCAATCTATATCTATAGTACTTTACAGGGTTGAGTGACTTTATACTTAGCATTAATTTGATAATAAGTTTATTTTCCTACTTGTTTTATAACTCCTTTCAGGTGGGCCCAATTCTTGAGAGCGCATAATGATAGTTCAGTGTGTAGCCTTAATGTGGTAGTTACTAGATTAGTATTTCTACCCTTAGTAGTACTTTTGTCAGTTGTTGTTTTAACTGCTCTTTTGTTGGTGCGTAGACACCAGGGTTTGTTCCCCATCTTTATGATTGTTGTAGAGCTTTTGACTCTAGTTTAGTTAGTTATTTTTGTAGCCTGTGCAGTTACCGAGAGTGGTGGCTGTGGCTGACACCCTTAGTTGATCGTTTGGATGATTATTTAGTTATCTAAGTCTTGCTTATTTACTTTATTTAAGCTTGTTTATCGGGATTTAGATTTAAGAAAAAGGGGGTGTTACAGACCGTGCAACATTTTTCAGAATACAACAATAGTGTTCACAATATGCACCAATATGACCCGTTTGGTTCACGGAATAGGCCGGGAATGGCATAGCATTCCCAGTAATAGGCCTATTCCTTTGTTTGGTAACCATTTCTATTCCTGGTAATAGCCTATTACCTCAAATAAGGTAATAAATATTACTAGGGCCCCCTTGGTATTAGCAGAACCACCGCCCTGCCACAACCGTCGCCGCCCCCACCCCCACTGCCACAACCGTCGCCGCCCCCACCCCCACTGCCACAACCGTCACCGTCACCACCACCACTGTCGCCCCCACCACTGCCACCGCCATCACCACCACTACCACCCCAGCACCACCACCACCACCGCCACCACCATCGCCACCATCACATATTTTTATAACGGTATTTATGTCTTTTAAAACATATTTCATTTCTATTCCTTAAATCAACCAAACACTGTAATATAATTCCTAAAGTCTATTCCTTCCGCGAACCAAACAATAGAATACAATTCCTATTCTATTCCTTGCCTATTCCATTCCTTATGGAATAGCATTCCTATTACCTCAAAATTCATTCCGTGAACCAAACGTGCTGATAGTGTAAGAGAAACACACAACAATGAAATGCAAAAATACACAACACACCCAAAAATACGTCTCTATTACTAATGGTGTATTTCCAAACACTGTGTGGTGCTTTTAGTCATATTTGTGTGTGTTTTTGTATTGTTGGTGATGCATACCTAATTTGTGTGTGTTTTTTGTAGTGCATTTCATTACGTTGATGGTATAGTCATTTTTGTGTGTGTTTTTGTATTGTTGGTGATGCATACCTAATTTGTATGTGTTTTTTGTAGTGTATTTCATAACGTTGATGGTATATATTTTGCCTAACTATTGGTGTAGGCCAAATCCATGGTATAGCCGAACTATCGCCATGATTCATATGCCCGCACACAAGTCAAGCCTTTTCACGCCCTTTCTCCCTGCGCTCGAGAGAGAGCCTGTATGCTATATAATTCAATAAGTCTTAGAAAGACTCTTGTATAAATAGTGGTCCACTTCCCAAACCAATGTGGGACAAAAGCTTCTTCAAAGCCTTTTCTCATTTTTCCAACTCAAATGAGTACTTTTAAAATCAATTTCTCATTCAACACTCATTATCCGATTTTGAGCGTACAATATATCAATCTCTTCGTCTCACTACGAAGAATCCAACCCAAATTGGTAGTGGGTCCCACTAATAATTGTGCCACAAAATACCCACTTAAAATGTCATTTTATGCTATTTTTCCAACCAGTAGCACCATGATTGGCTGACTGCCATTCCATGAGAAAGTTTTGAGCTCCTGCGATAACATCATGAGTTGATAGCACCAAATTATTCCAAACCTTCTCATTTCTAGTTTCCCAAACTTTCCAACAAATAGAGATCATCAAGCACAACTCACTGGCATATAGGGAGTTGAAATTCTTTAATTTCAACCCAATCCAAAAATGAATTACAATTTTGATAGATAACTTTATTAGATGACTCCCATCAACTCTTAGCCAAAGGACATGTCGCAAACGTATGATAATTAGACTCATATTCCAAACAGCACAATTGACAAACACTTGGGACATGAACCTTTCTAATCCTTAACAGATCATAAGTTGGGAGAGAACCAGAGCATACCTGCCAAAAGAAGGACTTGATTTTTGGAGGCAATCTCAACTTCCAACTTCTAGTCCAGAACAGAGTTTGATGGGCATGCATAAAACAAAGTGTCTTTTTTGTTCACATTTAAATACAAAATTATTCACCAAAAATATTTATGGACTGCTCCTCCTTGTGGAAAATTAAAACTAAATATTGATGCTTCTGTCCACTTTGATTCAATTCATGTAGGTATGGATAGGATTCTTCGCAATCATCACGACTCTTTTGTGACAGCAAATTCTGTTATTTCACCGGGGCCTATGCTACCAAGAGAAGCTAAGGGACTTGCTGTCCAGGAAGCTCTAAGCTGGTTGAAAAATAATCACTGGGATGGTCTTATTGTGGAAACAGATGCGGAGGTTATTTTAGCTCATCTTAACAAGCCGGGTCTATCACCATTTGGTTCACTGATAGAAGATATTAATGTTTTACATTCAGATTTTCATGATATTACCTTTCGTCATGTTTGTAGAACGGCTACTACTGTTGCTCATCTTTTAGTTAATTATGCTTTTTTCTCGTTCCGCTAATATGATCTGGATTGATTCAGGTCCTTTTTTTATTTATTTTTTATTTTTTATTTCTACGGCTGTAAACCAAGATTTGTGTTTTGCTTAATGCTATTTCCGTTTCTTCTTGTAAAAAAAAAAAAAAAAAAACTAACTAATTGTCATTTACGTAGATATTAATTTAAGAGTTTTTATCTCAAAAAAAAAAAAAAAAACAAAAAATTTAAGGGGATTACGCTAGGCCACGAGTAGGTATTAGGTAGGCCACTAAAGCTGACTTGTGAATATAAACTGTAAACAACCTAGCCAAATATATAGCTATACTGTCGACGTAACATCCTAAGCAAATATATAGCTATCCTATCTACGTATTTAATTGTCCGATCCCCATCGAAGGTATTAAGCATTATGAATATATATATATATATATATATATATATATATATATATAGGGTAGTGTTGTAGTGAGAACATGAGAACACATCATCTGCATCCATCTAATATTTTTTAATGGTATAGATTAGATTAAGTGTGTGCGAACACGCATTAAATGTGTGCAAACACACTTAATCGCGTTTTCACACACTTAATCTAATTTAGACCATTAAAAAAAATTAGATGGATGCACACGATTTGTTCTCACGTTCTCACCTAAGCAGGTGTTCTCATATGATCTTAAATCTAGGGTAGGGTTCCAGTGAGAACATGAGAACACATCATGTGCATCCATCTCGTTAGTTTTTTATGGTTCCCAGACCCGCCCGATCCAATGAGTACGCTAAGTTGTAACTGCCCTGGCTTGGGTAATCCACGGACAGTTCATGAAATTATGGACCTTGCGTCTCGTAAGAAACTCGATTTTATTTTCTTGATGGAATCTATGGTGGAAAGGGCACATGCTGAGCGTATTCGTGTGAAACTTGGCTTTGAGGGTTTGTTTTATGTTGATAACAGAGGTTTGAGTGGAGGGCTAGCTTTATTGTGGCTGAAAAATAACACGGCAAGACTGTAAAGTTACTCGAAGAACTATGTTGATGTGGTAATAGCTGGTTTCCCGGACTGGAGCATGACATGTTACTATGACTTCCCGCAGCGTGACATGCGGATGGAGTCATGGGATTTATTGAGATCCCTGTCTGGTAAGCCAGACCTCCCGTGGATTGTTGTGGGGGATTTTAATGACTTTCTCTACCAACATGAGAAAAGAGGAGGAAATCCGCACCCGAATGACCTTTTACGCGGTTTTGGGGAGGTGCTGGAGGACTGTGGATTAGCCCAAATGCCGATGGATGGTTATCAATTTACCTGGGAAAAAAGTAAAGGAACGATCAACTGGATCGAGGAGAGACTGGATAAGGTGCTTGTAACTGAAAGTTGGTGTAATACAGTGGTGGGAGCCAGGGTGACGAATTTTCTCACCAGGAAATCGGATCACTTTGCCCTCTTTCTGGGGATCCATGACTCCGTAGGGAGGGGTGGAACTACCAGGAGGGGCTTTCGTTTTGAGATGGCATGGCTGCATGATGAGGGGTGTAGAGGTGTGGTGGAATAGGCTTGGGAGGAAGGAAGGGCTAGGGGACTGCAGGACTGTATTGACGGGGCGTTTGGTTGGAAGGAAGGAATTAGGGGGGAAAGTAATTGTAATTCGGTGGGAAAAGAATAAAGTGGGAATTTAAATTACATTGTTTGGTAGGAAGGAATAGGGTGATGGGGAATTGAGAGGGAAGAAGTAAATAAATACTAAAATGTCCTTATATAATATTAATATAATAATGCTAATGAGGGTAAATTGGTAATTTACAATGAGATTGCAATTCCACAAAGCATGGAATTGCAATTCTTAGGGTGGAGGCATGAATTGTAATTCAACAAAAGGAGGGAATTGCAATTCAGCGGAATTGCAATTCCCTCCAACCAAACAATGTAATTTCAGCTTTCATTGAATTTCAATTCTTTTACAACTAAACTACATTGTACCAAACATACCATGAGTATTGTGGTGCCCGACTGTCAAAATGGGGTGGTGATCAGTATCACAAATATGGGGAGCAGATTCTTTCCTTACGAAAAGAGCAGCAGCGTATAAGGGGGTGCACTGACCCGGCCTCATTATCCGAATACCAAAGGTTGGAAGGCCTCCTAACCCGCCTTGAATCTCAGGAGGATGCGTACTGGAGACAGAGAGCCAAGCAGCACTGGCTCAGAGGTGCGGATGCCAACACTAAATTTTTCCACAGGTATGCCTCTCACCGTAAGAAGAAAAATACTCTGTCTAGACTTATGAATGATAATGGGGATTGGGTGGAAGGGGATGCTATGAAAGGGGTTATTATGGACTATTTCGATCATACTTTCTACTCTGAACACCTGGGAGATGATGTGAGTTTCTTTGAGGGGATAATTCGCAGGTAACACAGGAACATAATGACTTGTTGCTTAGACCTTTTGAGTGTGAGAAAGTGAAAACTGCATTGTTTGCAATGTTCTTGGATAAGGCACCGGGACCGGATGGAATGAATCCGGGATTTTATTAGCAGTTTTGGGATGTAGTAGGGGGGATGTCTTGAGTTTTATAATTAGATGTCTGCAGTCTCGAAATTTCCCACCTGGTCTAAATAATACAGATGTAGTTTTGATCCCAAAGAAGAGTGCTCCTGAATTGGTAACTGATCTCAGGCCTATAGCCCTCAACAATGTGGTTTATAGGATCATGGAAAAGGTAATGACTAACCGGATGAAACTGATAATGGATGAGTTAATATCGGCTTCGCAGAGTGCCTTTATACCTGATAGACTTATTACGGATAATATATTAATAGCTGCGGAGGTGGGTCATTATTTGAACAGGAAGCAGTGTAGGAAGGTGGGGTGGGGTGCTCTCAAATTAGATATAGCGAAAGCCTATGACAGGATGGAGTGGTCTTTCTTGCGCAACATGTTTATAGCGCTGGGATTTGACAACAGATGGGTCGAATTGATTATGTTATGTGTAACCTCGATGTCCTATAATTTTTTGATTAATGGCTCGCGCAGTGACACGATTACACCGACTCGTGGGTTGAGGCAGGGGATCCTCTGTCCCCTTATCTTTTTATTATCTGTGCAGAAGGTCTCTCTTTATTGTTACAACAGGCACAGGCTAGGGGTTCTATTCATGGTTGCAGGGTTGTTAGAGGTACCCCCAATATCTCATTTGTTTTTTTGCTGATGATAGTTTGTTATTTTTCAAAGCCAATGCCCAGGAAGCCAGTGAGATTAAGAATTGTTTATCTGTGTATGAGAATTTGTCTGGGCAGGTGGTTAATTATCACAAATCAAGTATATGCTACAGCAAGAATACTAGTGAAGTTGACAGGAATGAAGTGGCACAAATCTTAGTTGTGGTCCAGGCTCCTAACTTTGGAAAATATTTGGGGCTCCCCTCATTTGTTGGAATAAATAAGAAAGCGGCTTTCTCGTATATTGAGGACAAAATCAGGCACAGGATTGGATCATGGAATAAGAAACTATTATCACAAGCTGGTAAGGAAATCTTATTGAAAAGTGTAGCACAATCTATGCCTACTTTTTCAATGAGTGTTTTTTTGCTACCTATGACTATGTGTACGGCCATTGAGAGAGTTATGAACCGCTATTGGTGGGGAGCTGGTAATAATCAGGGGATACACTAGAAAGCATGAGACAAATTATGTATTTCAAAGAAGCATGGTGGTCTAGGCTTTAAAGACCTTCGGGCATTTAATTTAGCCATGCTAGGAAAGCAGGCGTGGCACCTACTTACCAAGCCAGAATCCTTTGTGGCGTTTATTTATAAGTCTAGATATTACCCCAAGAGTTCACTTTTTGAGGCAGAGATGGGAAACAACCCCAGTTTTTGCTGGTGAAGTATTATGGCAGCAAAGAGCCTGGTTTGTAGTGGGGTCAGGCGCAGGATTGGAAATGGTGAGACCACACTTATATGGGCACATCCGTGGATACAGAATGATCAGGAACCTATGGTACAGACAGAGATGCCTATGCAATTGGCAGAGGTGAAAGTTGTGGGGTTAATTGACCAAGATACTGGCACGTGGGATCATTCAATACTCATTGATTTGTTCCAACCTATAGATGTTGAGAATATCAAGAAGATACCTATTTCCCCAGAATATGACGATTCTTGGTATTGGCATGGGGACCCAAAAGGAATCTACTCAGTTAAGAATGGGTATAGGCACATTATTGGAAACTATGAGCATAGTGATGGGGCATTTGATAAATGGCTCACCCTGTGGAGTCTCAGAATCTCGCCCAAATGGAAAACTTTTCTATGGAGGGCAATTAGTGATATCCTCCCAACCACTACAAATTTGATTATAAAGAGGGTGGATGTGGATCCAAATTGTGCCATGTGTGGAATTGTTCAAGAGGATACTATGCATGCTTTAGTGTTATGCGATTTTGCGAAAGCCATATGGGAACAATCTAGCCTTCCAATCCCCAATATTGTGACGAATGTTTTTCACGTTTGGTTTTCTGATCTCCTAAATATTCTAGACTCTAATGAAATATTATATGCAACAACAATCTTATACCATATTTGGAGAGCACGGAATGGAGCAGTGTGGGATGCCGCCTTGCCACAGCCAACGAGACTATTAGCCATGGCCACGACGACCATGCATGCATGCCGCAATGCACGACCACTAGCCACTGCCATGACGCAACCACAACATCCGGAATCTACTGGGGGACTACCGCTGCCGCACGACCTCACACCCACCGTGCCCCCCATCACGGCGGCAACATTACCCAGGAAATACCGCGTGGATGGCGGCTATCTTCAGGACTCAGGTGTGGCAACGGTAGGGGCGGTACTGCTCGATGCGAATGGAGGATATGTGGCAGCATTCAGTGCCCCTCTTCCAAATTGTTTCTCACCACTCATGGTCGAGGCGATTGCGTGCAAAGAATCATTATCATGGCTCAAGGACCGGGGCGAAGCAGCAGTACATGTTTACACAGATTGCCTATCATTGCAACGATATCTCGTCTCGCCCCCATCTATAGTTCGTTCATATGTTGGTTATTCTATTGATAGCTGTAAGTCTATTGCAGCTTTGTTTGACTTTTGTTCTTTTAGTTTTATCCCTAGATCAGACAATTATTTAGCTCATGCTTTAGCATCCGCTGCGTTCCAGCAGCCACTATTATGTATTGGGATCTATCCCCACCTGACATTATTGGAGTATATTTCTAATGAAAGCACCATGAAAATTTCAAAAAAAAAAACTTATTAATTTTTATAAGAATGGTTTTAGGTTCGAACCTCATCCCAATCAGAGTTGACATAATTGTTAAACATATACTACGATTCTACGAATATGTTAAAATATATTAATAAAATATAATATAAAATTTAAGCATAAACTTTGGTCAAATAATTAGTCCGACTAAATACATAGCATTCAAAGTTGAGCATCAACGATTATAAATCAAGAGCCTTGAAAATCATTTTCTTGCATTTAAAAAAATAAACAAATTTATGTTAAACTTTTTTTTTTCTTTTTGTTTAATTAATCTTCGTTCCATTATTTAGAACAAGGCTCAATATTTTAATTATGCTTTTGCATTATTCGAATGATTTAGGTCATCATGGTATTAATATTTTTTGTATATATTTCAATAATGGTATGTTGTACATTACTTTACGAATATTGTACTATTTATTTTTTATAAGATAAAATTGTTTTTAAATCATGGTACATTGTACAAATACACTTGAACTCTAAATGGTAGGATCATTGTCCAAATAATTGACAATGTTGCCATCCCACTGACTCCAATTAAACAAGTTTATACATCATTCTTAGAATTTTATCAATGCATGAAAACTTTTAAATAAATTTGTTAGTTAATTTTTACTATATCATTATAACGATATCTATTTTAACCATATATTTTGAATTATTTATTATCATCATCTATTGACAACGATTGTAGCAACTGTTGGAAAAAATAGCTTAAAATGACATAAAATGGCATGTTAAGTGGCTATTTTGTGGTACAATTATCAGTGGGGTCCACTTCCGATTTGGGTCGGGTCAAAGTGGATTCGGATTCTTCGTAGTGAGACGAAGAGATCGATATATTGTACGCTCAAAACGGATAATGGGTGAATGAGATATTGATTCTCAAAGTAGACCCATTTGAGTTGGAAAATGAAGGGAAAAAGTGAGTTTTTTGTCCCACATTGCTTTGGAATGAAGATTTTCCCCCCTTATATACAAGAGCTCTTTTGAAGCTTGTAGAATTGTATAGCATAGAGGCTCTCTCGCAGGGGGGGGGGGGGGGGTGCACATTAAATTCCAACTAGACGAGATTGAAAAAGGCTTGATTCAAGCCCGAGCTCGTGTGCGCCGGCACCTGCGGACACAAATGTCGTCCGGAAATTGGCTGGCCTTGCGAGTTAAGTTATGCCAAACTTCGGAATAAATTTTCCAACACAAGCCACTGGGTGTGGCCGAAACCTGGGAAGTTTGGTAATTGCCATAGTTTCGGCTACTTGGGCCGAAACATGTAGTCTCGGCCTTGGGCCGAGACTTGGGACCCATGGCCGAAACTTCCAGTTTCAGCCTGGGGCTGAAACTTCCATTCTAACACAAGCCACTGGGTGTGGCCGAAACCTGGGAAGTTTGGTAATTGCCATAGTTTCGGCCACTTGGGCCGAAACATGTAGTCTCGGCCCAAGGTCGAGACTTGGGACCCATGGCCGAAACTTCCAGTTTCAGCCTGGGGCCGAAACTTCCATTCTAACACAAGCCACTGGGTGTGGCCGAAACCTGGGAAGTTTGGTAATTGCCATAGTCACAAGCCACTGGGTGTGGCCGAAACCTGGGAAGTTTGGTAATTGCCATAGTTTCGGCCACTTGGGCTGAAACATGTAGTCTCGGCCCAAGGTCGAGACTTGGGACCGATGGCCGAAACTTCCAGTTTCAGCCTGGGGCCGAAACTTCCAGTCTAACACAAGCCACTGGGTGTGGCCGAAACCTGGGAAGTTTGGTAATTGCCATAGTTTCGGCCACTTGGGCCGAAACATGTAGTCTCGGCCCAAGGCCGAGACTTGGGACCAATGGCCGAAACTTCCAGTTTCGGCCTGGGGTCGAAACTGGAAGTTTCAGCCTACACGAACCTGTGCAGTTTTGTGACCGTTGGGTGTTCAATTCTACTGTTACGGAATTAATTTTTTGAGTTAATTCCAATTTTTAATTTTTGAATTGAAGGCCATGCTAATGGTTGCTGTTACAGGAAGGTGGAGGGGTGCCCTTAAGTGCCTAATTAAAAGCTATTTAAATCCTCCACCCCTATATAAGGAGGAGTTGTGCAGTAGAGTTTTTACAGACAGAAATAGAACACGAAAGTTCTTCTTTTTCGCCTCAAAACCTCTCTGCTTCTACTCCTTCTTTAGCCTCCTGTGTTCATAGCCGTGTCTTGCTCGCCGGATTCCTTGTTTGAGTGCTCAAACATTAAATCACTAGCAAGTTTTATCCTGGGAAGCCTAGGCCACAACGCTCCTAGCATCTTTGGGAGGTGGCAAATAAGGTTTTAAGGAAAGAGTGCTCACTTGACTCTTGCAAAAACCCAACACCAAACACTAGCCAATTTTCTTCATCTTTTTCTCCCCTTCTTTCCAGAAAATAATAGTCAATTTTATTTGATTATTATTTATTTTTCTACCAACGGATCCTATAGCAACTGTCATTGATAAACTCCCAAAACAATTTGCCTCAACAACGAATGGAAATAATAAAAAAAATCAATGACTTCATTGTTGTGGATGAAAAGTAAGTACCCACTTTATTACTCTTATTAAATTAAATAAATTAGTAGCTACAATAAAAAATAATACATATGCGTTTCTTTAATTGAGAATTAGGTGTCTATAATGTCTTTATTCAAAAAACAATTATTCATAATCAACAAATTTAAAGAGAGATATAATTTCATTAGTTATATTATCTTTATTTTCTACAATTCACCACTGTCAAATATCATAACAGACGCTTGCAAGAAATAAAAAAATTCATAGTACATCTAAGATCCCAGTCATATACACAGCAACCAGCAGGGCAGATCCAAAACTTCCTACACCATAATCTCATTGCATGACGATGCCCTCTATACTACCACCAGTAACCCAATTGCACATAACACAATTGACACTACCAATAAAAAAGAAGATGACAAGTACTGAAGATGAAGGCAATGACAATGCTACACAAAAGATAATTATAAAGACTTAGAGACATTCAAACCAAAAGTAGTATTTATTTAGACTATCATTTTTAGACTAAGGCCCTGTTTGGTTCGCAGAAAATATTTGAGGGGAAATGGAATTGAAATTCCCTAGAAAAGAAATTATCGGGAATATTAATTACATTGTTTAATTTGGTTGGTGGAAAATAAATTACTTGGAATATCGATTATGTTGTTTTGTTGAGTTTGAAATTGTAAGGAATAATGAGTATTAAGACAATTATACCCTTACATAATAACAACAACAATAATAATAATGGTAATTAAGAAAAATTGACGAGGGCATAATTGTCCTACTTATTCTCCATGGAAAACAAAATTCCAAGGGGGGAGGGGGCATGGAAAATGTTTTCCATGAACCATACAAAGGAAAATCTAGTTTTCCTCAAATTCAAGGAAAATATTTTCCATGAACCAAACATGCCCTAAGTATTTAGACTAGCGTTATTATAAAGTTGCAAACATTTATTTTAGTGACAATTATAATCAAACTTTACTATATTATCTTGCATTCATATACTTAAATTACTGATTTAAAAAAAAAAATTCAACATTCAATTACCTATGCATGAACATATCTTATATAATCTTGAATTCATATAATAATTTTTTTTTTTTTGAAAACACGTTCATATAATTTAAAATACTATTTAAAAATAATTATTGGATATTATCTAATTTGTACAATGCACCCAAAAAAACTAGTATTATTATAAGAACCAAATTTAAAAATAGAAAAAGATAAATTGGTACCACTTGCAAGCTCTGATTTTTATGATATAGCATTTAATGGTACCTTCTATCATAAATGTGGTTAGGACAAGTATCAATTCATTGGATTGATACCGTATTTTATTTTAAAACTTGTTCGCTTGTAACAATGATTCTTCCAAAAGATTGAATCCCTAATCCCTAGGGTGAGTCCTCCTCATTTACACTGTCGCTGGTGAGACTCAATTCCTGGTCATTCTTCTTGTCTATACTGGCTGTAACAATATATATATATATATATATATATATATATATATATATATATATATATATATATATATATATATGAGATTCAATCCCTAGCCACTTAACAACACAAGAATTAATTAACCACCCAAGCCACTCAAGAACTTGTGTACTAAATTGTAGGAAACTCCACTTATGTATGGGAGTGCGCCGGAAGCAAAGTAGTGGGGGATACATGTCTGGTCAAGAATGAAGGTTGCCCGATGATGTTCATTTGTCAACAATCCGTGAGTCCTTCAACAATATAAATAGACACTCTTCCTTTTCCTTAAAAAAACATCCCTTGGCTCACCAAATCTATTATGATCCATTGGCTTGAGTCTGCTCCCTTCTGTTGGTACACCAGGATTTGATTCCTAGTGGTAAAACATTGTTATTTCTATTCGGGTCGCCATTTTGGGTCCTATTCCATTCCATAAGACTATAGTATTTATTACTAGCGGTAACATTGTTATTTCTATTCGCACCGTCATTTTGGATCCTATTCGATTCCTTAGGACTATAGTATTTATTATTTATGTATTCTTTACGCGGTCATTTAGGACCAATATCTCGAGATTTGTACGTACTATTTTGGGTTTAATGTCCCGAATAAGAAAGTTATTATTTTCCTATCCTTATTTTGTATCACTATACCCAATTTATGGTGAACCCGGTTCCAACAAAACCATCCATATATGTGTGTGTTGACACTACAAACACCACTATATATGTATACATCAAAAGTTGGCTATACAATAACATTTTAATTAAAAAATTGGAAGTTTTAGTTATTTAATTATGATTATAATGTTTACTTGATTTTTTTTTATAAGGAAAAAGTTTTACGGAGTGATTCATTGAATCATAAAAAAGAGCACTATACACAATATATAAGAAAAAGATGAAAATCATTATATACAAACGGTTAAAGAACTAGCTTCCCTAACAATCAAACGAACCACTTAATTCGCAAATCATTTAATAAAATGAAAGCTAATGTTAACAAAACATGAACTTTGTTCTTTAATATCATCAATCAAGAGACCGAAAGTAGAATTAGTAGTAGGCGCAAATAGAGCATTGAAGACAAAAAGAACATGCATTTCAATATGCACTTTATCCACATTTAGAATCTTTAGCTAACTTAAAGCTTTTATCACATCCATTGCTTCAACTTCTTTTAGTTAAAAAAAAATAAATTCTAGTCCCATGGTATACCCTTACGATGAGGTAATTGATTTCAGATTCAACTCAACTAGGATAAGGATTACAATACTAATAGTAAAACAACTCTGCGTAAGTAAACCCTATCTACTAGGAAAGCCACAGAAGACTAAGCCTATTACAAAGACTAATAATAAAGTAACAATAATAAGAGACAAATATTAATATTGCTAACACACCCCCTCAAGCACAAGGGTGGTAGGCCACAACATTGAGCTTGTCACGTAGCGCTGCAAAGCGCGGCCCTGGTAGCGGCTTGGTGAAAATATCTGCTAGCTGATCTTTAGTTCACACATAATTAACCACTAGATCCCCGGAAGCTACCTTTTCGCGGACGAAATGGAAATTTATCTCCACATGCTTGGTTCTGGCGTGAAACACTAGATTCGCACATAAGTAGGTTGCCCCTAAATTATCACACCATAGTGTCGGTGGAACACCAGTGTGTAGCCCAAGTTCCCGGAGTAACGACATGACCCAAGTGACTTCTGCTGTAACATCAGCAAGGCTTTGTACTCGGCTTCAGTCGATGAACGAGCAACTGTACGTTGCTTCCTGGAGAGCCAGAAAATGAGATTGGAGCATAAGAACACTGCGTAGCCACCAGTGTTCTTCTTGTCAAGCGGACACCCTGCCCAATCTGAGTCAGAGTAGGCATGGAGAGCAGAGGATTCAGAGATCGCGAGTCGAAGACCGTAGTTGAGAGTGCCCTTAATGTACCGTAGGACACTTTTAACTAATCCCCAGTGGTCAGCAGTTGGCGTGTGCATAAATTGACATAGACGGTTTACAGCATAGGATAGGTCTGGTCTCGTGATAGTTAAGTATTGCAGGGCCCCAACCACACGACGATACTGAGTTGGGTTGTCATGTGGCTCGGTAGTAAACGAGACAGGTTGAGTGACCGCAACTGGAGTGGCCAGGGGTGTAACACCCCAGATTTTCAAGATATTTAAAACTTATAAAGTAAAGGTGAAATCTAATTAAATCCCAAAGCATCATACAAGAGTACGGGGTGCTATGCCACACCTAAGCTAGAGAACTCAGGTGCACAGGCTAACTAACTGGTATCCTCAATAATGTAAACGCATAAACATGGCACGCAGGCCGAAAGGGAAACTATCTACTTCTACGCTCCAAGTTCTAGCGCGCTCCAATGACTTACTCTTCTGTGCCTGAAAGCCAAATATATCTGTTCAGCGAGAGATGCTGGTAACCCAATCCAACGCGTTTGAAATACAATACATATATATACATTTACATAGATATACGAAAAGTCATTTTGAAGCATGAAGACATATCCTAAGAGACTCTAGCTTTCAAATCAGGGGACCGACTCGACAAATAGGGGTACACACAATCAACAGTCATAATCAAGCATGTACAATTCTCACATAGGGCACAATTATAGATAAGCACAAACAATAATCACAATTAAGCATTACTAGCAAGAGCCCTATAACAGTCACCACATCAATCCTTCTTATCTCATCATATAGCACACTTTGTTGGCGCCACAGGACCAATCGCATGCCCATACATGAGGGTCAGTGCATATAGCTCTGACACGGCCCCGCAACACCCTGCCCCGTCTCACACTACGGAGGGGTCGATCGCAACCGACCGATGAGCCGCCGCTCTATATAATATTTATATACCTGACTGGTCTTTACCAGCCTGGTTAACAGTTGGGATGGTTCTCAACCCATTCAACTGCCCGTATAGTGGACCTTTGTCATATATAATATTTATATACCTGACCGGTCTCTACCAGCCTGGTTAACAGTTGGGATGGTTCTCAACCCATTCAACTACCCATATAGTAGACCTTAGTCCTATATAATATTTATATACCTGACCGGTCTCTACCAGCCTGGTTAACAGCCGGTATGGTTCTCAGCCCACCCGACTGCCCGTATAGCCCGATTAATCTCAACCAAATCGGGGTAACATGCACACATAACACATAGCAAGCACATGCAACCCACATTAGCACATTGGGAAGGGGGAGAAAACGTATAACAAAACCTATGGGTGATCCTTCACATTTTAAGAATAGTCCTAAGGGGTTCATACTTCTTTCACCTAGGTCAACGGGATACCAATTCAACTAGCACGCAATACATAAGACTCATACGACCTACGAACGGTACCCGAAAATCAAACTAGACATAGGCACGATAGACAGAGTCCGTTGGGACACCACGGGGGTCGGGGGAACATCAAACGGGGAAGCCGGGGTCCCAAAGTGTGGGAATTTCCAGCGGGTAGCCGGTGGGTGGGGGGTCCACCCGCCGGCATTTACTGTTCCGGGCAGCGGGTGCCCGGCGGGCAGCTGCCCGCTGCCGGAGCTCCTCTTTTTGGCCGCGGGTAGGTGGCGGGTCCCCTACCCCCCACTGACTCTTTTCACCAAAAACGCCCCGGGAACCTTTGTGGAACCCGGAACCATGCTTAGACACTTTCAAACGCAATTAATAACACACGTAGACAATTAACGGATCAAAATCAAGAAACAAACGACACATAACCTATCATGCTTTTCTAAACATAATAAACACCCAATCATGCGAAATCCCACCCAATATACCAAGAATAATACCATACGAATTCCACGATATAACCTAGGGTTCTAATTATTTTTAAATCAACAAGAACACAATTCATCTTCCAAAATCAAGATTCGGTAGGAATATCATATAACTATCAAGAACCTCGTATAATCATTAAGAACATCAAGAACACCATATAATCATCAAGAACGTCATATAATCATCAAGAACACCATAATTATCAAGAACCATTCATCATCAAGATCACCCATGGAATCATCCCACCAATCATCAATAATAATATCACAATTCATCAATACACAATAATATGGGGAAATCCTAAGAGGGGGATCATAGCTATGAAAATAGGTTTTGTTGAGACATGGGTTACCTCTTAGCCTTAATTAATTCCTTGGCTATGAAGGGTCTTTCTTTAAGCTTTCTTGCTTTCTTGATTTCTTCTAAGGGAATTCTTGGAGCTCTTTGGGGTGGTGGGACGTTTATTGTGGTGGGGGGTTCTAGGTGCCTCTTAAGTCCCCTATTTATATATTTAGGAGTCCTAGTTAGGAACTAATATTATAGACTTGCTAATTCTATTCCTTTTGGGACTAAGGATTGGGTTTAGGGATAATGGCCCGTGGACTATGGTGGGCCTTTCCTAATTAATTATTGTGATTTAATTCTTTCTTTTGGGTAATTGATTAAATGATTTAATTGATTTTAGGGATCGTAACACGGGGTGTTACACTCTCCCCCCCTTACGAGGGGTTTCGTCCCCGAAGCCCGGTGTGTTAATCCATTCTTTCACCCCTAGGCATCCCGCATCTTGGCCTCCCGGTTAGGAATGTGGCCCCACGTTTTGCCTTAGCTGGGGTAGACTGGATTTCTGGTGGTGTTGTGATAGAAGGGTTTTAGGTCTACCTCGGTCTCCTGCTCCTGAGCTGGACACCCCGCGAGTGCCCAAGGTGGCATCGATTGCTGCCACCCTCTGATCCAGTGCGCGTGTCGTATGGATCAAGGATGAGAATCCTTCCTCCATGATTTGGTTTTGCCGGTTGAGCTGTGCGAGTATGCGTTCATTGATTGAGCCCTCGTTTTGCTCCCTTGGGTTCCCTCCTGATCGAGGTTGCACCGACAGGTGGGGTTCGTCATCCTCATCTTGGTCCTCATTTCCCTCCAGAATTCCGCAATCTTACATTGCCCGTTTGAGCTTCTTGTTGGAGATGTCTAATTGGTCGACTAATTCTCTTCGTTCATCCTCGAGTTTTTGGCAAATTTCTTCGAGGGTGAGGTAATGTCCTCCCTCGGTGTAGTAGATGTCATTGCGGCGTAGGTTCTGGGCGTTAAAGACCATGCCATTTGCGGTCTTGACCTCGGTGTGGCTTAGGTCCACCCCCTTTTTCTCCATGATCCAACTTAGGATCATTCCGTAGGGTAGGCTAAGTCGGTTGTTTGTCTTGCAAAACTCCATATGTTTTAGCATGAGTGCCGGCAGGTTAAACTTGATTTTATGTTTCAGGAGATAGGCAAAGGTGCACTCTAAGCTCCCTACGTCCTTGCTCTTACTATTGGTGGGCAAGAGGCTATCGGTCACAATCATGACCAATATCTTCTGTTCCGCCGATAGCCACTTTCGGTTCGGTCGCGTGGCCGAGGTGAACCGGTCCTCTCTCCTGAGTAGGTACCCGAGATAGTCCTTGTACCCCGTGTTTTGGGTATCTATCCACCCCTTTCGGTCGTAGTTAGACACACCAGTGGTGGTCAATTTTAAGTGCTTGGCCAGACGGCCTTCGGAAAGCACAATTTCCTTGCCGCGGACCTTGGTGGTGATTTCTAGTTTGTCACCCCGTTTGGTGGCTACAAGATGTTGATAGAATTCTTTCACCAATTTGGGGTACGTGTCCCCCTTGATGGTGAGATATGTATCCAGGAGACCTTGGTGTTTAAGCATATCAACCAATTCCGGAGAAAATTGGTCGGGTTCTAGGGCTTTACCTCCGATTACGGTGTAATCGGCGTTGCTCCATTCCGGGGTGCGGGTTCCGAGGGGATTTTTCAGCATTTTCTTTTTCCTTCAAGTGGTGTTTTCCGGCGAGTGCTCTGGTGGTGTGACTTCTCCAGCGGCGTTTCCGGCGGGGCTCTGGCGTATTTTCCGGCGGCGCGTTTTTCCTTGCGGGCAAGGTGGGCGGCGGTGAGCTGCGCTCCGACGGTGGCTTGACGAGGGGAGCAGGTGGCTCGGAGAGGGGCGGTGACGGGTGTTGGGTGATGCGTGGCAGCGGGCGGCGGCTGGGCGTTCACCGGTCGAAGGTGGCGGGGTGCTGGTGTGGCGGCGTAGGACCGGCGGGAAGTGGTTGGCCAGTGGCGGCGTCGAGTGGTTGGGGGGTTTATCCGGTGGGGTGCGGCGAGGGGCGTGAGGGAGAGTAGGGAAGGGAGTGCAGAAGAAGAAGGGGAAAGGGAAGAAGAAGAAGGGTTTTTGATTTGGGGATTTTGTGGGTTTTAGGGATTTGTAGGGGCTTTAACAAGGGAGTGTTCCCTTGAGGTTTCAAGAAGCACTCATGAGCTAGTGGTTAGAGTCTTGGTCACTTAAGTGGAAAGTTAAGAGTTCAATTCTCATTGGTAACACTAGGCCCTATGATGATGGGGCCCTTGTTTTTTTCCTTCTCACTTTTGTCTTCTAGTGGTGAGACTTGGCTAGTTGTATAGTTCTAGTTCTACCCCCCCCGTAATTAAGACCGAATTTTGAACCGATCTTTTTAATTTATAATATCTCCGAAGTAATTAAGCAAAATAAGTAGTTCTATCACGAAGGTGATTACAAGAAATTCCCAACCTAACCTAGACAGAATTCGTCTTCTTGGTTTTCTCCCACGGGGTTTGCGTGGTCCTCGTCTTCTGGGCTTAGGTTTCTTTCCTCGAGATTGCTCTCGTTCCCGAGGTCGGCTTGAGTGCGGCTCATGACGAATATTTTTCTGGGAGCGTCGTAGTTTCCTCGATGAGCGGTGCCCCCATGTTGTCCCATGGTGGTAGTGCGTGGTCTTTGGGGTTGGGTGCAAAGGAAGGCCTTGTGTCCTTCCTCTCCGCAGTTGAAGCATCGCAAGGGATTGCCCATGCAATCCTTGCCTCTATGGTTCTTGTTGCATTTCGGGCAAGGAAAGCTTCTGGCGCTAGCGTCGTTGTTCCCCAGAGGTGGCCTTTGGTTGGTCAGGTTACTTGGCCTTGTGTTGGCGTCGTTTCTTGTTCTTTTTACTGGTGGTGCCCCTCCTCCGGGGTTTCTCTTTCGTATTTGCTCCTGAACCCCGCGTTGGAGTAGTTGGATTCAGTAGAGATTAGCGGCACTGGAGTAAGCCTCGTTGAGAGTCCGAGGTCTGCTTACCACTAGTGCTTTTCGGGCTTCAAAGTTGAGGCCCGATACAAATCTCTCTATTTTGGTTACCTTGGTGGGGACTAGTTCTGGTGCGAAGCGTGCTAGTTCAAGGAATCGTTTGTGGTATTCCATGACGGTAGCTGTTCCTTGTTTTAGACGGAGAAACTCTTCGTACATGGATGCTCTTACGTGTGTTGGATAGAATCGCTCTCGTAGTCGCGTTTTGAGTTGTTCCCAGTTGAACCCTGGTTCTTGTTGGTGAGTGGGACCCTCGTGGATCCACCAAAGATCGGCCTCATGTCCGAAGTAGAATGAGGCTATCTCTACGCGGCGTTCTTCTGGGCATTCTACCAACCCGAGAATTTTGTCGAGGGTTCGGATCCATTCCTCCAGGATTACGGGATCCTCTTCTCCGGAGAACGTGGGTGGTTGATGGTTAGAGACTTGTCGGGCGAAGTCTGTGTTTGTGTTGGATGGAGGTGGTGGGGGTCTGTTGTCGCGGAGAGCCACGTCGCTTAGTGCTTGGGCGACTTGTGTTAGTTGTTGTAGCGTTTGGGTTAGGGCGTCGTGTGCGGCGGGTTCTGGGGTCCTTGATTGTCTTCTGTTGGGTGCCATGCTGTCGTCTTCCTGGGTCAATGTTTATAAGAATGTTAAATTGGGGCTTGGTGTCCTTCTTTGACGTGATAAGCGGGGGAAAGTTTTCTTTAGGTAAGGGAGGAGAAGTTATGTGTAGGTTTCACAATCTCACCGCGCGTCCTAGGATTCTTGGATCCTATGTTCCTAAATATCTAGAGTTCAAGCTTAATGTCTTACAGTCCGGTCTTAAGAGTCTTATCCTAGAGTCAACTTAGGCTCTGATACCAACTGTAATACCCCAGATTTTCATGATATTTAAAACTTATAAAGTAAAGGTGAAATCTCATTAAATCCCAAAGCATCATACAAGAGTACGGGGTGCTATGCCACACCTAAGCTAGAGAACTCAGGTGCACAGGCTAACTAACTGGTATCCTCAATAATGTAAACGCATAAACATGACATGCAGGCCGAAAGGGAAACTATCTACTTCTACGCTCCAAGTTCTAGCGCGCTCCAATGACTTACTCTTCTGTGCCTGAAAGCCAAATATATCTGTTCAGCGAGAGATGCTGGTAACCCAATCCAACGCGTTTGAAATACAATACATATATATACATTTACATAGATATACGAAAAGTCATTTTGAAGCATGAAGACATATCCTAAGAGACTCTAGCTTTCAAATCAGGGGACCGACTCGACAAATAGGGGTACACACAATCAACAGTCATAATCAAGCATGTACAATTCTCACATAGGGCACAATTATAGATAAGCACAAACAATAATCACAATTAAGCATTACTAGCAAGAGCCCTATAACAGTCACCACATCAATCCTTCTTATCTCATCATATAGCACACTTTGTTGGCGCCACAGGACCAATCGCATGCCCATACATGAGGGTCAGCGCATATAGCTCTGACACGGCCCCGCAACACCCTGCCCCGTCTCACACTACGGAGGGGTCGATCGCAACCGACCGATGAGCCGCCGCTCTATATAATATTTATATACCTGACTGGTCTTTACCAGCCTGGTTAACAGTTGGGATGGTTCTCAACCCATTCAACTGCCCGTATAGTGGACCTTTGTCATATATAATATTTATATACCTGACCGGTCTCTACCAGCCTGGTTAACAGTTGGGATGGTTCTCAACCCATTCAACTGCCCATATAGTAGACCTTAGTCCTATATAATATTTATATACCTGACCGGTCTCTACCAGCCTGGTTAACAGCCGGTATGGTTCTCAGCCCACCCGACTGCCCGTATAGCCCGATTAATCTCAACCAAATCGGGGTAACATGCACACATAACACATAGCAAGCACATGCAACCCACATTAGCACATTGGGAAGGGGGAGAAAACGTATAACAAAACCTATGGGTGATCCTTCACATTTTAAGAATAGTCCTAAGGGGTTCATACTTCTTTCACCTAGGTCAACGGGATACCAATTCAACTAGCACGCAATACATAAGACTCATACGACTTACGAACGGTACCCGAAAATCAAACTAGACATAGGCACGATAGACAGAGTCCGTTGGGACACCACGGGGGTCGGGGGAACATCAAACGGGGAAGCCGGGGTCCCAAAGTGTGGGAATTTCCAGCGGGTAGCCGGTGGGTGGGGGGTCCACCCGCCGGCATTTACTGTTCCGGGCAGCGGGTGCCCGGCGGGCAGCTGCCCGCTGCCGGAGCTCCTCTTTTTGGCCGCGGGTAGGTGGCGGGTCCCCTACCCCCCACTGACTCTTTTCACCAAAAACGCCCCGGGAACCTTTGTGGAACCCGGAACCATGCTTAGACACTTTCAAACGCAATTAATAACACACATAGACAATTAACGGATCAAAATCAAGAAACAAACGACACATAACCTATCATGCTTTTCTAAACATAATAAACACCCAATCATGCGAAATCCCACCCAATATACCAAGAATAATACCATACGAATTCCACGATATAACCTAGGGTTCTAATTATTTTTAAATCAACAAGAACACAATTCATCTTCCAAAATCAAGATTCGGTAGGAATATCATATAACTATCAAGAACCTCGTATAATCATTAAGAACATCAAGAACACCATATAATCATCAAGAACGTCATATAATCATCAAGAACACCATAATTATCAAGAACCTTTCATCATCAAGATCACCCATGGAATCATCCCACCAATCATCAATAATAATATCACAAATCATCAATACACAATAATATGGGGAAATCCTAAGAGGGGGATCATAGCTATGAAAATAGGTTTTGTTGAGACATGGGTTACCTCTTAGCCTTAATTAATTCCTTGGCTATGAAGGGTCTTTCTTTAAGCTTTCTTGCTTTCTTGATTTCTTCTAAGGGAATTCTTGGAGCTCTTTGGGGTGGTGGGACGTTTATTGTGGTGGGGGGTTCTAGGTGCCTCTTAAGTCCCCTATTTATATATTTAGGAGTCCTAGTTAGGAACTAATATTATAGGCTTGCTAATTCTATTCCTTTTGGGACTAAGGATTGGGTTTAGGGATAAGGGCCCGTGGACTATGGTGGGCCTTTCCTAATTAATTATTGTGATTTAATTCTTTCTTTTGGGTAATTGATTAAATGATTTAATTGATTTTAGGGATCGTAACACGGGGTGTTACAAGGGGATTGCAGTCAGCCATACCAGCTCGAGTTAAAATATCTTTCATGTACCTACGCTGAGACAGCATGAGACCAATGTCAGTCTTGATAGTCTCAATTCCGAGGAAGAACCCGGGTGTACCAAGGTCTCGTATCTTGAAAGTCGTAGACAGACGATGCAGAAGAGAAGTGATGAGTGACGTATCATTCCCCATCACAATAATGTCATCGACATATACTAGTAAGTATACACGTGAGGCGGCAACTGAGTAATGGAAAAGAGAGACATCTGTCTTCGAGGATGAGAAACCTGCAGAGAGTAAATAGTCATGCAGTCTTTTGAACCACGCCCTCGGGGCTTGCTTGAGCCCATACAAAGACCGCTGTAAGTGACACATGTGGTCTGGGTGTGTCGGATCTTCATAACCTGGAGGCTGCTTCGTATAGACTGTTTCAGCTAAGTCCCCATTTAAAAAGGCATTGTGGACGTCGAGTTGCCTCAGAGTCCAACTGTGTAAAACAGCTAGCGAAAAAAGAAGCCTGACTGTAGTTGGTTTGACTACAGGGCTAAATGTGTCGAAGAAGTCTTCACCTGCCACCTGATTGAACCCCTTTGCGACCAGACGGGCCTTGTAACGCTCGACAGAACCATCGGCGGTGCGTTTGGTACGGAACACCCATTTGCACCCGATGATGTTCATGTCTGGTTTGGGAGGCACAAGGGCCCAAGTATTATTATGTAATAGGGCGTTGAACTCCTGGTCCATCGCATCACGCCATTCTGGATGCCCAACCGCCTGTGAATAACAGGTGGGATCAGTGGTTGCACTGAGGGCTTGAAATTCTTCTCCAGTACCCCGGGTCATATGCTGGAGCCTCATCATATGTCCTCGATCTTGAGGTTCGGTCTTTACGACCCGTTTTCTGCGAGTTACGGCTTTAACAGGGCCCTCAATGGCCAAGGGGGTGAACTCTTGCGCCAAGGGTGTTAGACTCAGCGGTCTTTGGGAATCGGAGTCGATGATGGCCGTGGATGGCTGTTGTGATATAACCGGGCCACATGCCCAAGGTAAGGCAGGTGACAACGCTGAAGCCGTGTCCTGTACAGCCAACTCTGAAAAAGGGAAAACAGCCTCATCAAAACGAACATGGCGGCAGATATAGACTTTCCCACTTGTTAAATCCATGCATCTATAGCTCCTAAAGGAAGACAGATACCCTAGGAAGACACAGGGTGCCGAGCGGTACTCCATCTTGTGCCGATTATAGGGCCTAAGATATGGATAACATCGACACCCGAAGACACGGAGGAAAGTTCATGGTGGTTTAGTTTTATAGAGACGACTGTATGGGCTTTCGAAATTTAGTACTGAAGTGGGTAAATAATTGATTAAGCTTGTGGCGGTTTCAAAGGCATAGTCCCAATATTGTTGCGGGACATAGCCTTCGGCTAAAAGAGATAGCCCTGTTTCAACTATGTGACTGTTCTTTCGTTCTACTCTGCCATTTTGTTCGTGCGTATACGCACATGATTGGCGACGAACAATACCCAATTTTTCGAATGTATGATGTAACTTGCGGTATTCCCCGCCTAAGTCAGACTGAACAGACTTGATAGAATGCGAAAATTAGCGTTCTACCATGACCCGAAACGACTCGAAACTTTTATATATATCAGATTTTACCCGTAAGGGATGAAACCAACAAAAACGGGAATAATCATCTACAAAAAGCAGAAAATAACGAAATCCACTAGTAGAGATTACAAGAGCCGGACCCCATATGTCCGTGTAAATTAAATCTAACACATTGCTACTTGATAATGAAACTCTATCTAAGGGAAATCTTGAAGATTTTCCAAGTTGACATGAGGTGCACAATCCGGCCGATTTGGTTTTATTTGGTGTTACTGGACACGATTTTAGGACTTGATTCTGAACATGGGCATGGGGATGGCCCAACCTGCGGTGCCAGACAACCGGAGTAGCACGGGACGTGAGAAACGCAAAGTGAGACTGAGAAACGGGAAGCTGGTATAAACCGCCCGCTGTGGAACCTCTAAGCAGAATCGCCCGAGTGACCGAATCCTTCACAATGAAACAGTCTTTGTGAAATTAAACAAAAACACGATTATTATTCGTTAAACAATAAACAGATAACAATGGGACCGAAAGCTGGGGAACATATAAGACATTTGTTAAATTTAAAGTTTTAGACACAGATGATATAGAAGCATGGCCAACTCGTGAGATCGTCAAACCTGCGCCCATTACCAACACGCAGGACATCACCACCAGTGTATTCATCAGATTGCGACATCATGGTAGCGTCAAGCATGGCATGAGCGGTGGCTCCCGTGTCCGGGAAACACCCTGGAGCAGAGGAGGCAGTCGCGACATCATCACCAGGAACAACAAAGTTCGCTTGCGCCGGTGGTTGCGGGGCGTACTGTTTGTAGCAGTAAACGACCATGTGTCCTTGTGCCCAGCATATCTGACAACAGGGAAGACTGCCCCTGCCATTTCGACCGCGCCCGCCTGAGCCGCCTCTGCCGCGGCCTCCATTTCCGCGACCCTGATTCTGTCAGCCGGAACCGTCGCGACCTCCAGCGCGACCGCAACCAGCGTAGAATACCGATGGAGCCGCAGGGTCAGCACTCGTCGATAACTCGTCAGCGTGAATGAATTCCTGTGCACGCAGGAAGTCCGCAATCTGTGGAATGGTAACTTCATTGCCTGCTGCCATCAAAGATGATGCCATCGCCCGGTATTCCAGTCGTAACCCCCGGAAGACGAACATGTTTTGCTCGTCGAGGGAGATTGGCCATCCGGCGTGCGCGAGGTCCTCCACGAGTAGTTGGGCACGCCCAAGGTACTCCGCTGCGCTGCTGCTACCCTGCCGGAGGCCATGGAACTGACCGAGAAGACCGAGACATCTCGCACGGGTGGAACTGCCGAGCGCCGCGCCGATGGAGTCCCAGACTGCTTTGGAGGTGGTTTTGCTAACCACGAGGTGCATCGCATCATCCGAGAGGGATGAGATGAGAAGTGAGAGCAGCGTCTGATCCTGCTTGATCAAGGCTTTATAAGCCAGATTAGGAATCGACGTGGGAGTCGACGCAGTAGACTCACCTGTCGCCGCAGGAGCATCAATCATCGCAGGTGGACATGGAGTTTCTCCATCAACGTAGCCCATGAGCTCCTGACCACGTAGGAAGGGGACTAATTGGGTTCTCCAGAATAGAAAGTTTCGATATGTCAGTTTTATCGAAACGAAATGATGGGCACTAGTCAGGGTATTTTGGTTTGTGGCCAGAGAGGGAGTTCCACCGGCGGTAATGGTGCGCTCGGAGGAATTGGAGGACATGGCGACGATCGGCCAGTTGTTTAGGGAGAGAGGCGATCGGAAGGGATGGTGAGAGGCGAGAGAGGATACCTGATATAACTGATACTAGATGAGATAATTGATTTTAGATTCAACTCAACTAGGATAAGGATTACAATACTAATAGCAAAACAACTCTGCGTAAGTAAACCCTATCTACTAGGAAAGCCACAAAAGACTAAGCCTATTACAAAGACTAATAATAAAGTAACAATAATAAGAGACAAATATTAATATTGCTAACACTTAGCAACTACAAAGGATCCATCATAATCTTTAATCATTTTTCTCATTTAATCAGTGTGGCAAAAATCACGCCAATCGGCGCCTAGGCGCTAGGCGATGGGAGGCCGCCGCGAGGAATGGCCTCAGCGGCCTCCTCCGCGCCGGCGGGTTCGTGGATTTTTTTTTTTTTTTTTGTTGAAAATCTGGTAAAAGTTTTGGAAGGCATAACTTTGACTCGGTTGTCCGATTTGGACAATTTTTTTTTTTTTCAAATCGCGTATATTGTCCACTAATTTCTCAAAAAATGCTTCTTTAGCTCTTAATTTTAGTTTTTTTTTTATGTATTTAGATGGTTTTAACAATATTTTGAACAATTTTACAACCACTTTCGTAAATAGTTTCTAAGAAATAACTATGAAAACCTTATGTTTTATTACTAAATTTTAAAAATTTTTAATTAAAAAAATAAAAAAATTTAAAAAAAAATTTAAAAAATTTAAAAAATCGGCGCCTAGGCACCCCCTTGCTGCCTAGGGGGCGCCTAACGTTTTTTGCAACATTGCATTTAATTATTTTTTTAAAGTAACAATTTTAGCCCAATTCAAGAAAAAATGTTACCGAGTATATATTAAACACATTTGAACATATAGTTTGATGTCTTCTCAATCTTGAACATCACCTACTTATAAATTTTACTTTTAAAAGTCGGATTCAACTTTAAATGGAATATGATGTACAAACATTTGGGTTTATAATTCTTGCATGTATGGAAAGGTATTTTAGTAATTTCCACAAATTTAGTATATATGAGGTGACCCGGTTGAGGAAAAGAAAGAAAACATGTGAAATTACTTGATTGTTTTTGACGATATGTGTAGTATAACCTATTTGGTTGAATATGATGGATTTTGTGATTGGCCGGATTAAAACAACCATTTTAAAAGTAAATAAAGAAAAAAGAAAGAATAATGTCTGCGTAATTAAAAGAGTTAAATCTACTTTTGGTCCTACATTTATTACGCATTGGACACATTTTACCCGCTTTTATTAATTTTTTCATATTTTGTCCAAACTTTATAAAAGTTGGACACTTTTAATCCACCGTTACTTTTGGGGTTAAGCCGCCGTGAAGTAGATGGGCAATTATGTCTTTTCATGTCAATTTTTTCATCAGCCTTCCATTTGTATACCACAATAATCTCAGGCTCTTAGCCTTCAACTCATACTACCTCTGCTTTGAATAATGATCCACTATAATCAAAATACTAATCCAACCTCTGCTTTGAATAATGATCCACTATAATCAAATACTAATCCTAAGCTCTTGTAGTAGAAAATTAAAACTTTCAAAATCTGAGTACTGTTACATATTTCCACAGACCTAAAACGACGGGAAAGCTTCGCTCACTGTACTATCTAATCTTTCAAAATAGCTTAAACATTGGAATTCGACCAAAAAAAAAAAAAATCAAACAGAAACCCAAACAGAGAAAAATCTTCAGTATGCAAAATATAGAACAGGGATCAAACAAAAAACTTAAACTAAATGCATAGAGAAAAAGAGAAGTTAAAAGGTAATGAGAAAGACAATGATGTACCATCAACTGGATCTGTTCTCGGGATCTCTGGACAAGAGCATCCTCAAATTGAAGAATTTCGGGAGCACCCTTCTCCTTCCGCCAAGCTCGCTTCATCAACTACGCGTCGATAGTCGAAATCAGGGATTCGAAGTCGTCTGTCATCGGAAACCCTGACCCACCATCCCTCGAACCTGAATCCATTATCCCCTTCTTCTAGTGTATACTCTTTTGGGAGGGAGGATCAACTCTCAGCTCTCAGCTCTGCAGATGAAGAGAACTGAAAATTTGCCGCGGTCGGACAAGAACTCCGCCAGCAATATAATGGACTACTACTAAATCGACGAGGATGACTGCCTCTTCACCTTCGTCGGTGCCAAGCGCTACAAAATCAAGAACGACTTCCGAGTCATGCTAATGGACTACTACATCGACGAGGATGACTGCCGGGCGGTGGACTGCTCCGCCGTGATGTTCTTCGACGGGTCGCTGGCCGTGTTTTACGCCTTCCTCCACTCCGATTCTGCCTCCAACCAAAAGGAGACGGCATGACCCGACCGCCAATGTACAACTGATGAAAAAATTCGCATGAAATGACAGAATTGCCCTTCTATTTCACGGTTGCTTAACGCCAAAAGTAACAGTAGACTACAAGTGTCCAAGTTTTATAAACTCTGGACAAAATGTGGCAAAATTAATAAAAGTGAGCAAAATGTATCCAATGCGCAATAAATGTAGGACCAAAAGTGGATCTAACTCTAATTAAAAGATTAAAGTTATTTTTTTTTTCAAAACAAAAGAGTTGATTAAAAAAATGTGACAATTCTATCTTTATATATTCATTTTTTCAAAAGGTTGAACCCAATACTAAGGCTCTCACACCCTATCTTTATATATTCATAAATAAATGCATACGAAGTATGCACCCAACACTTAAATTGAGCATGTTTTTATTGTTCATGTAGGGACCAAGGTTTTAGAAGATTTATTTAGGTATATCGAGCTAGCCTTGAAAAAAGTGTTTTGTCTATCTAACTATTTGGTATCATATAATCAAACACAGTTATAAATGAAGTAAAACAATCTCAACCGATAAACTCAAAAATGGGTATTTTTTTTCAAGACCCACCAAAAAGCCAAATTACTATAAAGAAAATAATTTTTTAGCCCCTTAATTGTTCCTTACTAGTTATACTAGTTCTTAATTTTTTACCGTTATAATATACATTGGAACTGGGTCGATCATAAATCGAATATAGAGAATATATAACGGGATAAAAGAACAATACTTTTATTAATGGGGGCGTGAGGCCCAACTGGAATGCATACAAAGCCCATAAGTACCGGCCAAAATATGGAAGCCCAAAGAATAAATAATTAAATAATCAAAGGACCAGGGGATAAATATAATAGAATAAAGAATTGAGGGACTATCAAATAAATAACCCAAGGATTAATAAATAAATAAAGTAAATCAACCTAATAATGTTACCAAGCAAACTCGAACTTAAGCATACCAATAGGGAGGGAGGAAACCAAACCACTGGACCAGGAATGCAGATGGTGTCTTAAGGATACCCACTTGAGTTTATGTGTGAATGCCAAATGATTTTCCAAGTCAATATCTATAGTACTTTACAGGGTTGAGTGGCTTTATACTTAGCATTAATTTGCTTACGGGTTTATTTTTTTCCTACTTGTTTTTATAACCCCTTTCAGGTGGGCCCAGTGTTTGAGAGCGCACGAGATAGTATAGTGTGTAGTTATGAGATGGTAGATTCTAGATTAGATTCTACTTTGGATATTTGATGTTTAGATGCCGTTGACTGATCCTTTTGTTGGTGCTTGGACACTGGGGTTTGTTCCCCAAGTTGTTAGTATTGTTTTGATGAGCTTGACTCTAGTTAGTTATCCTTTTGTAGCCTGTGCAGTCATCGTGATTGGTGGCTGTGGCGGTGACACCCGTTTTTGTTAGATTGGTTGGTTTTAAGTTATTTAATCTTACCTATCTATCTTGTTTAAGTTAAAGTATTTGGGGTTTAGATTTTAGAAAAGTGGGGTGTTACAAGTTGGTATTAGTGCGGTACGAACCGCCGGGACATAGAAAGACTAACCCTTAAGATTGAGTATAGGAACTCTAATTTGAAGTACTAGGATGGACAAGTTAAGGAATGAACTCTAAGTTGTAAGATCTAAGATGAGAAAGACTCTAAGCTAAGTGGTTAAGTGTAAGAATTCCAATGTTTAGAGATATCTGTTCAAAGCACGAGAATGTGTTTAGGTGGAGTACTCGAGAAAGCATGTTTATATGAAGTATAGGCTGTAAGCATATAGAGTTGTTTATGAGCATGTTTTTAAGATTGTTGTTTAAGTGTTGCAAGTACTTGAGTTTATGTGTGAATGCTAAATGATTTTCCAAATCTATATCTATAGTACTTCACAGGGTTGAGCGGCTTTATACTTAGCATTAATTTGCTAACGGGTTTATTTTTTTCCTAGTTGTTTTTATAACCCCTTTTAGGTGGGCCTAGTGTTTGAGAGCGCACGAGATAGTATAGTGCGTAGTTATGAGATGGTAGATTCTAGATTAGATTTTACTTTGGATATTTGATGTTTAGATGTTGTTGACTGATCCTTTTGTTGGTGCTTCGACACCGAGATTTGTTCCCCAAGTTGTTAGTGTTGTTTTGATGGGCTTGACTCTAGTTAGTTATCCTTTTGTTGCCCGTGCAGTCACCGTGAGTGGTAGCTGTGGCGGTGACACTCGTTTTTGATAGATTGGTTGGTTTTAAGTTATTTAATCTTACTTATCTATCTTGTTTAAGTTAAAGTAATTGGGATTTAGATTTTAGAAAAGTGGGGTGTCACAAGGCAGGTGTGCTGTCGTATCCCATGCGTTCCATGCCGGCCCGTGCGTTCCATGCCGGCGCGCCCAGGGTGGCAGCATGACCAGCTACCACCTTAGGCGACGGGGCGCGCTGCTGGGGCACCGGGGGGCGTGGTCGGCCACCCGGGGGCGCTCGGCTGTGGACAGTCAGCGCGGCGCCTGGCGTGTTGGCGGTGCCCCGGTGCCCTCCTCCCCGTCTTGCACCACCGCCTTCTCCCTTGCCTGACCTCTCCTCTTGCCTTGCACCCCTATTCCTGGGCCTGCCTTGTACCCTCTCTCTTTGTGCCTGACCCCAAAAAATACAGAACATAGGCCTAGTATCACATAACCATATCATAAGTCCCCCGCTTCTACTAGTTATTGAATAGTAATAAGTAATAACTAGGAGAAGTATAGAGACAAGTCCATCGAAGAATCTCTCACTTCGAACCCGCAAAGAGCTCATCGCGACCACCTTTCCTCTCTTAGCGATGGCCCAAGTTACCCTACTCGCCGTCTAATTTCCACGGGACCATGCGATGTCGGACGCGACCCCTTAGGCATATCCGAAAGGCTACTGGCTGATATGTCGCTGCAGCCGTGGGGGTTTTTTTTTTCTTTTTTTTTTTTTTTTTTTTAAGAACGAAGGAGGAGTAGGGGTCGAAGCGCTTTTCTTCAGTGTTGGTTTGGCAGCTGCACACGCGGCAATGACACTCCTTCCATTGTGCATCTTTCCGCCATCTTCGCCAAAACATCATATCTTGGTACAGTCTTGTCCTCCCACTGCTTGTGGATAGCCTGCTGCCTCATGCTAGCACCACACACCCCGTCCCCCCCCCCCCCCCACCCCCCCACTTTTGTTGCGATGGCACACTGGGTTGCGTACCTTTCCCAATGAGAACACTTGCTTAGGTGAGAACGTGAGAACAAATCGTGTGCATCCATCTAATATTATTTAATGGTCTAGATCAATCTAAATCAATCGCGTTCGCACACATTTAATTGCATTTGCACACACTTAATCTAGATCAACGAGACCATTAGATTTATAAGATTGATGCACAATATTTGATCTCACAATGTCACCTGGACCAATCTAGATCAATCGCATTTGCACACACTTAATTGCGTTTGCACACATTTAATCCGCGTTTGCACCTACTTAATCTAGACAATTAAAATTAATTAGATTAATGCACAAGATTTCTTCTCACGTTCTCACATAAGCAAGTGTTCTCATATGATCCTAAATCTATATACATACACACACACACACACACACACACACACACACACACACACACACACACACACACACACACACACACATATATATATATATATATATATATATATATATATATTTATTTATTTATTTATTTATTTTTTGAGATTGCACGCTGGATCGCGTACCTTTCCCTGCGTACCCAGGTGGAGATATATGCCACTTGGGCTCAAGACTCGGGCTTTATTCGGGCCTCGTGGTATTACGCTTGTGTGACCTTTCTCAAACGACGCCCTAGCTACTGGAAAAAGCGGCTCAGGTGATGTGCGTTCCAAAGGCGGCTCACCGAATGTCCTTGCATTGTTTCTAGTTTGTAGGTGCCATCCCGCACAATGGTCATCACCTTATAGATCCCTTCCCAGTTGTTAGCCAGCTTACCCCTTGGAGGGATTTTCTAGCCTCGCTCCTACGGAGGATTAGATCACCCACCTGAAACTGACGCGGGTGTACCTGGGAATCATTATGTCGCTTGGTGATCCTTTGGTATTTCAGTATATTTTTATGGGCTTGCTCCCTCCTTTCTTCTAGTAGGATCAGCTCGACTCTCAAGCTCTCCTCATTCTGTTCAGGATCATACCGCATCACCTAGCCAGACGGCACCAGCGCCTCTACAAGGACCCTAGTTTCACAACCGTAGGTAAGGGCAAAGGGTGTTTCGTCAGTCGCTTTCCTTGGCATGATGCGGTATGCCTATGGGATGGACGACAACTCCTCGTGCCATGCAGTTCCTACCGCCTCGACTTTCTTCTTTATGCCATCTAGCATTATCCGGTTGGTATTTTCCACTTGGCCGTTCGCTTGCAGGTATGCCACGGCCACCTTGGTGTGTTATACCCCAAAGTATACACAAAACCTCCTGAAGTCGGGGTTGTCGAATTGCTTGCTGTTATCGGACACGATTTATAGCGGTAACCCGAACTTCGTGAATATGTTTTTCCAAACAAACTTGCGGCACTGATGCCTAGTAATGGGGGCCAGGGGTTTAGCCTTTACCCACTTGTTAAATAGTCAATCATTATTATTATGAGCTTCAACCCACTAACTCCCTTAGGAAAAGGTCCTAATAGGTCGATGCCCGACCTCGCGAACGGGATCACTGAAGTGATTGGGGTGTAGTACGAGGCCGGCCTACCAGGCAAGATAGCGAACTGCTTACAGATTTAGCACTTTCTCACATATTCCACGCAATCAGCCCTGATGCGGGGCCAGTAGTAACCCAGTAAGATTATCCTTCTAGCGAGTGTCTTTGCTCCCTGGTGGGCGGCACATATACCCTCATGTACTTCGGACATCACTACTCGACCTCCACCCGGGTAATGCACCTCAACTACGGCCCTCCCAAAGGATGACTTAAACAGCTTACCTTCTATCACTCGATACGAAGATCATCATTACCTTCTTTATTCGGGATTGATCGTTTGGAGTAACCCCATTGGTTTTATACAAGAGCATCTCATGCATCCATTCATCCTGGGCTGGGAGGATGGCTAACACCTCATCCTTCTCGATACTAGGACTGTCGATTTCTATTATTTGGGCGATCCTCGAAACATATTCGAGGAGTTATTCCACCCCTTGAGTTTGTCGGGAGAGGAAGTCCGCCTCCCCGTTCTCTGTTCTCGGGATCTATTGTAATTCTCATTGTTCCAACCCAGCCAGTAGTTGTACCACCACCTCCTTGACTGCCTCATCCGGTTCTCTTTAGTTTCGAACAGGTCATTTACCTGCCCGACCACTAACCGGGAATCGGACCTGATCATTAGGCGTTGCGCCGAGAGGGCTTTTGCGAGCTTAAACCCCCCAATCAGGGCCTCATACTCTACCTTGTTGATAGATAACTAGAAACTGAAGCGGAAGGCTCGGTATATCTTGAACCCTTCGGGAGATACTAATACCACGCCTCCGCTACAACCTTTTCCACTAGAGGCCCCGTTAGTGAAAATTTCCCACTCCCGTAGGGTTAACCTTGATCTCCCTCTTCCTTCCTCTAGGCCCTCGGGTACTGCGCATTCTACTATGAAGTCTGCCAAGGCCTGCCCTTTGATGACCGTACGGGGTCTGTATTCAAGGTTGTATTGATTGAGCTCGATGGACCACTTCACTATCCTCCTAGACGATATGAGATTTCTCATGACTGACCAGTGGGGTTGGTCCGTCAAAACTACCACGTGGTGGGCTTGAAAGTAATATACCAATTTCTTGACCGTTCGGATTAATGCGTACACTGTCTTCTCCCAAGGGGTATATCTCAGCTCGGCATCGTGTAAGGCCCGATTGACATAGTAGATGGGTTTCTGGACGTCAGCTTCCTCCTTTAGGAGGACTGAACTCACCGCTGTTGGGGCTACCCCTAGATATACGTACAAGACCTCCCCTTTCTCTGGTTTGGACAGGACGGGGGTCGAGGTCAGGTAAGCTTTGAAATGATCAAAAGCTTCCTGGCTTTCAGTCATCCATGTGAAGCTCTCTCTTCTCTTCATGAATTGGTGTTGTGCGCACGAGAATCAACAATGGAAAGTTAGAATATTTTAGAATTAGTTTTATTAATTAATTAGGATGATTATCTTACAGTTGTTTTAGATTTAGTTTGTTAGAATTATATTATAATTTATGTTTATCTTAGTTTGTTGGTTAGGATTAGATTATCATATTATTAATAATTATCTCATTCATGTGGTTGTAATTTGCTTGCTAATGACTATTTAAGGTCATTGCATGCATAATGAAATACAGAGTTAAGAATTTTTGAGATAGGAAACTGAGTGTTTTCTAGAACTCGGGAGAGTTCGACCATGATCAAGTCATGGTGATCCTGACTTATCAAGTGTGAAACCTCACTTGTGGCGTCATCCCAAATCCTACGTATCACGGTATAACCCGGTGTGGCCGAGGACTTATCAAAAATACAAAAACAAACCCTTATACCCAGCCTAAATTAAACCTTTTAATTAGATTTCACCTAGCCTAATAAACTGTTCTGAAATATTATTTTAGTCAGAGTGTGAAGAGAAGATCGGGCCAACCAGGTTCGTATCACTGGGAAAAAGGGTAATGAGCTTTCCGCTAATTTGGACATGAAGCGGCTGAGGGCCGTTAGCCTCGCATTCAGCCTTTGTATGTCTTTGACCGACGTAGGGGGTTACATATTCAGGATGTCCTGGGCCTTCTCGGGGTTGACCTCTATCCCCTTATGCGTCACCATGAAGCTTAAGAAATTTCCCCCCTTACTGCTAATGCGCACTTCTTTGGGTTCAGGCGCAAGTTGTGTCTCTTCATGATTTTGAAGCATCGTGCCAAGTATTCGGGTGGGTTCCTGCTTCCTTGCTTTTGACAAGCATATCATCGACATAAGCCTCCATTATATTTCCCAACAGATCTTTGAACAACTCAGCTACCATTTGGGTGAAGGTAGCTCTTGAATTCTTCAATTCGAAAGCCATTACCCGGTAATAGTAGACGTCGTCCGGTGTCACAAATGCAAATTTTTATTCATCCTCTGATAATACCCCTTGAAAGTGTCCATGAAACTCAAGAGTTCGGATCCGGCCGTTTTGTCCACCAACTGATCAGTGCGAGGCACTGAAAACGTGCCCTAGGGGCATGCCTTGTTCAGATCAGTGTATTAGACACACATCTACCACGTCGAGGGTTTTGGGGTCAAGACTACGTTGGCCAACCATTCTGGGTACATCGCCTCCCTTATATGCCTGATGGATAACAATGTCTCTACCTCTTCCTTCACGAAGGCCCTTCGGTAGGCGGATAAATGTCGGTGTTTTTGCTTAATTGGCCGGTGTGTAGGGTCTACCGCCAGTCGATGCGTGATTATCGAACGGTCCACCCCGGGCATGCCTTTAGGCCCCCAAGCGAATACTATCGCGTACATCTTCAAAAACTGGATGATCTCCTCACGGAGATCGACTTCCAAGTCCTTTCCTATTTTGACCTTCCTATCAGGACGGGAGGGGTCTAATGCTACACCTTCCAACTCCACGGCGGGTTGTGGGCATTTCCTTAAATGTTCCTTCTCTGTTTCTTTCTCCACGGTACTCACAGATGGTGGGTTTTCTTCCAGCTTTCGGCAAGGTTTCTGGTGGCAATCTCGAGCTAACTGTTGGTCCCCGTGAACCATCCTGATTCCCCTATGAGTTTGGAACTTTAAGCACCAATGCTTCATCGATAAGATTCCTCCCAGGTCTGTCAACCCCGGTCTTCCCAGGGGATGATATTGTGAGCACAAGTTATCCTGACGACGACGAAGTCCATCCCCATTTCTCGGACACGTGGTGGAACCCCTAACTCAACGGGCAATCGTATTGATCCCTCAGTTCTGACGATGTCCCCCGTAAATCCAGTGAGCGGAGTCTTGATTGGTTGAAGCTGGTCCTGTGTGAGGCCCAACATCTTGAAGACTTCATGGTACATCACATTTACGATACTCCCGCCCCATCGCCCCCCTCCTCGTCTTGCACCGTTGCCTTCTCCCTTGCCCAACCTCTCATCTTGCCTTGCACCCTTGTTCCTTGGCCTGCCTTGTACTCTCTCTCTTTGGTCCTGACCCCAACAAATATAGAACACAGGCCCAATATCCCACATCCCCATCATTAACTTTTCAAAAAAGTTACAGTTTTTACTCCTAGAGTAACAAAATCATTAAACTATATTAAGATTTTGCTTAGTACATGAATATTTTACTTTTTTTAATCTTTATTCTTTATAATTTTTTCAGTTTTACTATTTCATATGTAAAATATAGAATTGACAACATTCTTTCTAAAAAATTTTCTCTTCAACTGTGGTACATATCTATATTTTTCTTACACGAACATGTTTAAATTATTTTTTAAATTTTAGAAATGAAATATTGATACTAAAGAAGATTATAATTAAAGAAAGAACATTAAAAAGTATTAAAATATCTATTTACTAAGTAAAATTTTAATAGATCAGTTGAATGGTTTTGTTGTTCCAGGTGTTAAAACTACAACTTTTTTGAAGAGTTAAATGTGTATATTACAATAGTAAAAAGTTAAGGACTAGAACAACCAATAAAGAACAATTGGGGACTAAAAATGCATTTTTCCTTTACTGTAAATTTATTTTCATCTTTCTCCTCCCTGGCTCCCTCTTCTGATCTCTCATTCAACTCATCCAAAAACTCATAAAAATGAATTAATTAATAGCATGCACTTGCAATAATGATAGATAATGATGTTACTTAACGGATTTACCTTCTTATAGGCTTGGGGACTAGATTCATGGAGTCCAAGATATAGTCTGACGAAATTAAAAAAAAAATGAATTATAAAAAAGGTGAAATAAATAAATGAGATGAGAACTGAATTTATTGTATTGAATAATATAATTACAAATGTACATATTACATGTATATATATGAAGAGAGAGTCTAAGGGAGACTGGGATAGGGAATCAAAATCTAACTCAAATACATAGAGTCCTAATACTTCCCCTCAAGCACAAGGTACAGTAGTGACTTGTAGCTTGTCTCTAAGAAAAGAAAATCTCGGGCCAGGTAGAGCTTTAGTAAAGATATATGCCAGTTGATCCTTAGTCGAAATAAAATTAACCGGTATATCTCTATTTGCAACTCTGTCTCTAACAAAGTGATAATCAATTTCTACATGTTTAGTCTGAGCATGAAAAATAGGATTTGCACACATGTATGTATCACCAAGATTATCACACCACAGCTTGGGAGTAAACACACCGGTCACGCCAATTTCATGCAGCAGAGAGAGAATCCAAATTACCTTAGCACAGACATATGCTAGAGCTTTATATTCAGCCTCAGTAGATGATCTAACAACAGTTCTTTATTTCTTACATACCCATGATATAAGATTGGAACAAAGAAAAATAGCATAACCACTAGTTGACTTACCATCCTTAGGACAGCCAACCCAATCAGAATCAGAAAAAAACATGTAAATCTCTAGATACTGACATCCTTATTCGTAGACCATAAGTAACAGTTCCCTTTACATACCTCAATACACATTTCAATTGCCCCCAATGAGAGACCGTAGGAACATGCATGTGTTGACAGAGTTGGTTGACCGCAAAGGACAGATCTGGACGAGTAACTGTAAGATACTGTAAAGCTCCAACCAAACTCCTATACTGTGTCATTTAAGTCTGCATTAAAGACAGTGGATTTCAAAACAAATATAGGAGTGGCTAAAGATTTACAGTCTGTCATGCCAGCACATTTTAAAATATATGTCATATATCTTTGTTGAGAAAGCAAAATTCCATCATCACACTTAACGGTTTCAATCGCAAGAAAGAAACCAGGTTCACCAAGATCCCTAATCTTGAATTCATATGACAATTCTGCTAGTAAAGTACTAACAAGATTCTGATAATTGCCCATTACAAGAATATAATCAACATATACTAGAACATAAATGAAGCTTGAATCTTGCGAGTAGTAAAATAAAGATATATCAGTTTTTGAAGCTTTAAACTCTACTGACATCAGAAATGCATGCAAGCGATTAAACCAAGCTCTAAGAGATGGTTTTAATCCATATAGAGAACGTTTTAACAGGCAAACATGATTAGGAAACTTTTTATCAATATATCCTGGTGGTTGCTTCATATAAATAGTTTCAAATAATTTCTCATTCAAAAAGGCATTGTGCACATCAAGCTGATTAACAACCCAACTAGAGGATATAGCTAGAGAGAGAAGTAACCTGACAGTTGTGGGTTTGACTACTGGGCTGAATGTGTCAAAAAAATCATGTCCAGGTACTTGATTAAATCCTTTGGCTACTAACCTTGGTTTGTATCGTTCAATTGATCCATCAGCTTTCTTTTTGTTGCGAAAAACCCATTTGCATCCAATAACATTCATATATGACTGTGATGGAACGACACACCAAGTCTCATTCTAAAGAAGTGTTGCCTTGCGCCACTCACCATGTTTTACTGCTTGTGTATAACAAGTAGGTTCAATAGGGCAAACTTGAGCAGAGAGAGACAAAAGGGGAGCCTCAGAACGGCTCCGAGTAGCCATGGTGTGTGTTCGGACCGTTGGCCGTGTAGATTGCCCCTTATGCTGGGCTCGGAGTCGGGTGACAGCCACTGTTTCAACGGGCTCAGTGTGCTTGGCCTGGGCTGGTTCCTGCTAGTTAGTGTGAGCCGGGGCCGGTTTGAGCGGTGCATGCTGAACCGCAGTAGCGGGCGGGACCGGAACAAGCACATATTCTGCCCACTGTTGATTTGTCTAAACCAAAGGTTCTTGCAAAACACTTTTAGCACTGAAATGAAAAATTGCATCATCAAACCGAACAAGCCTGCATACATATATCTTGTTAGTCTGTAAGTCCATGCACCTATACCCCCTAAATGACTCAGGATAGCCAAGAAAGACACAAGGAGAAGATCTGTAAGACATTTTGTGACGATTATATGGACGTAGGTAAGGATAGCATAGACAGCCAAAAATACGAAGAAAAGAGTATGACAGAGGGGATTTATGCAACATGAAATGAGGACTTGATTAATTTAACATAGTAGATGACATCCTGTTAATTAAATAAACCGTAGTCTCAAATGCATAATCCAAAAACTTAGAGGGAACAGAAGCACGACTCAAGAGAGCTAAACCTGTTTCACGACCATTTTGTTCATGAGTGTATGCACAAAATTGTCTACGAATAATGCCTAATTGAGCTAAGGTGGAATGTAACTTTTTATATTCAGCTCCTAGATCAAACTGTATGAGTTTAATCTTACGATTGAAGGATCGCTTAACCATAGAAAGAAACTTATCAAATATGACATAATATTTTTGCTTCATAGAAAAATACCATGTGTAACGAGAATAATCATCAACAAAGATGACAAAATAACGATAACCAATGGAGGATAGCAAAGGAGTTGGTCCTCAAATATCAGTGTATATCATACGAAGAACATCGAAACTATTAGACTCAACACGTGCTAAAGGGAAACGTGCAGATTTTCCCAATTGACATGCTGAACATAAATTAGAATTACAACGAATAGTACGACTAGAGCCACTAACAGACAAGACTGAAGAATTTGACTAAGGACACGCTGATGAGGATGACCCAAACGATCATGTCAAATTGAAGTGGAAGCACGAGCGGAGAGAAACGCGGAAGGAGACGAAATTGAAACAGGAAAAGTGTATAGGCCACCCGAACTACTGTCCCGTAGGAGGATTTCCTTGGTGGTGATATCTTCCACAAGAAAAAAAAAAGGATGAAACTGAAAGAACACATTGTTATCTATAGCAAAACGTTGAACAGATAATAAATTGGTAGACAGACCAGGAACATGCAATATATCAAACATCGTAAAAGACCTAGAAGGGGTATCAAAAGTATCATGACCAACACGACTAATAGAAAGGCCCATACCATCACCGACACGTAAAGTGTCATTACCAGTGTACTTCTCCGAGGTAGAAAGGGTAGCTACGTCTGGAGTTGCATGATTTGTGGCTCCAGTGTCCGGAACCCAAGTATGAGAATTTGACGAGGTTTTAGCACCCAAACCATTCTGAAACACCAAATTAGCCTGAGAACCCGGAGCCCTGAATAGCGCCGAAAATAGTTGACTCCCGTGTGATCGAAACCATTACAAATTTGACACTGATCATCAAAGCGCCGAAAACAACTAATTCCCGAGTGATCGAAACCATTATGAATTTGACACCATTCACTAAGGCGCCAAAAACAATTGACTCCCGTGTAACCGAAACCACCACAAATTTGACACTAAACTTTAAAGCCACATTTACTACGCTGCTGACAACGATGCGGACTACCATGATTCCAACTACCATTGCCTTGTTGCATGATTTAAAAAAAAAATTGTCAACGAAGAGAGTTTGTTTTGCTACCTAAAAAGGAATTCTGCCCAAAATTTGTTGCTAGCTCCTAGAAATCGACGCGGAACAAATCTCGCACAGAAGTCCGATTTCTTGAACCTCTGCAGTAAATTTCTCCTCTTTCTTTTTTTTTTTTGCACGAGTGACAAAGCACTCATATATGGCTAGCAAATATTACTCCACGTAGGATGAATTGTGGATTGAGAATAAAGTGATACTTTACTTCGTACGTATGTTATGCATTCGTCAATTCGTGAATCACATAACCTTAACTAACTGATATCGTATGAGAACTGAATAATTATATTAAATAATATAATTACAAATATATATTAGAGGTATATATAAAGAGAGAGTCTAGAAAAACCGAGATATGAAATTATAATATAATTCAAATACATAGACTCCTAATAAACGATATAACTTTCCTCCACTTATAAAGTTTTTAGATTTAGAAAATGGAAATTACAAGCTAGATCATCATTAATAATTTAATATGTACTTTCTATATTATATGCCACTTAAAGTTGTTGGAAAAATTAGCTTAAAATGGCATAAAATGGCATATTAAGTGGCTATTTTGTGGTACAATTATCAGTGGGGTCCACTTCTGATTTGGGTCGGGTCAAAGTGGATTCGGATTCTTCGTAGTAAGACGAAGAGATTGATATATTGTACGCTCAAAACGGATAATGGGTGAATGAGATATTGATTCTCAAAGTAGACCCATTTAAGTTGGGAAATGAAGGGAAAATGTAGGACTTTGTCCCACATTGGTTTGGAAACAAGATTTGCCCCCCTTATATACATGAGCTCTTTTCAAGCTTGTAGAATTGTATAGCATAGAGGCTCTCTCACGCGGGGGGGGGGGGGGGGGGGTGCAAATCAAAATCCAACTAGAGGACATCAAAAAGGCTTGAAATCAAGAGAGGTTGTGATGCAGTGAGCACGAGAGATGTACTCTCGTGTTGCTGGTACGTGTGCTCTCGTGTGAACCTGCACCCCAACGGTCTGAAACCCGAAAGTTCAGCCTGTTGTACAGATTAAACTCATCTGTTACGGAATTAATACTGTTTTAATTCCAATTTTAAATCTAAGTTTAATCCTACTTAGTGGGTGACCGTTACAGGTGTTATACAATTGGTTTAATACCAATTAAAAGCCATGTTGAATGCTATCCCTTCCAACAGCCCTATATAAAGAGAGGTAGAAGTAGTAGCATTTTACATAGTGAGAAACAAAGGAATTCCAGTAGCTTTTCATCTCAAAACTCTGCTTCTACTCTCTTCTTTTAGCCAACCAGTGTTCCAGCTTTGCTTTGTTTGCCGGGTTCCTTGTTTAGGTGCTTAAACAAGGAATCGTAGCACGTTTTATCCTGGGAAACCTAGGCTACAACGCTCCTAGCACTTGTGAGAGGTAGCAAATAAGGTTTTAAGGAAAAGAACTTCGTGTTCGAACTCGTGCTAAACCTTTACCCAAACACTCAACCTTTTCCTTCCCAATTTTCTGTTTTCCCATATAATATTAATCTTTCCGTAGGATTATTATTATTTTTGGGAATTTTCAACCATATTACCCAACAATCTTAAAACCTTATTCCGTTTCCCGTTGGTTGTTTATCTCTAATTTCCTAGAAGAAATGGAGAATCCAGTTTTGCCAGCTCACGGGGAGGAGAATGTTGTTCAGAACAACAATGGTGGGAATGGCAATAATGTTGCTAATTCCCAAGCTACACCAGTGAACGTTGGTTCACAAGATGGTGGGAGCACCGAGGGATATATGCCCATGACTCGGGTACCTACGGTACCGAGTGGTTCGGCCGAAAGACCGGAGAAATTCACCGGTATTGGATCTAACTTCAAAAGGTGGCAACAAAAGATGTTGTTCTACCTAGCAACTCTCGGCTTGGCGAGATTTTTGACCGAGAAGGTTCCCGAACTAAGGGAACAGGATGCCCAATCCGTGATGGCAGTTGGCTATTGGAAGGATTCGGACTTCCTATGCCGAAACTACATCCTAAATGGATTGTGTGATGCGTTATACGATGTATATCGCAAGATTGGCACAACGAAAGCGCTGTGGGAAGCTTTGGATCATAAATACCGAAGTGAGGATGCCGGCTCAAAGAAATTTGTAGTTGGCCGATTCCTCGACTTCATAATGGTTGATTCAAAGACCGTGCTAAGTCAGGTAGAAGATTTGCAATTAATCTTTGACGAGATCCGTGACGAAGGCATGGTGCTAAGTGAAGCCTTCCAAGTGGGATCTGTGATCCATTTGTTGCCTCCAGGGTGGAAGGACTTCAAGAATTACCTTAAGCATAAGCGAAAGGAAATGAACCTGGAGGACCTGATCCAGCGACTCCGAATTGAGGAGGGGAACAGGACGAATGATGGAAGAAATTCTGTCACTATTGGTGCTAAAGCCAATGTTGTGGAGCATGCTAAAAACTCCAAGAAGAACAAGAAGGACAAGCAAAAGCTAGGTTCGAAAGGAGGCATTACCAAGAAGAAATTTCATGGAAAATGCTTCAATTGTGGCAAGACTGGCCACAAGTCCTCTGAGTGCAAAGTTCCAAAGAAGAAGAACAAGAGTTCTGAAGCCAACATGGTTGAGGAAAGCAATCAGAAGGAGGTCGAGATTAGCCTTTCGGCTATGGTGACCGAGGTGAACCTCGTGGACTCTAACCCACGAGAGTGGTTCATCGACACTGGTGCAACAAGGCACTTGTGTTGCAACCGAGAAATGTTCAACACCTTTGAGACCGTTGAGGGCGAGAAGGTTTGGATGGGAAACTCTACTCAGTCTGCTGTGGAAGGCGTGGGCAAGGTGGTTCTGAAGATGACTTCCGGGAAGGAACTGACGTTGAACAACGTGCTGTATGTTCCAGAGCTGAGGAAGAATCTGGTGTCTGGCTCACTGTTGAACAAGCATGGCTTTCGCATGGTGTTCGAGTCAGACAAGGTTGTTTTGTCTAAGTTAGGAATGTTTGTAGGCAAAGGTTATGTAACTGATGGGCTTTTTAAGCTCAATGTAATGCCTATTATCATGAATAAGAGAAAAGTTAATTCCGTTTACTTGCTTGAGTCTTCCAATTTGTGGCATGGTAGACTAGGTCACGTTAATTATAATTCTATACGTAGATTAATTAACATGGACCATATTCCTAACTTTCAAATTAACACAAATAACAAATGTGAAATTTGTGTTGAGGCAAAATTAACGAAAGTACCTTTCAAATCGGTTGAAAGGGAAACTGAACCACTAGAATTAATCCATAGTGATTTGTGCGATTTTAGATCGATACAAACGAGAGGTGGTAATAAATATTTTATCACATTTATCGACGATAGCACACGTTATTGCTATGTGTATTTGCTTAAAAGCAAAGACGAGGCCTTGGAAAAATTCATTCTTTATAAGAATGAAGTTGAAAACCAACTTAATCGTAAGATTAAGAAAGTCAGAAGCGATCGAGGTGGTGAGTACGAAGCACCTATTGGTGACTTCTGTGCGAGTGTAGGTATAATACACGAGCGTACTGCACCTTACTCACCTCAATCGAACGGTGTTGCCGAGCGAAAGAATCGTACATTGAAAGATATGATGAATGCGATGCTTATAAGTTCGGGCCTACCTCAAGACGCGTGGGGTGAGGCTATTTTGACAAGTAATTACCTTTTAAATAAGGTACCCCACAAGAAGCTTGATAAGACTCCTTATGAGCAGTGGAACGGTAGGAAACCTTCCTACCAGTACCTAAAAGTGTGGGGGTATCTTGCCAAAGTTTTGGTGCCAACACCTAAGAAAGTAAAGATAGGTCCTAAGACGGTGGACTGTATCTTTATTGATTATTGTAACACCCCGTGTTACGAGTCCTAAAACCAATTAGTTCTTTAATCAATAGCCCAAGAGAAAGAATAAATTATAATCATTAATTAGGGAAAAAGGCCCACCATAGCCCGTGGGCCCTCATATATAAACCCAACCCCTAAACCCAATCCTTAGTTCCAAAAGGAATAGAATTAGCAAGCCTATAATATTAGTTCCTAATTAGGACTCCTAAATATATAAATAGGGGACTTAAGAGGCACCTAGAACCTCCCCACAAGAATAACGCCCCACCACCCCAAAAGAGCTCCAAGAATCCCCGTAGAAGAAATCAAGAAAGCAAGAAAGCTTAAAGAAAGACCCTTCATAGCCAAGGAATTAATTAAGGCTAAGAGGTAACCCATGTCTCAACAAAACCTATTTTCATAGTTATGATTCCCCCTTAGGGTTTCCCCCATATTATTGTGAATGGCGAGATCTGTTGATTATTATTGATGCTTGACGTGATGATCCCATGAGGGATCTTGATAATCTTGGTATTGGGAGATTCTTGATAATTATGGTGTTCTTGATGATTATATGGAGTTCTTGATGATTATGTGTTGTTCTTGATAATTGTGTGATGCTCTTGATGGTTATGTGTTATTCTTACCGAATCTTGCAATTAGAAGATGAATCGTATCCTTGTTGATATAAAAGTGATTAGAACCCTAGGTTGTATCGTATGTTATGATTCTTGGATTGTGGGGTGGGGAAATCGCATGTTTGGGTGTTGATTATGTCTAGAAAAGCATGATAGGTTATGTGCCGTTCGTTTCTCGTATTTGATCCGTTAATTGTCTACGTGTTGTCGTTAATTGCGTTGTAAGGTGTCTAAGCATGGTTTCGGGTTCCACAAAGGTTCCCGGGACGTTATTGTGTGAAAAAGAGTCAGTGGGGGGTAGGGGACCCGCCACCTACCCACGGCTGAGAAACACCGCCCGGCAGCGGGTAGCCGGCGGGCGGGCAGCTGCCCGCCGGCGACCCGCTGCCCGGAACAGTAAAGTCCGGCGGGCAGCCGGCGGGTGGCCCCCACCCACCGGCTACCCGCTGGAAATTCCCCCATCTCGGGATCCCGGCTTCCCCGTTTGACGTTCCCCCGATCCCCGTGGTGTCCCAACGAACTCCGTTCATCGTGCCTATGTCTAGTTTGATATTTCGGGTGCCGTTCGTAGGTTTACGAGTCTATTACATTGCATGCTAGTTGAATTGGTATCCCATTGACCTAGGTGGTAGAAGTATGAACCCCTTAGGACTATTCTTAGTATGTGATGGATCACGCATAGGTTTTGTTATACGTTTTCTCCCCCTTCCTAATGTGTAATGTGGGTTGCATGTGCTTGCTATGTGTTATGTGTGTGTGTTACCCCAATTCGGTTGCGATCGGATTGGTTATCCTGAGCTGCGGTTCAGAAGCTGGCTACGGTCAGATTGATACTCTTGGGCTGCGGTCCACCGTTTGGTTGCGATCAAACGTTTCTATACGAGCTGCGGTTTGTCCTTTTTCCTGGCTGCGGTCAGATGACATTCTCTTGGGCTGCGGTCCACTGTTTGGTTGCGATCAAACACTATGATGAGCTGTGGTTCATCGGTCGGTTGCGATCGACCCCTCCGTGTTGCGATACGGGGCAGGGTGCTGCGGGGCCGTGTCAGAGCTATATGCGCTGACCCTCATGTATGGGCATGCGATTGGTCCTGTGGCGCCAACAAAGTGTGTTATGTGTTGTGACAGGGACGAGTTGTGATTACGAGTGTCTTGGGGGATGTGACTATGGGATTTATATTGGGGATTGTTCATGTTGGGTTATGATTATTGTTTATGCTTTGTCTTATCTGCCTTATCTGTTGTGAACTGCATATGCTTGTTATAACTGTTGCTTGTGTCTGGCCTTATCTGTCGAGTCATTCCCGGTTTTAAAGCTAGAGTTCGTAGGACATATCTTCATGCTCAAAATGATTTTCGTATATCTATATATATCTCTATATGTATTGTATTTCAACGCGTTGGAGTGGGTCACCAGCATCTCTCGCTGAACAGATATATTTGGCTTTCAAGCACAGAAGATTAAGTCACTGGAGTGCGCTAGAACTTAGAAGTAGATAGTTTCCCTTTTGGCCTGCGTGCCACGTTTACGTATTTACGCTTTGAGGATATTAGTTAGTTAGCCTGTGCACTTGGGTTCTCTAGCCCAGGTGTGGCATAGCACCCCGAACGCTTGTATTTATATCTTGGGATTTAATAAGATTCTACCTTTATTATAAGTTTTAAATGTCTTGAAAATCTGGGGTGTTACAGTTGGTATCAGAGCCTAAGTTTGACCCTAGGAAAAGACTCTTAAAGACCGGACCTTAGGACATTAGGCTTGAACTCCAGGTACTTAGGAACATAGGTCTTAGGGATCTTAGGACGCACGGTGAGATTGAGAAACCTACACATCACCTCCCCTCACTTCATCCCTCTCTAATATAAAGAAACTCTCCCCCGCTTATTACATCAAGGTGAAAACACAAAATAATATCAACCTTTAACCACCAGGATGGCACCCAAGAAGAAACAGACAGGAACACCGGGACGCCCTACTCAGGAATTCCTGACCCAGAATCTACAACGCCTGGCCCAAATCACCCAGGCACTAAGTACTGTCATTCCCCAACCTCTACCAACAAACGAGAACTTGGAGATCCACCACCAAGTCTCGGCACACCAACCACCCACCTTCTCGGGAGACGAAGACCCCACGACCCTCGAAGAATGGATTGAGACCTTTGACAGGGTATTCAGGGCAACCCAATGCCCCGAACACCACCAAGTCGGGATAGCCTCCTTCTACTTCAGACACGAGGCCGACATCTGGTGGGCACATGAGGGACCTACGTACGAACAAGACCCCAGATTCAACTGGGAAGGCCTAAAAACACGGTTACGAGAACAGTTCTGCCCCAACCACCTGAAAGCCGCCACATGCGAGGAATTCCTCCATCTAAGACAAGGGGCAGCCCCAGTCTCAGAATACTACCAACGATTCTGCCAACTGGCTCGCCTCACCCCCGAACTAGTATCCACCGAGGGGATCAAAGTCATGAAATTCTTAGCAGGCCTTAACCCCGAACACCAGAGGGCCTTGGCCGCCCAAGAACCAAAGACCCTCGGAGAAGCCTACGCCAAGGCATGCCAACTACAACAGGTAACGAACCCGCCCCAAGGGACGCAACTGGGGTATAAAAGGAAGCCCAAAAGAAGTCACCCAATTCCCACCAAAGAGCCTAAGAACCCCAAAACCACCTCACTTGACCAGGCCATCACGCCGACTGCCCGGGGAAGGATCCTTACCCTAAGCAAAGCCAGGATCGGAGATAGCAACATAGTCTCCGGAACTTTCCTAGTGCACGCCACCCCAGCCACCATACTATTTGACTCGGGGCTACCAACTCATTTATAGCAACCAAGTTCGCCGCCCAGCTCGGCCTTAACGCCAGCACCAAGGTCCGACTCCAAGTCAAGGTGGCCTCGGGCGAGATCATAAAATGTGATCGCATGTACGAGCATGTAATGATCACCATTCAAGGAGTGGAATTTCCCAGCAACCTAATCTAGTTCCAATTAGATGGGATGCAAGTAATCTTGGGCATGGACTGGCTAGGAAAATTCCAAGCGCAAATCCTGTGCGGAGAGCAGAAAGTGGTCCTACGAGGACCAAACGGTAAGAGGGTGTCATACCGCGGTACCCGCCAGGATCCGGAGATCAAACTTGTAAACATGATGAAAATTAAGAAGTATCTGGGCCAAGGAAACGAGGCCTTCTTATGCTCAGTCGAAGACCTCAACGCCAAAATACTCGAACCACGAGCCATCCCAGTGGTAAACGAGTTCACCGACGTCTTCCCAGACGAAATTCCTGGGGCACCCCCGGCCAGAGAGGTCGAGTTCACCATAGGCCTCATACCGGGCGCCGCCCCGATCTCTAAACCACCCTACAGACTAGCACCAAAGGAAATGAAGGAACTGAAAACGCAACTCCAAGAACTGCTAGATAAGGGTTACATCCGACCCAGCACCTCCCCATGGGGAGCACCGGTACAATTCGTTAAGAAAAAGGATGGAAGCATGCGACTGTGCATCGACTACAGGGAACTCAACCAAGTTACAATAAAGAATAGGTACCCCCTTCCCCGAATAGATGACTTATTCGACCAACTTAAAGGGGCAGGGGTATTCTCAAAGATCGACCTAAGATCCGGGTATCATCAAATCCAAGTGGCCAAACCGGACATCCAGAAAATGGCCTTCCGGACACGTTACGGCCACTACGAGTTTACCGTAATGCCCTTCGGCCTCACTAACGCGCCCGCCATATTCATGGACCTCATGAATCGAGTATTCCGACCTCACCTGGATGACTTCGTCATTGTGTTCATTGACGACATCCTAGTCTACTCCCGAAATAAAGAAGAACATGAGAAACACCTTCGCATATCACTGCAAACCCTCAGAGAAAACCAACTTTACGCTAAATTCTCCAAGTGCGAATTCTGGCAAGACAGCGTAGCCTTCTTGGGCCACGTGATAACCAAAGAGGGGATCAGGGTGGACCCCGCTAAGATTCGCGCCGTTAGAGAATGGACCACGCCGAGCTCACTCTCGGAAGTCCGAAGCTTCCTGGGCCTGGCAGGTTATTACAGGAGGTTTGTACCCGACTTCACCAAGATAGCCCAACCCCTCATTAAGCTCATGAAAAAGGAAACCCCCTTCCGATGGGACAGCGACTGCACCTCAGCCTTCCAAGAATTAAAGGACAAGCTAACCACGACACCCGTACTAGCCATCCCCTCCGGAACGGAAGGATTCGAGGTCTACAGTGACGCATCCAAGAAAGGGTTGGGATGCGTGCTGATGCAAAAGGGCATGGTAATAGTGTACGCATCCAGGAAACTCAAAACCCATGAAGAGAATTACCCCACCCATGACCTCGAACTAGCTGCTATCATATTCGCACTAAAAATCTGGAGGCACTACCTGTATGGGGTACAATGCAAAATCTACACCGACCATAAAAGCTTAAAGTACATCTTCACCCAAAAGGACCTAAACATGAGACAACGAAGGTGGATAGAACTCATAAAAGACTACGACCTAGACATCCAATACCACGAGGGAAAAGCCAACGTCGTTGCGGACGCCCTAAGCCGAAAGACGAACCATTCCCTCAACACCACGTGGGTCCTACCGGACCAACTGTACAGGGACTTCCAAAAACTACACTTAGAAATAATAGAGCAAGGACAAACCCGCCCCAATGCCTACCTACTCAGCACGCAAGCCATACCCGCCCTCTTCGAGGAAATCAAGGCAGGGCAACATCAGGACCCGGAACTAGATAAGATTCGCCACGACCTAACCCAAGGGAAGGCAGGCCCCTTCGAAGCACGCCCGGACGGCAGTCTCCGTTACAAAGGAAGGTGGTGTGTACCCTCAACGCACCCTCACTTGAAACAACGGATCTTGGAGGAAGGGCACAACTCCCCGTACTCAGTTCACCCAGGAGGTGACAAGTTATACCAAGACGTAAGGAGGACGTTTTGGTGGCCAAACATGAAGAAGGAAATCGCAGACTTCGTGGCCAGGTGCCTAAATTGTCAAAAAGTAAAAGCGGAACGATGCAAGCCCAAGGGGCTCGTACAACCCCTTGAAATACCACAAGGAAAATGGGATTCCATATCCATGGACTTCGTCGGATGGTTACCCCCAACGAGAACCGGCAAGGACAAAATCTGGGTCATAGTGGATCGGCTGACCAAAACAGCACGATTCATTGCCATGAAGGAAACATGGACAATGACGCAACTAGCCCAAGCCTACATAAACCGGGTAGTGAAATACCACAGAGTCCCCCGAAACATTGTGTCCGATAGAGATTCCAGGTTCCTCTCGCAATTTTGGAAATCGCTACAATCGGCATTGGGGACGCAACTAAAACTAAGCACAGCCTTTCACCCCACCACAGACGGCCAAACCGAGAGAACCATCCAAACCCTCGAGGACATGCTAAGAGCCTGCACGCTAGACTTCCAAGGGACATGGGAAGAGCACCTAGACCTCATCGAGTTCTCATACAACAACAGCTACCACGCGAGCATTCGCATGGCACCCTACGAAGCACTATATGGTCAAAAATGTAGAACCCCCGTATGTTGGGAAGATATGGTCAACCCGGTAACACTGGGCCCCCAATACCTCCAAGACACCATAGCTAAAGTCAAACACATCCAGGAAAGGATGAAGTCCGCCCAAGACCGCCAGAAGTCTTACGCCGACCTAAAGCGGAAACAAGCCGAATTCAACCTCGGGGACAAGGTCTGGCTAAGGATCTCGCCCACACGAGGAGTAATGAGGTTCGGAAGAAAAGGAAAACTCAGCCCCCGATTCATCGGGCCTTACGAAGTCGTAGAGAAAATCGGGGATTTGGCCTACCGCCTCGCCTTACCCATCGAACTAGAACGGGTACACAACGTGTTCCACGTATCTCAGCTAAAGAATACATACACGACCCAAGCCACGTACTCCAACCCGAGGTCGTAGACCTCGACGAGTCACTAGTATACGAAGAGAAACCCGTAAGAATCCTGGACACCAAGACAAGAAACACCCGGAACCGAGCCATAGAAATGGTGAAAGTCCTCTGGACCAACCACGGGAACGAGGAAGCAACATGGGAACTTAAGGACACAATGAAGGAGCGGTATCGCGAGCTTTTTACACCAGGTAACTAAAAGAAAACCTTTCACCAAGGGCCAAGCTTCGGGGACGAAGCTTCCTGTTAAGGGGGAGAGAGTGTAACACCCCGTGTTACGAGTCCTAAAACCAATTAGTTAATTAATCAATAGCCCAAGAGAAAGAATAAATTATAATGATTAATTAGGGAAAAAGGCCCACCATAGCCCGTGGGCCCTCATATATAAACCCAACCCCTAAACCCAATCCTTAGTTCCAAAAGGAATAGAATTAGCAAGCCTATAATATTAGTTCCTAATTAGGACTCCTAAATATATAAATAGGGGACTTAAGAGGCACCTAGAACCTCCCCACAAGAATAACGCCCCACCACCCCAAAAGAGCTCCAAGAATCCCCGTAGAAGAAATCAAGAAAGCAAGAAAGCTTAAAGAAAGACCCTTCATAGCCAAGGAATTAATTAAGGCTAAGAGGTAACCCATGTCTCAACAAAACCTATTTTCATAGTTATGATTCCCCCTTAGGGTTTCCCCCATATTATTGTGAATGGCGAGATCTGTTGATTATTATTGATGCTTGACGTGATGATCCCATGAGGGATCTTGATAATCTTGGTATTGGGATATTCTTGATAATTATGGTGTTCTTGATGATTATATGGAGTTCTTGATGATTATGTGTTGTTCTTGATAATTGTGTGATGCTCTTGATGGTTATGTGTTATTCTTACCGAATCTTGCAATTAGAAGATGAATCGTATCCTTGTTGATATAAAAGTGATTAGAACCCTAGGTTGTATCGTATGTTATGATTCTTGGATTGTGGGGTGGGGAAATCGCATGTTTGGGTGTTGATTATGTCTAGAAAAGCATGATAGGTTATGTGCCGTTCGTTTCTCGTATTTGATCCGTTAATTGTCTACGTGTTGTCGTTAATTGCGTTGTAACGTGTCGAAGCATGGTTTCGGGTTCCACAAAGGTTCCCGGGACGTTATTGTGTGAAAAAGAGTCAGTGGGGGGTAGGTGGGGGGTAGGGGACCCACCACCTACCCACGGCCGAGAAACACCGCCCGGCAGCGGGTAGCCGGCGGGCAGGCAGCTGCCCGCCGGCGACCCGCTGCCCGGAACAGTAAGGTCCGGCGGGCAGTCGGCGGGTGGCCCCCACCCACCGGCTACCCGCTGGAAATTCCCCCATCTCGGGATCCCGGCTTCCCCGTTTGACGTTCCCCCGATCCCCGTGGTGTCCCAACGGACTCCGTTCATCGTGCCTATGTCTAGTTTGATATTTCGGGTGCCGTTCGTAGGTTTACGAGTCTATTACATTGCATGCTAGTTGAATTGGTATCCCATTGACCTAGGTGGTAGAAGTATGAACCCCTTAGGACTATTCTTAGTATGTGATGGATCACGCATAGGTTTTGTTATACGTTTTCTCCCCCTTCCTAATGTGTAATGTGGGTTGCATGTGCTTGCTATGTGTTATGTGTGTGTGTTACCCCAATTCGGTTGCGATCGGATTGGTTATCCTGAGCTGCGGTTCAGAAGCTGGCTACGGTCAGATTGATACTCTTGGGCTGCGGTCCACCGTTTGGTTGCGATCAAACGTTTCTATACGAGCTGCGGTTCGTCCTTTTTCCTGGTTGCGGTCAGATGACATTCTCTTGGGCTGCGGTCCACTGTTTGGTTGCGATCAAACACTATGATGAGCTGCGGTTCATCGGTCGGTTGCGATCGACCCCTCCGTGTTGCGATACGGGGCAGGGTGCTGCGGGGCCGTGTCAGAGCTATATGCGCTGACCCTCATGTATGGGCATGCGATTGGTCCTGTGGCGCCAACAAAGTGTGTTATGTGTTGTGACAGGGACGAGTTGTGATTACGAGTGTCTTGGGGGATGTGACTATGGGATTTATATTGGGGATTGTTCATGTTGGGTTATGATTATTGTTTATGCTTTGCCTTATCTGCCTTATCTGTTGTGAACTGCATATGCTTGTTATAACTGTTGCTTGTGTCTGGCCTTATCTGTCGAGTCATTCCCGGTTTTAAAGCTAGAGTTCGTAGGACATATCTTCATGCTCAAAATGGTTTTCGTATATCTATATATATCTCTATATGTATTGTATTTCAACGCGTTGGAGTGGGTCACCAGCATCTCTCGCTGAACAGATATATTTGGCTTTCGGGCACAGAAGATTAAGTCACTGGAGTGCGCTAGAACTTAGAAGTAGATAGTTTCCCTTTTGGCCTGCGTGCCACGTTTACGTATTTACGCTTTGAGGATATTAGTTAGTTAGCCTGTGCACTTGGGTTCTCTAGCCCAGGTGTGGCATAACACCCCGAACGCTTGTATTTATATCTTGGGATTTAATAAGATTCTACCTTTATTATAAGTTTTAAATGTCTTGAAAATCTGGGGTGTTACAATATGCACATAATAGTAGTGCTTATCGGTTCTTAGTACACGAGTCCCATAATTCGGACGTACACGAGAACACGATAATAGAATCAAGGAATGCATCTTTCTTTGAAAATGTATTTCCTTGTAGGTCCAATGAGGGACCGAGTTCGTCAAAACGAACGTTTGACGAAGCTATGGATAATGATAGTGGGGAATCCGAGAGAGAACCCGAGCTCGAGCCAAGACGCAGTAAGCCGGCGAGAGTTGGAAAATCATTTGGTCCTGATTTTCTAACTTACTTGTTGGAGTACGATTCGAGTACTCTAACTTGTTTATTAGAAAATGATCCCGATTTTCTATCTTGTTTGATAGAAAATGAGCCTCGAACGTACGGAGAAGCCGTGACTTCTACAGAAGGACCAATGTGGAAAGAGGCTATTAAAAGTGAAGTGGATTCTATTTTACAGAATCACACTTGGGAACTTGTTGATCTTCCTCCGGGTAGTAAACCCTTAGGATCCAAGTGGGTCTTTAAAAGGAAGATGAAACCCGATGGTTCCATCGAGAAGTATAAGGCTAGGCTTGTAATCAAGGGTTACAGGCAACGCGAGGGCCTTGATTACTTCGACACGTATTCTCCCGTGACGAGAATAAATTCCATTAGAATGATACTTGCTATAGCCGCGCTGCGGAATTTGTAAGTTCATCAAATGGACGTTAAAACCGCTTTCCTAAATGGCGAACTAGATGAGGAAATCTATATGGAACAACCCGAAGGGTTCGTGGTTCTGGGCCAAGAAAGCAAAGTGTGTAAGTTGGTTAAATCGCTATATGGTTTAAAACAAGCGCCTAAGCAATGGCACGAGAAGTTTGACCATGCGATGTTAACTAATGGGTTTAAAATAAACGAAAGTGACAAATGTGTCTACGTTAAGGAAACGATAGACGGTTATGTCATTCTTTGTTTATACGTAGATGACATGCTCATCGCTGGTAGTAACGATCGAATGATCAAGTCTACCAAAAACATGTTAAATACGAGATTTGACATGAAGGATATGGGTTTGGCTGATTTAATCCTAGGGATTAGAATCATTAGAAGACCTGATGGTCTGGTGTTAAGCCAATCACATTATATTGATAAAATCCTTGAAAAATTTAACAAGGATAATCATCACGGGACCAGGACGCCATTAGATCGAAGCGTTCGTCTAACCAAGAACCACGGAGAGTGTATTTCTCAAGTAGAATATGCTCGGGTTATTGGTAGTTTGATGTATCTAATGAGCTGTACTAGGCCGGATATTGCCTTTGCGGTTAGTAAACTCAGTAGATATACGAGTAACCCCGGTGCCATGCACTGGACGGCAATAGTGAAGGTTCTGAGATACTTAAGGTATACTCGAGACCTTGGACTGCACTATGGGAGATATCCTGCTGTACTTGAAGGGTATAGCGACGCTAGCTGGATATCCGATATCAAGGACTCCAAGTCCACGAGTGGCTACGTGTTTACACTAGCCGGTGCAGCCGTTGCATGGAAATCCTCTAAACAGACCGTGATAGCTAGATCCACGATGGAATCTGAGCTGATAGCCTTGGACAAATGTTGTGAAGAGGCTGAATGGCTACGCCATTTTTTAGAGGATATTCCTAATTGGGAAAGACCTGTACCTCCAATGTGTGTGCATTGCGATAGTCAAGCTGCAATTGGACGAGTACAGAATCATATGTATAATGGTAAGTCTAGACATGTGCGTCGTAGACATAATACCATTAGACAACTTCTCACAACTGGTGTTGTCTCGATTGACTACGTAAAGTCAAAAGACAATATAGCGGATCCGCTAACCAAAGGGTTATGTAGAGTAGCTGTGGAGAAGTTGAGACGAGGTATGGGTCTAAAGCCCTTGGTATAAAGTTCTATAGTGGACACCCAACCTAGCTGGCACCTAGGTTCAATGGGACAACTAAATTATGGAACGGAGCGTGTCACTGTGGGGGTCTCGGATTCCCTACCACTCCTCGTTAGAAACAGTGGCTCCCGCACAAGTTTAGCATGTTAAATGCTTTAGTGATTCGAATGTCGGTTGACATATGTGAGTATGCGGGATACTCGGGAAAGAATCACCTATGTGAGAGAGAAGTGAGGGTCGCTTCAAAGGAGAATTGACGGGCACAATTCTTCACAAACTCTTGCAGAACCAGGAATGGTGACCCACGACCAAAATGGGCACAATCATGAGAACAAAGCATGGTTGGGAGGTTCCTGTGTGAGATATGTCATCGTCTACACAAACGGCAGTCGGTTCAAAGACATCGCGTTCTACCGTACAGTCAGTAGAGTAAATGTATCTTCACGAGGGAAGGTTCAAAGGGTGTGACCCTACCTATCCTATGCAGGGATCGACCGTTTGAACACAGTTGTTTCCGTTTTAAAACTACCCCAAAAATCAATTTTCATTCATGTGGGGGATTGTTGGAAAAATTAGCTTAAAATGGCATAAAATGGCATATTAAGTGGCTATTTTGTGGTACAATTATCAGTGGGGTCCACTTCCGATTTGGGTCGGGTCAAAGTGGATTCGGATTCTTCGTAGTAAGACGAAGAGATTGATATATTGTACGCTCAAAACGGATAATGGGTGAATGAGATATTGATTCTCAAAGTAGACCCATTTAAGTTGGGAAATGAAGGGAAAATGTAGGACTTTGTCCCACATTGGTTTGGAAACAAGATTTGCCCCCCTTATATACATGAGCTCTTTTCAAGCTTGTAGAATTGTATAGCATAGAGGCTCTCTCGCGCGGGGGGGGGGGGGGGGGGGGGTGGTGCAAATCAAAATCCTCCTAGAGGACATCAAAAAGACTTGAAATCAAGCCCGAGCTCGCGTGCGCCTGCACCAGCGGGCACGAATGTCGTCCGGAGATTGGCTGGCCTTGCGGGCTACTAAGTTATGCCAAACTTCGGTATCATTTTCCAACTGGTATAGTCACTTGGTTCGGCCGGAACCGAACCGACAGAATTAATACTGTTTTAATTCCAATTTTAAATCTAAGTTTAATCCTACTTAGTGGGTGACCGTTACAGGTGTTATACAATTGGTTTAATACCAATTAAAAGCCATGTTGAATGCTATCCCTTCCAACAGCCCTATATAAAGAGAGGTAGAAGCAGTAGCATTTTACATAGTGAGAAACAAAGGAATTCCAGTAGCTTTTAATCTCAAAACTCTGCTTCTACTCTCTTCTTTTAGCCAACCAGTGTTCCAGCTTTGCTTTGTTTGCCGGGTTCCTTGTTTAGGTGCTTAAACAAGGAATCGTAGCACGTTTTATCCTGGGAAACCTAGGCTACAACGCTCCTAGCACTTGTGGGAGGTAGCAAATAAGGTTTTAAGGAAAAGAACTTCGTGTTCGAACTCGTGCTAAACCTTTACCCAAACACTCAACCTTTTCCTTCCCAATTTTCTGTTTTCCCATATAATATTAATCTTTCCGTAAGATTATTATTATTTTTGGGAATTTTCAACCATATTACCCAACAAAAGTTTCATATATAATATAATCTATACTATATATAAAAACAAAATCCTGAAATTTTAACTTCCCGCCTAATTCCTAAAAATCTCTCTCCCTAATAAAATATATTTATTTCTACTTTCCCATTCGAACAATACTTCGGCGTTAAAATTCTATTCTAATATTATGAAATAGTTTGTTACAATCTATACTAAATATAAAAACAAAATTCTGAAATTGTAACTTCCCGTCCAATTCCAAAAAAATCTCTCTTCCTAATAAAATATATTGATTTCAATTTTCCCATTCGTACAATAATTCTGCGTTAAAATTCTATTCTAATATTATAAAATAGTGTATTACAATCTATCTATAATATATATAAAAACAAAATCCTGAAATTTTAACTTCCCGTCCAATTCCTAAAAAATCGCTCTTCATAATAAAATATATTGATTACTACTTTCTCATTCGTACAATAATTCTGCGTTAAAATTCTATTCTAATATTATAAAATAGTGTAATACAATCTATCTATACTATATATAAAAACAAAATCCTGAAATTTTAACTTCCCGCCCAATTCCTAAAAAATCTCTCTTCCTAATAAAATATATTGATTTCTACTGTCCCATTCGTACAATAATTCTGCGTTAAAATTCTATTCTAATATTATAAAATAGTGTATTACAATCTATACTATATATAAAAACAAAATTCTGAAATTTTAACTTCCCGTCCAATTCCTAAAAAGTCTCTCTTCCTAATAAAATATAGTGATTTCTACTTAACCATTCGTTCAATAATTCTGCTTTAAAATTCTATTCTAATATTATAAAATAGTGTAATACAATCTATACTATCTATACTATATATAAAAACAAAATCCTTAAATTTTAACTTCCCGCCCAATTCCTAAAAATCTCTCTTCCTAATAAAATATATTGATTTCTACTTTCCCATTCGTACAATAATTCTGCGTTAAAATTCTATTCTAATATTATAAAATAGTGTAATACAATCTATACTATATATAAAAACAAAATCCTGAAATTTTAACTTTCCGCCCAATTCCTAAAATTCTCTCTTCCTAATAAAATATATCGATTTCTACTTTCCCATTCATACAATACTTTTGCATTAAAATTCTATTCTAATATTATAAAATAGTATATTACAATCTATACTATATATAAAAACAAAATCCTGAAATTTTACCTTCTCGCCCAATTCCTAAAAAATCTCTCTTCCTAATAAAATATAATGATTTCTACTTTCCCATTTGTACAATAATTCTGCGTTAAAATTCTATTCTAATATCATAAAATAGTGTATTACAATCTATCTATACTATATATAAAATCAAAATCCTGAAATTTTAACTTCCCGTCCAATTCCTAAAAAATCTCTCTTCCTAATAAAATATATTGATTTCTACTTTCTCATTCGTACAATAATTCTACGTTAAAATTCTATTCTAATATTATAAAATAGTGTAATACAAATTCTATTCTAATATTATAAAATAGTGTAATACAATCTATCTATACTATATATAAAAACAAAATCCTGAAATTTTAACTTCCCATCCAATTCCTAAAAAAATCTCTCTTCATAATAAAATATATTGATTTCTACTTTCCCATTCGTACAATAATTCTGCGTTAAAATTCTATTCTAATATTATAAAATAGTGTAATACAATCTGTACTATATATAAAAACAAAATTCTGAAATTTTAACTTCCCGCCCAATTCCTAAAAAATCTATCTTCTTAATAAAATATATTGATTTCTACTGTCCCATTCGTATAATAATTCTGCGTTAAAATTCTATTCTAATATTATAAAATAGTGTATTACAATCTATACTATATATAAAAACAAAATTCTGAAATTTTAACTTCCCGTCCAATTCCTAAAAAATCTCTCTTCTAATAAAATATATTGATTTCTACTTTCTCATTCGTACAATAGTTCTACGTTAAAATTCTATTCTAATATTATAAAATAGTGTAATACAATCTATCTATACTGTATATAAAAACAAAATCCTGAAATTTTAATTTCCCGCCCAATTCCTAAAAATCTCTCTTCCTAATAAAATATATTGATTTCTACTTTCCCATTCGTACAATAATTCTGCGTTAAAATTCTATTTTAATATTATAAAATAGTGTATTACAATCTATACTATATATAAAAACAAAATCCTTAAATTTTAACTTTTCGTCGAATTCCTAAAAAATGTCTCTTCGTAATAAAATATATTGATTTTTACAATAATTCTGGGTTAAAATTTTATTGTAATATTATATTATTAAATTGTGCAATACTATTCCTATTCTAATCTATATCTATTTCATATATCAGTGTTGCAAAAATCGTGTCGCTGGCCGCGGCGAGGAAGGCCGGAATCGGCCTCCTCAGCGGCCGCCTCGCCGGCTGAACCGGCCTTTAATTTTTTATTTTTTTTTTCTATGTTGTAAAGTTTCAAAAGTTCGGCAAGACATAACTTTTGACTCCGTTGTCCGTTTTGGACAAATGTTTTGTTTGAAATCGCGTATTTTTCGAGATCTATCCACCGCAAACTGCTGTAGGCGGTTTGGCCCACCAATTTTTTTTTTTAAAAAAAATACTTTATTAAAGAGTTTCTAAGAAAAAACTATGAGAACCTTATATTTTATTAATGAATTTTTAACATTTTTAATTAAACAATTTTCCCGTGCATTATTTAATAATCTTTCTTTATAATTGGTCAAATTATTTAATTATGGTAAATTAGGGAATAATTAACGATGGTAATATAAATCGTAGAAGAATATTAGAATTGAAGAATATTTAATTATTGTTATATTATTATTGTAACTCACGGAATACAATACAAGAATATTTAATTATGGTTATATTATTATTGTGTGCCTCACGGCCATTATATACTAACAAAACTTGAAAAGAAGCTAATAATAATAATAATAATAATAATAATAATAATAATAATAATAATAATAATAATAATAATAATAATAATAATAATAATATAAGTGGTAAAATAATATTTAAAAGCAATTAAGTGTTAATAATAATAGTAAGAATATTAACATAAGAATTATAACATAGAATAAATCGTAGAAATTAACTCTTTCGATTTAAATATTCTTAATATATTACAACAATTCCATTCCGTGCATCGCACGGGTGAAAATACTAGTATAATATAATACATTATATGACTTGGAAATTAAATGATATTCTAACATGATTAGTAAATTTAATTGCCAAAAATGATATAAATTTTTATCGTACGTAACATGTGTTTGGTTGATGAGAAATCGCAACTAATAGAAAACATGAAATTAAATTTGATAGCAGACATTATTGAATGAGTGTGGTAGGCCAATGCTTTTCGCACATATATTTTGTGTGTTCTATTTTGGCAATACGTGTAAGTAAGGCTGGTCACCGAAAATATTGGCTCATTGAATTTAAAAATTTGAAAAAAAAAAAAAAATTGGTATTTTTAATAAATTGTGTTGGATAATCATTTTAAAATATAAGCGCAAACAAAAGATTTGGACTACAAAGCGAGAAGGTGACCCAGATCTGGACACCTTCTCGCTGGGGAAGGCGACACCACAGTGATGATCAGAATATATAATCCCTTGACTATAGCAAAATTATCAATTTGGTCCCGAGTTAATGTATGTCTAACAACAAAATAAATGAAAGATCAAATTAGTTAATATTTTTAAAGTTGAGGGACTTAATTGGTCAAAAATAATAATTGAAAATCAAATCAGTAATTTCACTATAGTCAAGGAACCATTTTAGTAATTAACTCTTGCCGAAAAGTTCCTTCGAAGAAACCAACATACAATACTAAGTGATCACTTAGCATATTTTTATCAATTAATGAATTTAAAAAGTTATTATCACAGATGACACATTATAAATCATGCATTATATTACATTATAAATTTTACAATTTGGTATAATATTACAAACTAATTAGCATATTATAAACTTATCAAATGCATAATTTACAATTACTATGTTATGCTTTTTGAATCACTATCTTAATTGAATTTTTCATTTTATGCTTATCTTACTTTTTATTTATGGAAAATCTGTTACCTAGAAGTGTACTTGGGATGAAACTCTTATGATTCTAGTCTATAAAAATTTCAAATGAGATAAATTAATTTAAATTATTTATATTTTTGAATACTATTGACTCTAAAATTATTTATATTTGAATGAATCAAAAATTGAGAAAACTAATAGATAGCTCCTACCAGGAAATGCTAGTTTTATACTTTTATTTGCTAATTAGACTAATTCAATTTGCACAATATTTATATGCAGTACTATTTGTACACTTTTTCAAATTTCCATGTATCTTCTTTACACGTTGGATATGTAGTAGCCATAGAATGGAAAACGATTTTTTTTTTTTTTCTGCCAAAAACATTATATTGATTTATGCAATATTGAATTGTCAATAAAATGTGGGGAAAGGAGATACAATATTATAATTATCATTTTTCTCCAATCATTATTGAATTATAATTATCACTCAAATCAACTTTATTGTTAACATAAATTTCCCAACAGTCATGAAGGTGATGCTTCAGCTAGTTGCAACAAACTAAAATTATTATTATTATTATTATTATTATTATTATTATTATTATTGAAGGGTATTATTATTATTATTATTATTATTATTATTATAAAAGGAAAAAAATCCATTAATGGCGATAAGCAAATTTATTGTCTGGCGGAGAAATGATTGCCAGAGAGATATTAGACCCGCCAAAGATAATTCATTTGGCGAGGGGTACTTTTTTAAATATTTATTAGATAGATGATAAGTATTTTTATAGTATTAATATTTAGTGCAAAATAGTGTCGCTGACTATCTTGTCAAGATGAGAGTCTAAATGAATGGTGAAATTATATTTTTATACGCCACCAGGTCTTGGGAGGATTGCATGAAAATTGCGTTTGCCCTCTCTCTGTGCAAAGGGTCATTTGTAGTATTTGAATAGTACTTTTTTCTAAGTCTTCCCATAGTTTTAATAAAAAAAAATATTAACATTTAAAATAATTTGGTATTTAATTAGTAAATTAAACATTAGTATGATAACTATTTATTACTGTCAAAATTAATCAATAGCTAAGAAAATATACAATAATTAATTATTTATGGTAAGTAATATTGATTAATAATATATGTTAATGATAATTAATATATGATATTTAATTAGTTTATCATGTTTCACTATTTAATGTGTTAATATTGTATTCATAATTTTTGTATTAGATTATTGCACACAAATTCTTTGTTAACTTATGGTATGACCACTAATTTACTAGTAATCAACAAAAATAAAGAATATTTTTAATTAAAAATCATGTAAAGTGGTAAATATCATATTAATAAAGATATATATATATATATATATATATATATATATATATATATATATATATATATATATATATATATATTGTTGGATTGGGCTTTGTCAACTTCTTGGGTGGTATCATCATCAAATATTTTAAAGAGGTCAGCTTGTTTGTCCCAGACATCTTTTGGGTATTCTCGTATAATTTGTATTCTTTTCATCTTGCTTGTGGTGGTTGAATATTTTAAGTACGAGTTAGTATTCCTTTTTAGCTTGTGGAACATAATAGAAGTCTTTGGCCTAGAGTTGTTGTATTTGATGATTTGTGGATGTTTGGCTCGTGTGGTAACCTGAAACTTTGTACCCAAGATTTATTATAGTGGAATACTTTGTTGGTGGTGGTCCCGTGGTTTTTCCTCGTAGTTTTGGGGTTTCCACGTAAAGCGTGTGTTCTTGTGTTGATATTTATTTTTGGACTATTGTGTATTATCTCGTATTTGTGTACCGTGTCAGGTCTGTAATTTTCATTGTCATAGGTAGTAAGATTTTTCCCGACAAAGTGGTATCAGAGCCCAGGTTGTTAACGGGGTATATTTGACATGGAGGCAAATACGAGTAATATGGTATATATATATATATATATATACATATATATATATATATATATATATATATATATATATATATATATATATATATAGGCGAGTTTAGGTGCGGCAGTGTCTTACAGTGCGGCGATTTCTTATGGTGCGGCAACACCAATAGTTCAACAAATATGCACCATCAACGTTAGGAAAATACACCACAAAACACAGAGTAAACAGAGCCCTGCATCACCAAACACACACCATTAGGTGTGAGTAAAAACACCATACACTGTTCAGAAATACACCATTAGGGGTGGTGAGTTATATGGTGTATGTTTTTGAATCTGTTGTGTATTTTGTGATGTTTTATTGCATTTCATTGTGGTGTGTTTTTGTTACACTGTTGGTGCATATTGTTAACACTGTTGGTGTATTCTGAAATTCCGCCGCACCGCCGCACGAGAAGACCCCGCCGCATTTGAACTTTATTCTATATATATATATATATATATATATATATATATATATATATATATATATATATATATATATATATATATATATATATAATTCTAATCATATGAGAACCTATCCCCACGTATGTATACACAAATATAAAAATAATCAGTTTGATTCATGAGTTTTAGATTATTCTCAACTAGTAGTTGCACCCGCGCGATGCGCAGCTATATATATAGTATGATATATATACAGTATAGAATATAGTTATTTGAACCTGAATAAATGTGAAATGAAAAACTTGTGATTTTATTAGACATTGATGAGTTTAGTAATTTTATTAGACATTGTTGAAGACTTCATTGTTGAAACAATGTGATGCATGACTCCTATATAGTACATAGAATATTACGTATAATATAATAAGAATAAGAGACATAGTATTTAAAAAAATAGTACATTTTAAATAATAAATTGTGGAATGTTATTATACATTATTGAAGACTTCGTTGTACACAACATTTGTAGTCGTACTAAGACATGGTACATTTTCCCTGCAAATCAAAATTTTCAAACCCCTGGGGTTACTAACTCTTGAAACAGCTACGTACAATTGTCCATGGTTAAAGACAGGTTTTTTCAACAACAACCCCACTTTAGCAAGTGTTTGTCCTTGACTTTTGTTGATTGTCATGGCATAGGATAGCATCAAAGGGAATTGCTTTCGTTGAAATTTGAAAGGCAATCCTGGATCTGACGGTGTAAGTGACATTCTAGGGATCAATACTCTGGTTCCTGCATTTGTACCGCACATGATCTTGCCTTCCAACACATGGCCAGCTAACCTTGTAACAATCAACCTTGTACCGTTGCATAATCCTAGTGTGTGATCAATACTTCGCAATAGCTTAACAGGTGATCCAACTTTCAAAGTCAAAGCATGATTTGGTACTCCAGAACATCTCAAGCCATTCAAGAATTCCGGAGTGTGCAAATCCGCTAACATGTCAACATTTGAATCTGATTTACACACAGAATCACAACTCAAGTATGTCTTACCCTCAGCCGGATTATGATCATTCATGTATTGGTTAACGGCATCTACCACATCCAATGTTGGAGCTAAAATTGCACTATCATTAAGATATGACAAATCGCCAATTCCCAGTCTAAAATTAGGGAATGTGCTATCAACAATTGTAGCAATAGGGTCATCCTCGCACTTCAACAACAAATGTTCTGGAACAGTAATCTCGAACTCACCATCACGATGACTACCAATTGTTCCGTCACCTATATTAGCTATCCATTTTGCAAATTCCTCGATCTCCTTACCCTCGTTTTCTGATTGAACACTTCTCGATAATAGATTCTTAGTAAGCCTAAAAACTTTACAGGATTTCCAGAGATATGATGAGCTAATGCTTGCTCGAACTATATCCTGTCTCATACCCTTTGAAATTATTGGTAAAATTTGCCTGAAATCGCCACCAAAAATAACTATTTTACCACCAAATGTCATATCATAACTCCTTGGATTTATGAAGAGCAACAGATCCCGCATAGTTCGGTCTAGGGCTTCAAAACAGAATTTGTGCATCATTGGAGCTTCATCCCATATTATCAACTTGGTTTGCACAAGGAGCTCTGCCAGTTGACTACCGTGACTTATGTTGCATGTGGAATCTTCATTAACAGATATGGGTATAGCAAACCGAGAATGTGCAGTCCTCCCACCAGGTAATAAAAGCGAAGCTATGCCGCTAGAGGCAACATTTAACACTATTTCACTCTTAGACCTTAATGCGGAAGACAGTGCTCACCACAAAAAAGTCTTACCGGTCCCTCCATAACCATAAACGAAGAATAACCCCCCCTCTTGGCGATCAATATCTGTTAAAACTTCATCGTATATGACCTTTTGTTCTTCTGTTAATTGCCTGACCAACTCCTGATTCTCTTTCTCCTGTTCGCCACAGTCGTATGCTAATTCTTCTTGAATAAACCTATTCGCAATAACGTTTAAGGCCCCAAAATTTGCCGTAGGCATTTCAGGATAGTCCTTCAAACTCTTACCATGAGTAGATAATAGCTTCTCAATCTCAACTAAGACAAAGTTCATCTTGTGCGAATCGGTCAACACAAAATCTGCATAAGTTTATATAACAATTACTAATTAAGATCCCTACGTTAAACTTGACTTTATATTGTGTTATCAATATAAATAAAATAATTTGTAAAATGTATGATTACCTATATTATGCAGTTGTTTATGGACGTTGAATTGTGCATCATCTAATAAATGTTGCCACACAGCATACCAAACTATTTCTGCTTTACCCATGCAATTGCTCATTAGCAATGTCACAAACAATCTCCTCAGTTGATCTGCTGACGCCCAATTACTGGCTTCATCTATTGCATCAACATATTCATTATCATCATCAACTAAACCTCTTGCATAACACGCATCTTGGAATGAGTCATAGTGGACCCCATTTACAGTCCTAATATCTTCATAACTTTTAGGGCCACGGATTTTATTTAGCAAACACCTCAAATAGAAAATTTCTCCAGTAGCTGGCAGGACATAGAATATACGTCCGATTGAGAACCCTTTTTTCCGTGGCTGCCATTTTCTAAGGTCTTTCTTCCAAATGAATCGTGTTGGCATCTCAACATAAGTAAGCTCTCTTGCATCGGGGTATGTTTTATTCGCCTCAAACCATTCCAAAAACATGTTTTGTGCTATAGTGGGTTTATTAACAATGTTCTCAACAGCATCATCATCTGCAAATATCACACTCTGTTGATTAGGAAGGTGAAAGCTTAGCCTTTCCAGTGAAGGAGCCCTAAGCTGTATATCAAAACCAAACAGACGCCAAACCGCTTCACATGGGGATATGTACCTACAGTCATAGTACATATTAATCTCATCTATTGCTTTCCCATTCTCGTCATCATTGCTTGTTTTGTAAAATTCGGCTGTTACCCGATCATGACCCTTGTTAACATACTTGAACAGGTACTTGATGGAGCGTGACTGGTTGCACCACTCGACATTTATATGAGCCTTATACTTAAGCAATAAATGTCTATTGTGCGGTACCACATACCTGTTGTCCAACGCGATCCCGTTCTTTGTAACTATACTGCCATTGTCTCGCCGTCTATATACCGGGTAACCATCGTCATCAAATGTAGAACTCTCAACAAATCTCTTAGGAAAATGTTTAGAGCATCGCACATTTACCATACATGGAGAATTGGTCCTCGCTTTTCCACATGGACCATGCATCATAAATTCCTCTACCGCTTGGTAATACTCTGCATCTTTCTTTTCATCTAGAATCTCTGCGCAAATTATCTTGTCTAGAGTAACAACTTGACTAACTTCTTTACTTTTCTCCAAAAAAAACAATATATGAGCATGCGGAAGACCTTGCTTTTGGAACTCAATCGTATATATGACTGCAACATCATAGACATAAACATCATAAGGTTATGTAATTAAATAAAATTGTAACAAACTTGATGCAAAAAAATAAAAAAATATTACCTCCCGCCATCGGGCCAAAAAGTTTATTCTTTCGACAATCAGCTATCAAGGCATCCAACTTCATCTTGAATAAGCGGCAAATTATGTCCCGCCGGTCTTCTGCTTTCAACCTTCGATCTTTTAAAAAGCGTTGCACCTCAGGCCACTTTGGATTGCATGTTAAGGTTATAAATAAATCTGGGTATCCAATCCATCTACATATTGCCATTGCATCTTGGTAGTTTTGTATCATGTATCGAGCACCACCAGTAAAACTTGAAGGTAGTATTATTCTTCGACCTTGGGCTGCGGGGTTGACTTCACCCCTTGTTAAAGCATCAGTCAATCCACTATAACTCTCACACCTTAGGATTTTTTGGTGTGTCCTGATATAAATTAGTCTTCCAGACTCAACCATTGTGTATCCATCTACAACAAACTGTTGGAACAACCGCTTTGCAAATAGTATGGCACTCGGAGCTGACTCTCTAGACTGGATGCGATAGCAAAAAGACTCCCTGGGACTAATCCTCTGTCTACCACCTGCAGAACGTTTGCCGACTACGTTCGCAAATGCAATGTCTTCCCGATAACCGTCTTCGCCATATGGAAACAAAAGAGGGTATTGCAGTGGTAGGTATGAAGGATTTAATTCATTGATCCTCTGTAGGTGGCCACCCTTAGCTTGAACAATAATATCACGCTCACCAATACTGGTATCCAGATCTCCCACTATTAAAGCTCCTACTTCAGACACTCGCGGCAGATTATATGTCCTCGCATCTTTAGTTCGTTTTCCCAACAACTTTATTTTGACTTCGGCGCATGGGTTAATATCCAGCTCAGACATAGCCATTCGAAAAGACTTAACCAAAACATTATTTTCATCGAGGTCTTTCTGAATGACATTCACTATTTCAACATGAATGTCATCTTGCTCACCACTAACCCTACAACAACAAAAACTTTGCATTGATATTTATTTAGATAACAAATAGTATGTTATGTGTAATTACGCTAACTTGTTTACCTCACAGCATTTATACGGTTGTTCTTTTCATTTGTCGTGTCGTACTCGTATATGTATAACTGGGCAAAATGAGGTTCTTTGCCTTCTTCTAGAAGTAGACTGCCCATTAGGTGATAGTTTTGTCCACTTAATCGAAAAACAAGAGGTGCGCCACCCTTGTTCACGGTCTTGTCAATTTTTCCGCCCATGGATGTGAAGCAGAACATGTTGTTGTAGGTCCTGATGTTGTGTAAAAATTCTGTTGTAGGCCGAAAAAGAGATCAAATATACCTTTTGGGGGTAACTTATTCTCCGGCAACTTGATCTTCCCATTGTTGCAGCACAACAAAAACAGTGGCGATGCTTTAGTTGAAAAATTCTTCTTCCTTTCTTCAAACCAAAACAAAACCCCACAGTGGACGCATTTATTTGATGCATCACCAAAATCGCAGTATTGACCTGCAACCAGATATATAAAAAATTATATACCGATTTATATTTTATTAAGATATAAACATTGATATACATACCATGTTGTTGACCAGAGGATGTCCCAATATCCGAGTTCTGCCTTACATCGTTGATCGATATATCCACATCTGAAATTACAAATACATTTATAAATCAATGTTAATAGTTGAAGGTTTTCAATTTCACTTTGCTTATAGTTGTTTGAAAAAGAAGCAGCTACTATTATTACCTGCTATGTACTGATTTGGTGCTTCGATCAGTAAAGGGTTAGATTCCTCTTCAAAGGCTAATAGCAAGTCTCTTTTTGTTACATGGTCTTCTTCAATTGCAGACTTATGTAATGGTTTACGAATTGCTAATTTATCTTGTGAGATACAGCCTATATTGAAAACATTAATAAAAACAAAAATTATATTAGGCTTTATCATTTCTTAAAATTATACATATGAGTATAGGAAGTTACCAGTCACGCAATATTTTGTTATGGTTGATAAAGGTTTTTGGAAATCTCCAAAAATAAATCGCTGGCAATTGCTTGAGCGTATTTGTGTCTTGGACAAACCTACTGTACACATACATAATATTAGACGAATTTAAAGTATAACGATATTTAAATTCACAATGAATGTAAATCCTAGAATTATAGGAGATTTACCGTTAGTGATGTTACTAAGTGGTGTGATATTCTGAGTGGAACACCCTCCAGTAGAAAATTGCGTACGATAACTTCCTGACGGTTGGCCTGTAGTTTGAGCAACAGTATTTGTTGATGATGATTTAGACTAAGAAGTTTATGTGATATACAATATAACATTATAAATGAGAAAAGATAACATAAATAACAACCTTATCAATTAAGTACACCTAAACTAAATAAATTGACTACGGTACAACAAAATTTTGTAATTGCTATAGATAAGTTTAACATAAAAAAAAAAAAAAATACTTGGTGGACCATGGACCTAAGCGATGTGTTGACTATAAAGAACATTAAAATAACAAATAAAATAACATACTTAAAAATCTTATAAATGAAGAAAAAATAACGTAATTAATTTTAGTAATGTACAACATAAATTTGTAATTGCTATTAGTAAGGCAAACACTATAAGACCAATTTTATGCACGGGACCATGGACCAAAAAGTTGTTTTGGACATGAATAAGATTATAATTAAAAATGATATATCATAACTATCAACCTTATAAATTGTGCAACATATATTTGAAATTTCTATAAATAAGGCTAACATGATAAAATTATTTGGTACATCGCAATTTCATTTGACAAACATTTTTTAAGAATTAAAACTATAAGGACCTTTTAAATTCACAATGAATGTATATCAATACATCTTAGGGGATTTACCGTTAGTAATTGATGGGCACATTTTACACTCATATTTTAGATACATCTTTATAATAATTTTGCATTAGTTATTTAATATTATCTAATAATTAATTCTTTTTATATATAATATTTAATATATAATATATAATATATAATACATATTACGTACTATACTTATATATACATATATATTATGTACTACTATATATATATATGCATTATACATGTATATCTATATATTATATATTATTTAAGTGGCCCACATTCACTTTAATTTCCAAAGCATTGAACAACCAATGAAACATATATTTTGTCTTCCTTTTTTTGTGGCGTGAAGAATTTTCAAGGGCGAAGAAGGAGGAAATGGCGTGCAATTGTCCGGAAGACCATTTCGGCATCATGGCGCAAACATAGGAAATTAGTGGAAGGAAAATGCTTAGAAACATGTATAAATAGTAAGATGAATTATGTTGTTGGGACACAATTTCACGTTCATTCTTCCCCTCTCGATTATTCTTTAAAGTTGTTACCAATGTCCATTCGTGGCTAATTTCTTCTAGCTTGGCTTAGTGAATTGATGCCCCGGAATTGATTATGCTGTAAGATTATTTATTTATTTTTATTATATATGTTTCTATGCATTTGAGTATTAAATATTCTGCTAAAATTATTTGAATAGTTGTATCATTTAATTGCTAGGGAGGCCTGCTAGTTATTTATTTGATATAATTATTTGCTATATTAGATAATGTTGTGCTACAAATTATTCTAATATTCAGTAGCAACTGAGGTTAATTATTGACGGCTTAGTGATAATTGGTCTCGGGTAGAATATTTTCCTAAATTAAATGCAACCGCTTGTGCTTGTGTTATTTAGTTTGTCGGTTTTCCTAGTTCCTATTGCTGCTATTAAATTAAATCTATAGCGCTTGTCTTAGGTTATTTAGTAGTTAGGGGTAATTAAACCGCGTGTGCTTTAGTTACCTACAACTAAGGGAAAACGGAAATGAAATAATTTCACGACAAATATTCAATTGCATATTAATTACTTTATTAATCAATGATCAGTGTTGAATTCCGGTGGTGGATATTTACTAACCAAGGTTTCTTATTATAAGTGTTTTCGATATATCATTTTCATTGCTTTATTCGTTCAATTAAATTTCTTGTTTATTTAAATTCTCTTTTATTTTATCTTTATTCTCGATATATTCCAAACCCCCCTACCTTTAATTTTAGCACAAAAGTTAAACTAGTTACTCCTCGTGGGATCGATCCTTACTCCCGCTACTACGTTTGTAAGGTTTTAATTTGGGAGCCTACGACAGTTCACCAAATTTTGGCGCCGTTGCCGGTGAGATTTTCTTGTTTATTTTGTGTTTATTTAATTATTTATTTGTTTATTTGTTTTTCTCGCTAATTTGTCCCAAAAAAATTTTTTTAAAAAAATCTTTTTCTTTCATTACTTTTACATAATTGCTGCAATATATTTTCTTTTTGTTTATGCCTATAACTCGATCTGCTAACAAAGAAGTCTTGTCGTACGATCCCGAAATTGAAAGAACTGTACGCAGGTGGAGGAAACAAGCTTTGAGGAAATTAGAGTTTAGTGATCTGGCTACCGATTCTGCCAACTCTGATTTAGAAGAGGAACCCATGGCTCAAAATCGGACCTTAAAAGAGCTTGGAGCTCCAAATTTAGATCAACAACCATTATGCATCACTTTCCCTGCTCTGGATGCCAATGTGCAATTCGAACTAAAGTCTGGATTAATTCATCTTTTGCCTTCTTTTCATGGACTTGCAGGTGAAGACCCTCACAAGCACTTGAAGGAATTCCATGTGATGTGTTCAAGTATGAAACCCACAGGGGTTACTGAAGAACAAATCAAGTTAAGAGCCTTTCCCTTTTCGTTGAAAGATTCAGCGAAGGATTGGCTATACTATCTACCTTCTGGGAGCATCACCACATGGAATAACTTAAAGACATCATTCCTTGAAAAATATTTCCCAGCTTCAAGGGCGGCCAACATTAGGAAAGAAATCTGTGGTATAAGGCAAAACAATGGAGAGTCCCTGTATGAATATTGGGAGCGTTTCAAGAAACTATGTGCAAGCTGCCCACACCATCAAATTAGTGATCAATTACTCATTCAATACTTTTATGAAGGACTTTTTCCAATGGATAGAAGCATGATTGATGCCGCAAGCGGTGGTGCTTTAGTTGACAAGACACCAGACGCTGCAAGAACTCTAATTGCAAACATGGCTGCAAATTCTCAACAGTTTGGCAATAGAATAGTCCAACCGTCTAAGCATGTGAATGAGGTAAATATTTCTTCTCTTGAACAACAAATTACTGGTTTAACTACTCTTGTTCGTCAATTAGCAGTAGGCAATATGCAAACTGTAAAAGCATGTGGAATTTGCTCGGTAGTTGGGCACCAAACTGATGCCTGCCCAACTCTTCAAGAAGAACCTATTGAACAAGTTAACATGGCTGGAGGTTTTCCTGGATAACCTCAAGGTAAGTATGATCCGTTCTCCAATACATATAATCCTGGATGGAGGGATCACCCAAACCTTAGCTATGGGAACTCACAAGGGAACCAGTTTGTTCAGAATCGTTCCAATTTTCAGCAGTACAGACAACCATTTCCTTCAAGACAACAACCAACCCAAAACTTTAGCTCAGGTACGAATCTAGAGGATATCGTTAAATCTCTTGCTACTAACACTTTGCAGTTTCAACAAGAAACACAACTATTCCAACAAGAGACAAGAGCTAGTATTCAAGAAACAAAGGTTAGTATTCAAAACTTAGAAAGGCAAGTGGGTCAACTAGCAACTACGGTAAGTCAATTGGAAGCACAGAGCTCTGGCAAATTACCATCTCAAACGATCGTTAATCCTAAAGAGAATGTAAGTGCAATTACTGTGGGAAGTATGTCGCTGGAAAAGAATGTTGATTTAGACAAGGAAATAAGTGCAGGTAACATTGCCAATAAAGAGAAGTCCCAAGGTAACCTTTCTTCTTTTTCTGATTATGAACCAGTACCCCCTTTTCCTCAAGCTCTTTTGGAACCAATAAGAGGAAACTCAAATAATGATTTATATGAGACATTTCGTGAATGTGAGGCTAATAAACCATTTTTAGATTCTATGAAAAAGGTACCTCGCTATGCAAATTTTCTAAAAGAGGTATGCACATTGAAAAAGAAACAAAATAAAGGAGTTGATGAAGTGAAAGTGCACGAGAATGTCTCTATGGCTAGTCAAGGCAATCTTCCTGAAAAGTGCAAAGACCCAGGTATGTTTACTATTCCGTGCATGATAAGTGGGGTGAAATTTGAAAATGCTATGTTAGATTTAGGAGCTTCTATTAATGTGATGCCATATTCTGTTTATAATTCGTTAAATCTTGGACCCCTGAATAAATCAAGTATAATAATTCAATTGGCTGATGGATCTACTACATATCCTAGGGGTGTGGTTGAGGATTTGCTTGTTGAAGTTAATAACTTGGTTTTTCCTGCTGATTTTTATGTGCTTGATATGGAAAATAATAATCATATTTTGTTAGGAAGGCCATTCTTAAAAACTGCAAAAACAAAAATTGATATTCATAGTGGTATGCTTACTATGGAGTCTAATGGTAATCTTGTAACTTTTAATATTTATGATACCATGAAATCTTCTAGTGATGATAATTTTGCATTTTTTGTTGATTCTTTGAAGTTTGTTACATTTGATGAAATTGCTTCTAATGGAAATAAAGAAGAAAAAAATAAAGAATCATCTTTGAGTACTAATTTGCATGAAGGGACTGTTTCTTTGGATACTCATAATCATCGAAGGTACTCCAAAAGACGATGGAAATTTAAAGAAATATCATAAGTCGAGCCAACGACGATAAACAAAGGCGCTGCTTGGGAGGCAACCTAAGGTTTGTTTGTTCTATTTTTATTTTATTTTATTTTATTTCCTTTTGCTGTGCATTTTTTATTCAACATTGGGGACAATGTTGGTAATAAGTGTGGGGGAGGAGATTTAGTTTTATTATTTGTTTTCTTAATTTAGTTTTATTGTTTGTTTGCTTAATTTAGTTTTATTGTTTGCTTGCTTATGTCAAAAAAAAAATTTATTATTATTTGTTTTCTTATTTCATAATTTTCAAAAAAAAAATATTTTCTTAGTATTTTATGCAAAATAAGTATTATTTTGAAAAATAATATTTTTTTCTTTCTTGGAATGCATAACATGATTGAATAAATAGTTTGGCAAGTTGTGATTAGTTTGTTAGCATTTCCTGTTTGATATGTAGTGGATATATTAAGTAAGCAATAAACCTGTGAGTGTTTTGAGCCACTGACTGACACTTCGGTCTTATTTTCTTTCTTTTGTGTGATTTCTTCCATAATTTTGTTTCTCTAGAACTTGCCTTGATTCTCTTTTAAAGCTAATTAGACCATGCATGATTCAAATGTGATTAAGGCCATTATTTGATTTTGAGCCTCACTAGCCAAATAACCGGTTTGTCCTATGATTTATTTCCCTTTGTTAACCACTTTGAGCTTTATGGCCATTCCTTTCTTTATTTTGGACCAAATTACAAGCCTTTTATATCTAAAATAATGCCTTCGCCCAGCTGCATAACTAGTGGAGCAAATTTTGGATTATTTTTGTAATCTACGTGAGGTTGGGAAGAATAAGTGTGGGGGAGACCGCTTGTTTTGTTGACATGATTGAGAGTGAGGTGGGTTGTATCTTCGTTGCCAATGTGGTTTTGGCCTTTTATGGAAAAGAAAAAATGAAGGCAGTTCATCATTTCAAAAAAAAAAAAAAAAAAAAAAGTATGGAACATTGAAAAAAATGAAATGAAAAAATGAAGAATATATGTTTGAAAAAGAAAAATGTTGCTGAAAATTTATGAGAAAAATGAGAAAGAATCAGCAATTTTGAGTTGAAGTTACGTCCAAATAAGTTAAGCAAGGGAATACTGAGGAAGAATGCTATATTTTTAAGAATGATAGTCATGTTGAAACCTCAATAGATTGTGTTTTTGAATGGAAATTGAGAGTGTTGGATTATTTATATTTATTTGCTCCTCTAGTTTGAAGCTTATGCTTAAACTACTTACCTAAATATTCCCTACCTTAACCCTAGCCCCATTACAACCCGTGAAAAGTCCTTATGATTTGTGTCATGCTTGGCTCTTGTAGTGGTGATTGAGAAGATATGCAAGCCTATGGTAGAGCAATTTTATAGGAATGAACTTGAGCGAAATCTATACCCATCAAACACTTGAGTGATGAGTGATATTCCTGTGAGGGCTTACTTATTTAGTTTTCTTCATTTTCAAATAGGGGTACTAACTTATTAATTGCAGGGTGCTTCAGATTGTCGTTCATGATATGTTATGAGTTTTGGGAATTTCTTTTCAATTTACTTCGCAAATAATATTTTTGCTTGGGGACAAGCAAATGTTTTAGTGTGGGGGAATTTGATGGGCACATTTTACACTCATATTTTAGATACATCTTTATAATAATTTTGCATTAGTTATTTAATATTATCTAATAATTAATTCTTTTTATATATAATATTTAATATATATAATATTTAATATATAATATATAATATATAATATATAATATATATAATATATAATACATATTACGTACTATACTTATATATACATATATATTATGTACTACTATATATATATATGCATTATACATGTATATCTATATATTATATATTATTTAAGTGGCCCACATTCACTTTAATTTCCAAAGCATTGAACAACCAATGAAACATATATTTTGTCTTCCTTTTTTTGTGGCGTGAAGAATTTTCAAGGGCGAAGAAGGAGGAAATGGCGTGCAATTGTCCGGAAGACCATTTCGGCATCATGGCGCAAACATAGGAAATTAGTGGAAGGAAAATGCTTAGAAACATGTATAAATAGTAAGATGAATTATGTTGTTGGGACACAATTTCACGTTCATTCTTCCCCTCTCGATTATTCTTTAAAGTTGTTACCAATGTCCATTCGTGGCTAATTTCTTCTAGCTTGGCTTAGTGAATTGATGCCCCGGAATTGATTATGCTGTAAGATTATTTATTTATTTTTATTATATATGTTTCTATGCATTTGAGTATTAAATATTCTGCTAAAATTATTTGAATAGTTGTATCATTTAATTGCTAGGGAGGCCTACTAGTTATTTATTTGATATAATTATTTGCTATATTAGATAATGTTGTGCTACAAATTATTCTAATATTCAGTAGCAACTGAGGTTAATTATTGACGGCTTAGTGATAATTGGTCTCGGGTAGAATATTTTCCTAAATTAAATGCAACCGCTTGTGCTTGTGTTATTTAGTTTGTCGATTTTCCTAGTTCCTATTGCTGCTATTAAATTAAATCTATAGCGCTTGTCTTAGGTTATTTAGTAGTTAGGGGTAATTAAACCGCGTGTGCTTTAGTTACCTACAACTAAGGGAAAACGGAAATGAAATAATTTCACGACAAATATTCAATTGCATATTAATTACTTTATTAATCAATGATCAGTGTTGAATTCCGGTGGTGGATATTTACTAACCAAGGTTTCTTATTATAAGTGTTTTCGATATATCATTTTCATTGCTTTATTCGTTCAATTAAATTTCTTGTTTATTTAAATTCTCTTTTATTTTATCTTTATTCTCGATATATTCCAAACCCCCCTACCTTTAATTTGAGCACAAAAGTTAAACTAGTTACTCCTCGTGGGATCGATCCTTACTCCCGCTACTACGTTTGTAAGGTTTTAATTTGGGAGCCTACGACAGCTCACCAGTAATGTTACTCAATGGTGTGATATTTTGAGACAAACACCCTCCAATAGGAATTCTGGTAGGATTAGTTGCCGTAGGTTGCTCTGCACCTTGAGCAGCATTATTCCTTGATGATGAATTGCCGTAATAATTTTCTGTGATATACAATATAACATTAAAATTAAAATTAATTCAAATAATTAACAATCGTATAAATTAAATACACATAACATAATTAATTAGACAATTGTACAACATTAATTTGTAATTGCTCAAAATTAGGGCAACATTATAAAAGAAAGTAGTTGGTGTGACATGTAGCTTTTCAACTTGTTGACTATGAAGAACATTATAATAACAAAATAAATTACAGAAGTTAAAATATTATAAATTAAGTACACCTAACATTATTACTTATGCTAGCCTAGAACATCAAATTGTAATTGCTATAAATAAGGATTACATTTTAGTGGACCAATTATTAGGTAGACCATGATCCACACAATTTTGTGCACACTAAATACCATTAGAATTAGAAAGTATATATCATTAATACAAATCTAATCAATTAATCAATTAATTACACATAACATAAGAAATTTAACTATTGTAAAGCAGAAATTAGAAATTGATATTAAAAAGTCAATCATATGAAGACAAATTATTTGGTGTACCATTCCACGCAAAGTTGTGTGAACCATGAATTACATTATAATTATAAAATGTAATTTGGCAAACATTTTTTAATTAAGAATTAAAACTATAAGGATATTTAAATTCACAATGAATGTATATCAATACATCTTAGGGGATTTACCGTTAGTGATGTTACTCAATGGTGTGATATTTTGAGACAAACACCCTCCAATAAGAATTCGGGAAGGATTAGTTGCTGTAGGTTGCTCTGTACCTTGAGCAGCATTATTCCTTGATGATGAATTGACGTAATAATTTTCTGTGATATACAATATAACATTAAAATTAAAATTAATTCAAATAATTAACAATCGTATAAATTAAGTACACATAACATAATTAATTTTTCAATTGTACAACATTAATTTGTAATTGCTCAAAATTAGGGTAACATTATAAAAGAAAGTAGTTGGTGTGACATGAAGCTTTTCAATTTGTTGACTATGAAGAACACTATAATAACAAAATAAATTATAGAAGTTAAAATATTATAAATTAAGTACACCTAACATTATTACTTATGATGGCCTAGAATATCAAATTGTAATTGCTATAAATAAGGATTACATTGTAGTGGACCAATTATTTGGTAGACCAAAGTCCACACAGTTTTGTGCACACTAAAGCACATTATAATTAAAAAGTATATATCATTAATACAAACCTAATCAATTAATTACACATAACATAAGAAATTTAACTATTGTAAAGCAGAAATTAAAAATTGATATTAAAAAATCAATCATATGAAGACTATACATATTTGGTGTACCATTCCACGCAAAGTTGTGTGGACCATGAATTACATTATTATAATTATAAATGATATATCATAATTAACCGTGAAACCAATTAAATATACATAAAATAATTGATTTCAGTATTGTACAACATAAAAAATTTGTAATTCTTATATATAATGCTAACATTATAAAAACGATTATTTGGTGGAACATAGAAGACACATTAAGCAAATAACATTTAAACAAAATTGTATAAATAAAAAAAAAATCTAGAACTAAGTTTAAATATTTATGTACATATTTATGGGTACAAATAGACTACATTGCTTAGTATTACAATATATATTTAAATATATATATATATATATATATATATATATATATATATATATATATATATATAAACGTTTTGTTCGGTCATCATCTTGAGATGAGGACGAAGGGTGAATACCGTTCTCCTTCCTCTGTCTGAACAGATCTCATTCTTCCACCGATAACATATAATCTACCGATCTCTCTCTCTCTCTCAAGCCTAAATCTAGATCATTCTACTATAGTTATCTTGCCTTCATCTATGGTTATTGAACATTGTTTCCCGAGAATTTCTATTCGAGTCTAGATCCTTATGATCCGTCTATCACTACATCATCACAATCTTTAATTTCTAGGAAAGATAGGAGGCTTCAATATCAGTTAAGGGTGGAAATCGCGATGAAGTGAAGCTAGTGTTCAACTACTAAGGTTAGTCTGCTTTCAATTGTCAGTCAATTAATTTAGGGTTTCTTAGGCATCACTGTGGTCCATTATGAAATTGTGCGAATTTTCTGGATTTAATGTCCTTATTTTGTTAACAATAGTTAAGCATGCAGATCGATTCTCATAGATAAAATCTCTTCATTACAGATTTGTATGATTCAGAGCAATTAGGGTTCTAAATCGTTTTCTTTTTAGTCTTGCTGTAAAAACACCGAACTGAAATTCCTGTTAACTGTGTAAATTTCATGTTCTAAATGCTATAGCTCTAGTATTATTCACACAATCCCTAACCTGTTATTTACTTTTTCATGTTATTTTTTATGGACATACTTGAGTTATTTGAGGAGATGGAGAGCAGAAACAGAATCGTAAAGCAAGAGTGATAACAAAATACAGCTTGATTTCAAGTATGAAAAAGATAAGTTTCAAACTTACCTTTATTTTCCTCAGTTGGTTTCCTTTTGATGCCTATAATTGTTGACTTAGAAATTTTCTTCATTGTACTGTGTATTGTGTGTACTTGCAAAAGTAGATGTGAATTCTCTCTTTGGCTGAGGTCTCGAATTCAAAAACTGTTTTTAGGGTTATTGAATTGAATGGGGCAGCTATCAGTACATGGGTTCATTGTAGTTTATTTAACTTTTTGCTGGATTTTGAGATTCGGAGTGGAACTAAAGGGTTTTTTTTTTTTTTTTTTTTTTAAATAGTAATGATAGCTGGCCATCAATTATATTTAATATGGAAAGAATGTGTTTCTTTCCCTAAGAATGATTAACTTTTACTTCACAGCCCAATAATTCCCTTGTATTCAATTTCTGTAGATAAGTTGTAAGAATATTGAACACATTGATTCTTTGCTTCTAATACTCTACAATTCTTTGTTATGCCAGTTTATCCTTTTGCTGAAGGTTTTGTTCTTTAATATTCGGAACACAATTTCTAACCTGTTTTTTTTTTTCTTATTCTTTTGAGAGTGAAATAATCCAAGATCTGGAGTAATTGAAGAGCAGCAATCAGAAAATAAGCCAGCATGTATAAGACAACTAAAAGCAGCATGGTCATCTAAGCGAATAGGTTAAGATTTTACCTTTATTTCCTGACTTTAGATTAGTTTTTATGCATATACTTGCATAGTTTGTAATTTTGTTCATTTTATTGTGTAAGGCAATAGTTCATTCAAGTATCATTTAGTTTTTGTTTTCGCTGGGCTTTATATGATACAGCCGATGTCTCTTTTTAGACACTTTGAATTAAACGGAATTTTTTTAACAAATTGTCCTCAAGTATAGATCAAATTCATCTTTTTAGATTTGCAGTGTCTTTGATTGTTGGATGAATATCCCAGGAATCCAATAGTTTTTGGGATTCTTGGTTTATTTGTATTTTTGGATTTCCTTACACTATCCATTAAAATTTTCAAACTATTATAAGGTACTCAAGTAAATTTTTGTGGATACAATTTCGTTTACTTAATCCCATTTGCATTAGTTAGTGTAGCTAATTGTTCTATATAATTCATTGTATAGAACAATTAATGGCTTTGGTAGAGTAATTAAACTATTTAGAGTAATAAATTTTTTCTCAAGCTTGACCTAAGATTAGTACCTACTTTCTCATTTAAATTGTACCACATTTACAAAACTTAAAAACTTTTAACTGGATTCAAAAATTTTTTTTTTTTACTTAGGTGCATTGTTTTATTCTATATCACAGCAGATTAAAGATTGGTGTAGGATCAAAATTTTTTTCTAATTAAAGGAGATTCTCCGTGTTTGAGTTAACTGTATATTACAAAGATTGCTTTTAGCAACTTTTTGATATTATTTTTATTTTTTTATTTTTTTTTTTTTGTAATGTGCTAGCATATTTGTACACTTCAATTACAGTATCAACTAACACATTAATGAGAATTAACTATTTGTTTTTTGGATTTGGTTCAAACTCTTATAAGCTTCTTTTACTGTTTTTTTTTTTTTTTTTTTTTGATGCAATTTGGTTTACTTAACACCATTTGCATTAGTTAGTGTAGTACTGGGTATATATAATTCATTGTATAGAACAATTAATGGTTTTGGTAGAGTAAGTAAACTTTTTAGATTAATATAATTTGTTTGAAGCTTAACCTAAGATTAGTACTTAGTTTTTGAATAAAATTTTCCACATTTTCAAAACTTGAACACTTTTTACTGTATTCAATTTTTTTTTTACTTAGGTGCATTGTTTTATTTTTTACTTGTGTACTCTCAAATTTATTGTTTTATTGTATATCACACTAAAAGAAAAATTTTAGTAACTCTTAATCATTTGTTTATTTTATATTACAAAGATTGCATTTAGTAACTTGTATTAATTTATTTTTAAATGTGCTAGCATATTTTTACAGGGATACCAGCATGGAAATAAAGTGCATTGGAGAGTTGCAAACAGAGTAAAAGAAGATTTTGCAAATAGGTGAGTACAATTAGTGTTATTTTTCAGGCACAAGGTATTTAGTTATAAGAGTTTAGATTTGGAATATTAGTTGCAAAAAATTGTTACCCTTAAATATTCTTAGTAACTTACATATTCTTTTCTAGGAGAAGTTTAGTATCTAATGGAACCTATACAAAACTACATGTACAAAGTGTCAGTTCCTTGCGAAATTTTGTCCCACGTTTCTTCATTTTAAAACCTTGGCCCTCGATCATCCTTGTTCTCAATCACCTGAAATGAAAATTAGAAAAACTGCAAAATAGGTTCTAATAGCAGTAGATAGTTTAATATTGTAATAAACAGTTAGGCAATCTCATCAAAACAGTAATTAAAACTTAGAAAATATCCCAAAAACAAAATTTTAATAATTATCACACCACATGATTAGAACATCTCTAAACAGTCAATATGTCTGGATAGTAACAAGGTCACAACATTCAGAAACAACCATTTGCAGTACTACATTTTTTCCTTTTTGATCTCTGATTCCTTCAACTTCTTCCTACTTTTGGATGATGAAAACTTCCTACTTTTGGATGATGGAAACTCATCCAAAAGTGACCTTTTAATAGCTCCAGAGTTGTCAACACTGTCATCTCCTCCCTTTTGTGAGGGCTGGACAGATGCAGGACTATTAACCTCCACTCCAATAGAGTCTTCCTGTTATTAACAAAAGGAGTAAACCAAATTAGTCACCCTCATAATAAAAAAAAAAACATTAAAGAGCTTCGGGTTTGAAATTCTTACTCCAGAAATTGCATCGGAGTTAGTTTCCTCCTCAATCATCCTAGACATTAAGTCCTGGTCTTGATGCTCCACAAACCTGTCACTGTAGGTTTTCAGCAAGTGTTCTTCCCTGACCACCCTCACAACATTGAATGGGTAATTGGGACCCCTCTTTAGAGCCAGTTTAAAATTGATCTTAAACAACATCTTCATTCCAACTATTGCATCCAACTCAGGTGGCACTTCAACATCAACCTGTTTAGGTAGGTGATAAATAACCTAAGTACAAACTTCGAATAAAAAGTATAGAATAAATTTTGTATAGCCAATTAGAAGAATTTACCTCCTTGTATTTTGCATACAAAATCGAAGCAGGAATACCCACAAGCTCTGCCACTTCTCTATCCCAAAGCAACATTGGAGCATCTCCACTTTTGTCAAGAGCAATTACAATAACTTTATATCTAACTGTACCCATCATACAAGGCTTGTTACACTTAGTACAAATCAGTGATCCTTCCCGTTCTTTTAGTTTCTTATTACATCCCGGTGTCAGGCATGATAAATAGTACTAACCATTCTCAAAATCTAACCCCAAAATCTCAGCAGCCACATAGTATTCCCCATCCTATAGTATACACATCATTTTATAAGCAGGTATAGCAATTAACCAAATCAGTGCCATAAAATAAAAGTAAGAAGAGCTAGCTTAGTGTGTGGATTACCTCTTTAACCTTCTTAAGATCATGGCAGTTAGTGACAATAACAGAAGCATTTTTAAACTCACTAATGCCTGTAGAGTTTGAATGTAGGGTGCCAGTACTAAGACTTCTCATTGGAGTACTTTCAGCTTTCAACCTTCATAAATATTAGAAACTTTTATACTATCTGAATACACATACTTGTAGTTGACTAAAAGCAAAAAACATATGTGTTTAAACAACCTATTAGCCTTATTTCCTTTGCTGAAAACTACTAATCAAATTTTTTGATTAGTAGTTTGCTAAAGTTGGAAAAAGATATACAGTGTACAACATGCTACTAAAATATATACAGTGTACAACATGCTAATCAAGTAGATTACAGTATATATAAAATGTTAGATAATATCTTTTTTTTTTTTTTTCTAGAACACAGTAGACAACATTTAAAATAAGAGATTTTGTTTTTCTAAAATCTGTAGTACATAATAGAGCATACATTAATACAGATGAATTTAACAAATAAGACAAATAAAAAAGATGAACTTACTTTGATTTAAACTCTTGGAATTCCTCAAAATCCTCATTGAACCAAAGCTTCGTAGCATCATATGAACTGGTTATTCTAACCTCACCTTAAAAAAATATATATATACACATATATATTAGTCTAAAAGCTGGATTGATTAATAGATATTAGACAGAAAAATATAGAGAAACTCACCACTAACAACTTTAGCCCTACAGCACTGAATGACTACAATCAGTGGTTCTTTCGAATCACTATTGTAATAAGGCATAAGGGAAGATACATGTTCATTCCAAATTGTACATGTGAGGGTGTTGTCACTGGATTCCAAACAGAAAAAAAAAAGTATTACATTATAAAATCACATCATCAGTTTCTATTTGAATGAAAGTTCATTTTTAAAAACTTACGCATTGTCTTCAATTTGAAAGTCATCAGTTTGGTTGCCTTTCCACCTATAATCTTGTCCATAGGATTGTAAATCTCAATGACCCTTCCAATCACATCTGCCAATTTACCAAAAAATTAGAAAAAAGTACAGAAACATGTTAGGAAGATATTAGCAGTTAAGTTTAGTAAGATAGTAACAAACATAATAAGAAAAGTAAAGTTAGTACCAATCAGTTCCTTGTCATTAACATCGGCAGGATCTTTCAAAGCAAAAAAACTCTTTAGGCGAAACATTTTGCAAGGAAAGCCATTAGAATGTATCTCTTTCACTTGTGTTCTATAGTTGAATTTGATCAGGAAGTCATGTTCTGTAATCTTGTAGACATAGTAATTTGTAGAAGCCATGAAGTTTTTTATTTCAAAAATTTTCCCTTCTTGTAATATTTCTCTATATTTTACAATGTCTTTTTTCATAATGCTGGCATGAATGTAGTCTCCCTGCCAATCAAAAAGAAAACAAATTTATACACATTGAAAGACCATTAGATTAGTAGATAGCATGAATATGATTTTTTGAAAATAAAAAACAGTACCTCTTCATCATGGAACAATACTTCCATACTCTTACTGGCCTGGCCCTCTCCCCTTTTCTCAGGCACTTCGTTGACCCGTACTGCTCTCACCCTGATTGCCCTGAGCTGGTGTTCCGGCTTGATGTTTTTGACAGCAATGAACATGGAAGGCATCTTGAAAGACCAACACTGATTCGAAAAGGTAGCAAAGTGAACTAGATTTGGGAAGAGTTTTTGGCATGAAGAAGCCGAGTATTTATACAAATTGAATATTCAAATAAACCAAGAGATGACCAGCAGCCAATGTTTTGGAAATCGAACATCTCATTCAATGTGTATATGCAGATTTAAAATCTGCATATTCCCTGTAATATATAATTTTTTTTTTCTTGTTATTTTACTGCATGTATCTCCGAATATGTAGGCCGGAGGCCTTCATTATGCGTTGATATTAATCATTTTGTTTACACTACCAAGAGTTCTACATTAAATGAACTCCTTGGGAACCAAGGATTGTATGAGACTTTAATACGAATAGTTGCCTTTCAAAACGGCTAGACATATTCTCAATGAGTAATCACATTACACGCGCACAACAAATAGACTGGTAGATCGCTAAATATTACTCTACCAATAAACGGCGTAGTATTAATTGGGCGGGAAAATGAATTGTCAAAAATTTCTTGCTTTATTATAGAGTTAGAAGTTAGATTAGATTGTTATGAATGATTAATAATTTTATCAATTTAAGTGCCGTACTTTTTAGAGTAAATTTGTCAACCTACCTATCTTCCTCAACTTAATGCATCTACATTTGTAGACTTTGTTGGGTTTTTGTCCAAATAAAGAATTTGGTGTTGGATTTTTAATTAATAGGTGGGTGAGCTTTTGTTGGTTTTGTTTTGTTTTTTTTTTTTTTTTTCAAATGTAATTTTTATGGGACTGACAACGTACTAGAGAAATGGAGAAAAGAACACTTTTTACAATGTACGTCTGGAACACATATTACTCCCACCAAGTACGCACACACGCCTACTGAGCGTGTAAGTGTAGTTGTTTTATTTTATTTTTATTAATTTTTTTCAAATTCTTTTCTATTGTTTTAAAAAAAATCTCTGGTCTTTCTTCTCTCTCTTGCTTAAATGGACCGACAAAAAACTTGTAAACAAATAAAACAAATAAGCTTGCTCTTAGTCAAATCAAATTCTCTATTCTGGCACTCCCATATCTCTAAAAATTAATCCATTAATGCTTGTCAACATGGAAGTCTCTTTACTAACAATTTGAATAAACTCCAATCCGTTAGATATGAGAAAGTATGTGCTTTGTCACAATTTTAAGAAATCTTATGTTATTTTAATGTGCAACACTCGACCTTTCTTATCCTTAATAATATAATATTTTAATATTCTAATATTTGGGGAAGAATAATATACTGTTTGTTTGTTTGTTTTTTTTGTTTTTTTGTTTTTTTCTTTTCAAATTGTTAACCAAAGGTTCAAAATTGTAACGGTTTGGAGTAATTGAATGTAACATTTACTAATTTAATAAAAATCAATCTTGGTAAGTCTTAACTAGAATAAAAAATGGAGTTCCATAAAAAAAAAAAAAGAATAAAAATTGGAGTGAATTTCATCTCTTCATTTTTTAAAATAATTTTCTGGTTTTCTGCACCAATTTTTTCTTATTTTCCTCTCTTCAATAGTGGAATGCACCATCTCCTTCACCTCGGCTCTTGTCTTCATCTCCATCAACTTGACCCCAAATCGTACTTTGTCAATGGCAATACCGAGTATGTGAGGACCTCTAGGTGTGGGGGAATCATTTTGCAACGCAGTTCAAAAGCACAGGATGTCGCCACCCGGTTGGCTTCAGTCTGACCGCTACTGTTTTACTCTATGATTCTGTGAATAATCTACTATGGTTGTAGAGCAAAAAAAAAAAAGGAAAAATATGAAGAAGCATCTTCTTTTTCATCGGAAAATACCTTTTCCTAAAATAGTGTTTCACTGAAAAAATCATTGGAAGGACCAAATGTGTCCAAACTTCAAAATATGATAGTCTTGGGTGTTAAATGGCAAAAACGATGAGTAAAAGACATTTTTGGTCCTAGACTTATAGTGGCACAGACAATTTTGATCCTCCATAAAATTTTTTGCCATTTTATGGACAAACTTATTGTGACAAGGACATTTTTTGTCCTCCGTATGTAATTCTGTTAAATGCCCATCTAAAAAGGAGGACAATTGCGTCAATTCAGCCTATCTCCTACAATAGCCGCCTACTTTTCCTCCTTCTCCGGTCACTGATGGCATGTCACCACCAAACATTTTAGCATTACTCCAACGCCAAATCCATCAATATGCTATTGGGAAGCTAGGTTGTTGTCCAGTCCTCAGTATCTCTATTATTATTGCACCGAGCAATGTTTGCCGCAATCTAGCGTTTGATGTCGCCTCCACTCCCGACCATGCTACAGCGCTACAGACAACGATAGCCTCGCTACACTGCATGAAAATATGCTCTGATAGATCCGTCGTTTCCTCTTGATTAGCACATGTTGTGAATGTGCCATCCATCAGCTGTTATTCCCCTCCTAGCTTTTTCGTTCAGCATTGCCCAGGACCCTCTCATGATTCATAGTCCAAAGAAGCTAGAAGCTTAAATTTGCTTGGAACCTTCAGCCTCCAAATATCCGTCCAAACCTTTTCCTGCATATATAAGTGTTAAGTTGCCAGTAATTAAGTTATAGGCGGATTTAACCAATCGAGAACGTAACATACCTGTGGTAGTAGTATCTGTGGTGGTTCTACTTTGAACCTGGGGGAGAAGCACAAGCTCTAGCTATTCTCCCTAACTTGTCTCACAACAGTTGCACGACCCAGGACCTTCAGGTAGGCTTCATCACTACTAATGGGGCAGGAGTTTATTAGGATTAAAATGCCACTAAAGACAAGGAATCTCTGCTGAAATTAACTCATTGAAAAAATAATTAAAAAAATTGAAGAGACGAAAACACCATTGCCTAAAATAGGATTTCGACGGAAAAGTCATAGGAAGGACCAAAAGTGTCCAAAATATAATAGTATGGGTTTCAAATGACAAAAATGATAGTATGAGACTAAATTTGGAATTGCCACCAAAGACAAGAGACTTCCGCTGGAATTAACGCAAAAATTGGTTGGTAGTACATATGGAATTGATAGATTATACTTTGTGTTTTCTTCAATGTGCCTCTTGCACTTATGTTTCAAATTTACTCATTTATCTTTTAAAAATTACACAATTATCTTAACATATGTTACAACAGTTAAAGAAGGGTGGTCGATTTAATGCAGCAATTGTTTGTTCATTTTACATTAATGACTTATAATAGGAAAAAAATCTCCACAATTGTAATTATAATAGTATATTTGAATTCCAAAGAATCTAAAAAAAAATATTGATTGAAATTTTTAGCAAATATGATATATTTATATTAACATTTGTACGATATGAAAATATTGGTTGAATTTATTTAGTTTTTAAATGTAAAACTAAAATTTGATAAACTAAGATAAATGATGCATGATAGAATTCATTTTCACTTTTACCAGTTGATAAAAAAGCATAAATTCTTACAAGTTTTTATGATAGATATTACTTGGAAAACAAAAATGTTAAGGAATAAAAATAATATTACGTAGTACAAAACACTTTGGTATGATCCATATAAAAAATTAGTGTTTTACCTATGTGTTTCACAGAAGAAATTTTGTTATCATTAATTTAAACAAACAGTTAAAAGAAAGTATTAAAATGTGCAATATAATAAAATAGTCAGACTTTACATATATTTGGTCAGGTATGTATTTCCATAACATATAAAATTAAGTGTCTGTTTGGAAATTCGGGAAATGACTTCCAGAAGTCATTTTTTAAATTTTTTTAGTGTTTGGGTACTCAAGGTCAAGGAAAATATGCATTCTGGTCAATTGAAAAAAAAGGCTAAATTTGGCAGAAAATGTCTTCATAGTTTTTTATTAGGAAGACATTTTTCATAATTCTTTATTTTCTGATCTCTCCCTTCACTATCTACATTTTTTAAGTTAGTTTCCGGATTATTATTATTATTATTACCACCACCACTACCAACAGCACCACCACTACCACCACCACCCCCACTAACACCGCACCACCACCAACACCACAACACCACTACCACTATCACCACACATTATTATTAATTATTAAGTATTATTATTATTATTATTATTATTATTATTATTATTATTTATAACAAATAATATGTTATTTTCATGAAAAATAAAACAAATATAAAAAAAATGTAATTTCTTAACTCTAAGCCAAACAGAAAAAGATAGTTTTCTGACCTTCAACCAAACATAAAAAAATTAAAATATTTTCTAGAAAACATTTTCTAGATTTCCAAACGACCCCTAAATTAAAATTTTGTATGGTTAATATGACCTCTAATTATGTACATATTTAAATAAATTTATAAAAAAAATTTACATAATTAAAATAATTATATATATATATATATATATATATATATATATATATATATATATATATATATATATATATATATATATATATATATATAGAATCCGGATCAGGTGAGGACCTAATCTTAGGTGACGACGTAAGGACTAATCTTGTGCGTTTGTTTTTTTATTTGGATGGTCCAGATTTGAGTTCTTGAGATGACATGGATTGATCTTTTTTTGTTAAAATGGGATAATAGTGTCTTTTTCTATTTTTTTTTTAAGTGTGAACACATGTATAATCCTTGGCCAAATAAATTTCCTATTTTCTTGGATCATCACCGTTGCAATTTGGAGCCGCGATTTCTTCATCATTGATTGAGTGTTCGCCCATGCAAACTAATCAGTATTTTTTATTTTTTTTCGCTTGTTCTTTTGAGTATAATATTGTCTATATTTGGATTGTCGTGTATATGTATAAATGCCTGGGTAGTACGATTGTGCATTCGTGTGTGCTGATTGTGCAACCTAGTGTTGTAAGTTGTGCACTATAGGCTAGGGAGTTGTGCATTATAGCACATAGTTCAATGCATCGTAGAACATTGGATGTTCACTGTATGATTTTTTGGCGGGGTTTGAATGCACAACAATGAAGTTATTGATGCACAACACTCAGTATAGGAATGCACAACATTTTGTATTGGAACGCACACCTTTTAATAAGACTGATTTACCCTAAATTTATATATTTTAATATTTTAAAGGGATTTGTTTTCTTAATCCGTGTGATTTGTTTCTTTTAATCTCAATCATACATCATTCTGATTTAATGGTCTAGATTAGTCCTCAAGTCCTCACCTAAGATTAGGTCCTCACCTGATCCGGACCCTATATATATATATATATATATATATATATATATATATATATATATAGAATTTGCACATACACAATGCATTATACAATGCATTATACAATCATATAAGAAAATATGTTCAATAGTATCTGTTCTATACTTTCTCAATCTATTGCACCCCAAAGAGTCAATACCCTCCCTACGGGTGTTCCATCCTATGACCTTCCTTTATGGGGAGTGACAAATGTGCAATCTAAGCACAAGCACAAGGTGCTTGGCTGTTCAATTAGGATCTAAATCTAATTATACAAATTTAAAATTTATATTCTTTGATTTCTATCTATAATTCCCTTAATTATTATTCATATTGATAGTAATATATATATATATATATATATATATATATATATATATATATATATTCACATGAGGGCACATGTTATTAGAGGACTATGAGGACAAGTCCTAGCTATTAAATACAATAGAGTAGATGACTCTAATCTTGTCCAAATTAAGGTGTGATTTACATATGGAAATAATAAAGGAGGGCAAACAAGACATTTGAGAGGGGATTTAATTAAGGAAGGGTTGTAATTAAAAAAAGTTAGTATTAAAAAAAGGTGTATTATTATGGTAGAAGTTGTCGGCTAATAAGGAACGTGTGAAAGGAAGCTACACAACAATGGAGGGCGACCACCGGAGAGCTCTGCAACGAAGTATGGACATCGACTACCAGATAGGTTCTGAAAACCACATGGATGACGACCACCTGATAGCTTCTAACACCACCATGACCGATGACCACGTGATAGGTGTTGACTCCGCCATGGTCAACCACCGGATACCTTCTAACCCCTCCATGGACGACGATAAGTTGATCAACTATGTGCTTCAAATGTTTACAAGAATACGAACATGAATAGGTTAAGAATTAATAAGATCGGGTATACAAATTACAATATGCAGTTGTTAGAATGTTGTGCCATTCGTTTATAGGTCGTGTGCCATGGTTGAGGATATCCTGTGCACCATAAAAACTGGTGAAATGATAGCACTCAACGTGCGAGCCACCAAGCCAGCCATTCTTCCTGTTCGCCCCACCGGAGCCCTCGACGGCCCGGCAAGCTGCGAACCCTGGCTCGACAATGGAAGCTGGTTGACTGTTATTGTGGCAGACAAGGGCTAGGCTGAAGTGTATGTTATGGCTGAGCGGACGGCGACAAGGGCTGGACGCCGAGCGGCTGTGGGCGGCAGATGCGTGAAGCTAGAAGCGGATAAAAGGGGAGAAGCGGGATGTGAAGCGGGAATGCCGTGAAACAAATTGAACCCTAATAACAATAATTATAACAAATTAAAAAATAAATAAATAGGGCGGTTATTTAAAAATGCCGTATATATACTAAATGTTTAAAAAAAATAAATAAAATTACATTATATACGACAGTTATTTAAAAACCGTCGTCTATTAAGTGATGTAAGTATATATTAGAAGGAAGTTATTTAAAAACCGCCGTCTATTAAGTGACATAGTATATAATAGAAAGCAGTTATTTAAAAATCGTCGTCTATTAAGTGATGTAAGTATATATTAGAAGACGGATATTTAAAAACCGTCGTCTATTAAGTGACGTAGTATATAATAGAAGATGGTTATTTAAAAATCGCCGTCTATTAAGTGATGTAAGTATATATTAGAAGACGGTTATTTAAAAACCGCCGTATGTTAAGTGACGTAGTATATAATAGAAGACGGTTATTTAAAAATCACTATCTATTAAGTGACGTAGTATATAATAGAAAGCTGTTATTTATAAACCGCCGTATATTAAGTGACATAGTATATAATAGAAGGCAGTTATTTACAAAACCCCCGTCTATTATGTGTCGTAGTATAACAACATATATTAGAAGACGATTATTTATAAAACCGCCTACTTTTAAGTGATGTAGTATATCATTTCTGTAGTAGTGCATAATCTTTAATATATTAATATTTGGGTTTTATAACTTGTGCTGCAATTGTGATTTATATTGTTGATGCTTGTAATTAGTGGCCATGATTACTTGTTTCATAGCTATCTCTATGTCATAACTGTAGTAGTTAGGAATTTATTATGAATGCTTGTTCTTATATCGTTGAGTGTTTATATCACGGGAGTGGATATTCACTTAGGTTAGAGATTATGGGAGTAACACTTTCCCTTGTTTGCATTCTCACACTTGTTTAAGCCCAGATTTAATATTGCACCTTAGGTTTGCACTATGTGATTAAATACTTGAATCCTAGGAATCTCATTCTCTCTCTATTGTTTTCACAAACCCACTGCTTTGCTTTCTTTTTAATTATTTTAATCAACCATCCATGATAATCATTAGGATTAACTTCACAAGAATATATTAGTAGCTAGTGCTTGATACACCCCACTTCCCTGTGGATCGATAACTCGTTACTCCGAGTAATTATTTGTTTGAGAATTATATTGCAATCAGATTGGCGCCGTTGCCGGGGAAGTGGCGTTTAAGTATTGACATTAGTGAAAGTTTTATTCTAGGAGTCTAGTCAACCATTTTATTTTTGCTTTATTTTATTTTTGCTAATCCATAACAAGTTTCTGTTGTTGAGTTGTGAATTTTGGATCTAAGGACTTGGTGTTATATGCGCACACGGTTTTTAGGGAAAGAAGGATTATTGCCTTTGAACCTTGAGATTGAGAAGCGAGCCAAGTTCCTTAGAAAATAAAGAAGGATGTCACAAGACCAAGTAAACATCAATCTAAATCCAAATGGAGGTGGGGATGACAATGGAGTCAATAAACCACCACCCGTGGGGAGATCCATGTCTGACTACATTGCTCCCGATGTTGAGGAGTATGATAGCATTAATGTTCCAGGTGTGGCCAAAAACTTTGAAATCAAGCCGACCATCTTACATATGATCACTTCTGATCAATTTGGAGGGTCACCCACGGAGGATCCAAATGCCCATATCACAAAGTTCCTCCGTATATGTGGCACTTTAAAAATCAATGGAGTTCCTCAAGACACCATCTGAATTTTTCCCTCATTAAGGGATAAAGCCCATGGTTGGCTCATCTCACTTCCAGGTTCTAGCCAACAATTTTGTTACTTGGGAGCAGATGCATATGGAATTTTTGAAGAAGTTCTACCCAATTTCCAAAACCCAAAGGATGAGGAGAGTAATCTAAAGTTTCAAGCAATTGGCAAGTGAATCTCTAACTGAGTCTTGGGAGAGATTCAAGGAGCTAAGAAGGCAGTGCCGCACCATGGCTTCCAAAATTGGGATTCAATGATGACATTTTATGAAGGTTTGCTTGAAAATTCAGGAATCTTAGTCGATACTTCTTCGGGTGGGTCATTCACTGTGTTGGAACTAACTCAAGCTGAAGAACTATTGGAGAAGATCGCGATGAATGGATCAACATGGTACTCGGAGAGATCTTCCCTAAAACTTGTAGGAGGTGTAACACCCACCAAACATGCTATATAAAAAGCCTTAACACATGCAGATCATACAAAAAAACTAGCACAACGGAAGATAAAACGAGAACTGGATAGAAGAAATCCAAACGGGGTGTTATGCCACGTCTACCAAACACGATAAACGCTACGGCGATCAATCTGCAAGTGTATACATCTATCCCAAAAGGTAACAGTCTAACACTACAACGGCACACATGCCACAAAACAAAGGTAAAGATACTAGACTACCGGCCACTAACATTGCGCTCGTCTAGACATCACCTGAAAGATACAAAGATAAACATTGGGACGACGGCCGGTCAGCGATAAATGCTGGTAAGCCACCAATACCTGTTAAATATCATACATAGGTAGAGTATATACAAAAATCATTTCGAAACGGAACACACACACACACACACACACACACACACACACACACACACACACACACACACACACACACACACACACACACACACACACACACACACACACACACACACACACACACACACACATATATATATATATATATATATATATATATATATATATATATATATATATATATATATATATATATATATATATAAGCGTAAAACCAAGACTAAACACCAACTCAAGACTCAACACTCATCAACAAAGATACGGGAACACATCCCAAAACCACAAAGGATAACCACAACGCAAAGGATAAAGACAAGACCGATGGCAACACATGCCCTTGTGACTACACACGTCACAAGAAAGAGAACACACAACCACGGCTACACAAGCCCTCGTGACATCACCCGCCACGAGTTGATATGCCTTCCTTATGCCCTGTTCCAACCTTATGGCTACCCTCAACCTTGTATCTTCTTCCAACCATTACGTCCAGGACCCCCTGTACTTCTTAGTCCAACCTTTTCCCTCCTGGGACCGTCGTCCCCCACCAACAAACCACCAAAAAAACCACCAATTCATAGTACACGAGGTACCGTACATGCACATGGCACACATGCCCAGATAACACCTGTTATCCCCCAAAAACGTGAACCTTACACAAAGGCCACAGCTCCATAATCACGCCACGGCCACCACGAGGACCGCTGCAATACCTTGGTGACTAGTGTCCCATACCACTAATCGTGCAATCCAGGTAAAGCCACACACGCACCACAACTCAACAAGAGTCAAACAACGGATCACAACGAAGGTATGAAACATACTCAATCAAGGAACGGGTCACAGCCCAACAACATCAACGATGAATAACACAAGTTATCATCAACCAAATGGAAGGTACAAACCACACACACGCTAGAATTAAGACAATAAACTAGCATGCTTAACAACGGAGAAACTCAAGATAGTTTCGAGAAACACACAAGACACCTCTCGGTCCAACGAAACACAATGTTGAACACTTAGCACGATTCAAGACACCAAAGTCCTACATGGATACCTACCATATAGTTCTAGACATACGAAACATCAAGAAGACACTCAAATAGTTCCACAAAAGAACATCGGGAAGTCAAAAGACCAAATACCGAGTCAAACGAATCACGGGGAACAAATCCCGTTCAAACTCCACCGTGTTCCCCGCGGGTGGACCAACGGGTAGGCCCCTACTCGTGGTTCTGCCCGCGGGTACACTACCAGGAGCCAATGTACCTGCTGGTGGGCGGCGGGTAGGGCTCTCCCCGCCGTTCCGCCCGCGGGTACATACTCTTGTGTAAAAATAATCCCTTCGGGGATTTTCTTCTCCAAACACAAATTCAAGTACAAAACATGCCAAATCTCACCAAACACAACAAAATGACTTGAATCATGGAAAATGCCAAGCAATGGCACAAAGGAACCCTAAACACAAGCTCTAGATATGCAATATCGCAAGACAAATGCATAAACCCTCACATTTCATAGCAAAGCACAAGTAGAATCCAAGAAATCACATATAGGTATGCAAAATAGGTTTTAGTAGAGCATGGGTTACCTCTTGTAGGCCAAAAGACTTCACTTTACAGCTCAACAAGCTCCTTACAAGGCTTGCTATCCAAACCCACTTCAAGATCAAACCAAAAAGATCATAAAGATCCTACCTTTAAGAAAAAGACAACTAAGATGGAACCAAAAAGACAAGATGGACTTAGATCTTACCCTTCTAGATGCCCAAATAGGTGAAAGGTTGAATCTTGGGAGCAAATCTTGGAATCTTGACAAGGGTCTCAACTTGGCTTGGAGAATAAGCTACACTTCTTTTCTAGAGAGAAGGTAGAGCTAATTTCTAGGAATTGTAAGGAATGAAATGAAGAAGTTTTCTAGGTTAGGTTACAATACTAACTCTTGGTGAAAAGTCAAGAATACCCTTACTAACCTTTAGAAAGTGTAAGGAACAAGGGAACTCCCCTCAAAGGTCAAGGTACAACACAACTTTAAGGTTGACTAGTCAAATACTAGTCCTTGAGTATTAAAAATCAGGATTTTAGGAATTAATTCCTCAAATAAAATAGGATTAATTACTCAACTAATCCATGGATTGAATGTGGATTTTTGGGGTGTCACATCATCTCCCCCTTCAAAGAAGCTTCGTCCCCGAAGCTTGGGTACGACGAATTAGAAACAAACGGTGATAGGAAACAACATTGTGACAAGAGGTTCAAAAACGAATCCTTTTGGTCAAAACCCAAAAGGTTCCACAAGGATTTCGAACAAGAAGAAAGGCATAACAATTCAAGAATTGTCAAGAACATGACAAAGGAGAAGATTGAGCATCACAAACTCTATTCTTAACCCTTTCATCAACTTCTACCCAACACTAAGAACAAGACAACCAACACAAAACACCCACTTACCGATACCAAACTAACTAAACCACAAGCATCACACAAAGACAAACACGCAAAGCAAACACCCAACGAGGAAAACGAGGTACCTTCTACAAACAACTCTGGGTACCGCTCCCGCATAGTTGACTCCAGCTCCCAAGTAGCTTCCTCAACCCCATGATGTGTCCACCAAACCTTCACCATCTTAACGGATTTCCTACGTGTGTCCCGAGTCTTGAAGTCCAAAATTCTGAGCGGCCTTTCTTCGTAAGACAAATCTTCATCTATAGGTATTACTTCCGGTGGTAAAACATGAGCCGCGTTGTGAACATAACCCTTGAGCTGCGATACGTGGAACACGTTATGCACCCTTTCTAACTCCATAGGTAACGCCAAACGGTAAGCCAAACTTCCAACCCTCTCCAGGATTTCATACGGGCCTATAAACCTAGGGCTCAACTTCCCTTTCCTTCCAAACCGCATTACTCCCCGGGTGGGAGATACTTTCAACCAAACTTTATCCCCGATCGAGAACTCCACTTGCCTTCTAGCCAAATCAGCATAGGACTTTTGGCAATTTTGAGCCGCTTTCATCCTTTCCTGAATCTGTTTAACTTTCTCAGATGTGTCCAACAAATATTGCGGTCCCAACACTATCTGGTTGACAAGATCCTCCCAGCAAAGCGGACTGCGACATTTCTGACCGTAGAGAGCTTCATAAGGTGCCATGCGTATACTAGAATGATAACTGTTGTTGTACGAGAACTCGATCAAATCCAAATGGTCTTCCCATGACCCTTGAAAATCTAGCATACAAGCCCTCAACATATCCTCAATTGTTTGGATGGTCCTTTCTGTTTGCCCATCGGTGGCCGGGTGGAAAGCTGTACTGAGGCTTAGTTTGGTTCCAAGAGCTGCTTGCAAGGATTTCCAAAATTGAGATAAGAACCTTGGATCTCTATCGGAGACAATATCCCTCGGAACTCCATGATACTTCACTACTTGGGTAACATAAGCCTGAGCCAACTGTGTCATTGTCCAAGTTTCCTTCATCGCAATAAGGCGAGCCGTCTTAGTCAAGCGATCAACTATCACCCATATTTTGTCTTTGCCCGAATGGGTTGTTGGTAACCCTCCTACAAAATCCATAGATATAGAGTCCCATTTTCCCTGTGGCACTTCTAACGGTTGTACCAACCCCTTAACTTTACAACGTTCCGCTTTAAACTTTTGGCAATTGAGGCACTTCCCAACAAATTCTGCAACTTCCTTCTTCATATTAGGCCACCAGAAGAAGCCCTTCACGTCTTTTTATAACTTGCCTCCTCCGGGGTAGACCGAGTAGGGTGTATTATGACCCTCTTCCAAAATCTGTCGCTTCCACTGATCACATGACGCGGGTATGCATAAACGGCCTTTATACCTCAACACCCCATCTGTAGATAACTCAAACGGTCCCTCTTTCCCTTTAGCTAGATCATCCCTTACCTTCATCAAATATGCATCCTTTTGTTGCTCTTCCTTAATTTCTCCCAGAAATGTAGGTACAATCCTTAAGTTATAGAAACGAACTTTTGCCTCAACGTCTCCCTGTTCCACCACTTCCAAGTTCATCCGTTGGAGCTCTTTACAAAGTTCATCCGCCACTATCCAAATAGAACTGGCGGTATGCTTCGATTTTCGACTTAAGGCGTCCGCCACTACGTTAGCTTTTCCTTCGTGATACTGAATTTCCAACTCGTAGTCCTTGATGAGCTCCAACCACCTTCGTTGTCGCATGTTGAGATCCTTTTGGGTGAAGATATATTTGAGACTCTTGTGATCCGTGTAAATCTTGCAACGCACCCCATACAGGTAATGTCTCCAAATCTTCAAAGCAAACACTACAGCGGCCAATTCCAAATCATGTGTGGGGTAATTCTCTTCGTGAACCTTAAGTTGTCGCGAGGCATAAGCAATTACTCTTCCATTTTGCATCAAAACACAACCTAAACCCTTCTTAGACGCATCACTGTACACTTCAAACCCTTTCGTCCCTGATGGCAAAATTAGAACTGGTGCAGTCGTGAGCCTCTCTTTCAACTCTCGGAATGCCAACTCACAAGCTTGATTCCACACGCCGCTGGCGGGTGGCTGGCGTGTGGTCCTCTACCCGCTACCTACCCGCTGGAAAGGAGTGTGTGGTTCGTGATGTTTTTCCCCGTTTGTTGTTCCCCCGTGGTCCCGTTGTGTCCCGTTATACCCCGTTTGTCGTGTATGAGTCTCGTTTGATGTTTTGGGTTTTGTTCTAAGAATTTATGTGTAATACGTGTCATTGTTGTTGTGTCTTGATTGTTAATTGATTGATTATGTGTTGCTTGATTGAATGGTGATGAGTATCGTGGTCATTGCGCAATAGCCGATGTGATTAATGATGATGATGATGATGATGAGATTGTGATTGGTGGAAATGAATTGTTGGCGGTTGGCACCACTTGTGCCCGGTCATTGTACTAAAGGTACATGCCTAGCGGTTACTGTGCTAAAGGCACAAACCCACCTTCGACTAGCTTGCCGTTGAGTATGGGTCTGGTTATAAGTGCTGTGGCGTCATGTCAGGGCTATATGCACTGATCCCTTGATATTGGCACTAGAGGTGCGGATCATGTGAATGGAATTGCGACACTATTTTGATATGTTGGTGGTTGAAAGGTGGTTTGTCGGTGGGGGCATGTAGTTGCCCGGAGGAATAAGGGAGGCGATATAAGGGTGGCCTGGAGGTATAGGTTGGAACTGATATAAGGATGGAGGGGAGCTACAAGGTTGAAACTTGGCATACTGTTGGAAGATGGATTGTGTGCTTTGCTGACTACTTGCTAACTGACTGTCTTAAATGCCTTTGTTGTCTCTATTTGCTATTTATATGCCTATTCGTCTGTTATGTCTCGCAACGTGTTCTTAGGACGCTTGTTAGTCTTTATGATTATTCTATACCATTGAGTTTGTTAATGTATCTTGAGTCTTGATCTTGGATTTAAACTAGAGTCTCGTAAGTATATATGTATTCCAGTTTCAAAATGAGTTTCTTATATCTACCTATATTGTACTTAACGCGTTGGAGTGGGTTACCAGCATTATTCGCTAACAGTTGTTACACCGAATGTTTTTCAGATGATGAGCTAGTCAGAACCTTGGACTTAGCTTAGTTAGCTCTAGCATAGTAGATGGCCTGCGTGCCTTGGGTTGTATTTGAATATTGACTTACGAATTAAATATGCTTTGGTTAGTTTAGCCTGTACATTTAGGTTCTCAAACCTAGGTGTGGCATAACACCCCACTCTTATGGATAGTTTTATGCCTTATTTGGGATAATTAATGTTAGTTGCATTATTTATATAAGCTTTAATTATTTTAATAAATTAGGGGTGTTACAGTTGGTATCAGAGCATAAGTTCGACCTTAGGACAACGCCCTTAGGGTAAGACTTTAAGATGTTAGGCTTGAATTCTAAGTGTTTGAGATACTTAGGAAAGAGCTTTAGGATATTAGGCTTGAACTCTAGGTGCTTAAATACTTAGGATCTAGGAAGTCTAGGACACGCGGTGAGGCTGTGAGTTTATCTAACATTATCTGCTTAACTTCCCTCTTAATCTATTATGTACTTAGCTTAAAGGCCCCCATAAAACTATGACATCAAGGTAAGGATACAAGTCCCTAACTTATCGTTGCAATCGAAGTTGACCCTGTAGACACCGGAATGACACCAACAAGGAGTCAGTCAAGAACCCTCGAGCCTTCTATCCATGATTCGTTTGTAACACCCCGTGTTACGAGTCCTAAAACCAATTAATTAATTAATTAATAGCCCAAGAGAAAGAATAAATTATAATGATTAATTAGGGAAAAAGGCCCACCGTAGCCCATGGGCCCTCCTATATAAACCCAACCCCTAATCCCAATAGGATTAGACCCTAAATAAGATCCCTAGATCTATAAATAGGGAACTTAGGAAGCACATAGAACTCCTCCCACAAGTCTAACGCCCCACCACCCCAAAAGAGCTCCAAGAATCCCCTTAGGAGAAATCAAGAAAGCAAGGAAGCTTAAAGAAAGATCCTTCATAGCCAAGGAATTAATTAAGGCTAAGAGGTAACCCATGTCTCAACAAAACCTATTTTTATAGTTATGATTTCCCCTTAGGGTTTCCCCTTATTATTGTGTTTTAATGATTGGTAGTGATTATTATTGATGTTGATGTGATGATCCCATGAGGGATCTTGATAATCTTGATATTGGGAGATTCTTGATAATTATGGTGTTCTTGATGACTATATGGGGATCTTGATAATTATATGGAATTCTTGATGATTATGTGATGTTCTTGATGGTTGGATGTTATTCTTGATGCTTATGTGTTATTCTTACCGAATCTTGTAATTATAAGGCAAATCGTATTCCTGTTGATATAAAAGTGATTAGAACCCTAGGTTGTATCGTATGATTTATCGGGAGGGGAAATCGCATGTTTGGGTGTTGATTATGTTTAGAAAAGCATGATAGGTTATGTGCCGTTCGTTAATTGTCTACGAGTTGTCGTTAATTGCGTTGAAAAGTGTCTAAGCATGGTTTCGGGTTCCACAACGGTTCCCGGGGCGAAAAGTGATGAAAAGAGTCAGTGGGGAGTAGGTGGGGGCTAGGGGACCCGCCACCTACCCATGGCCGTAAAACACCGCCCGGCAGCGGGTGGCCGGCGGGCGGGCAGCTGCCCGCCGGCGACCCGCTGCCCGGAACAGTAGAATCCGGCGGGCAGCCGGCGGGTGGCCCCCACCCACCGGCTACCCGCTGGAAAATTGTCCCACCCGGGACCCCGGCTTCCCCGTTTGATGTTCCCCGTTCCCCGTGGTGTCCCAACGGACTCCGTTTATCGTGCCTATGTCTAGTTTGATGTTTCGGGTACCGTTCGTAGGTTTATGAGTCTATTATATTGCATGCTAGTTGAATTGGTATCCCGTTGACCTAGGTGGAAGAAGTATGAACCCCTTAGGACTATTCTTAGTAAGTGATGGATCACGCATAGGTTTCGTTATACGTTTTCTCCCCCTTCCTAATGTGTAATGTGGGTTGCATGTGCTTGCTATGTGTTATGTGTGTGCTACCCCAATTCGGTTGCGATCGGATTGGTTATCCTGAGCTGCGGTTCAGAAGCTGGCCGCGGTCAGATTGATACTCTTGGGCTGCGGTCCACCGTTTGGTTGCGATCAAACGTTTCTATACGAGCTGCGGTTCGTCCTCTTTCCTGGCTGCGGTCAGATGACATTCTCTTGGGCTGCGGTCCACTGTTTGGTTGCGATCAAACACTATGATGAGCTGCGGTTCATCGGTCGGTTGCGATCGACCCCTCCGTGTTGCGATACGGGGCAGGGTGCTGCGGGGCCGTGTCAGAGCTATATGCGCTGACCCTCATGTATGGGCATGCGATTGGTCCTGTGGCGCCAACAAAGTGTGTTATGTGTTGTGACATGGACGAGTTGTGATTACGAGTGTCTTGGGGGATGTGACTATGGGATTTATATTGGGGATTGTTCATGTTGGGTTATGATCATTGTTTATGCTTTACCTTATCTGCCTTATCTGCTGTGAACTGCATATGCTCGTTATAACTGTACTTGTGTCTGGCCTTATCTATCGAGTCATTCCCGGTTTTAAAGCTAGAGTTCGTAGGATATATCTTCATGCTCAAAATGGTTTTCGTATATCTATATATACCTCTATATGTATTGTATTTCAACGCGTTGGAGTGGGTTACCAGCATCTCTCGCTGAACAGATATATTTGGCTTTCATGCACAGAAGATTAAGTCACTGGAGCGCGCTAGAACTTGGAATATAGAAGTAGATAGTTTTCCTTTTTGGCCTGCGTGCCACGTTTACGTAATTACGCTTTGAGGATATTAGTTAGTTAGCCTGTGCACTTGGGTTCTCTAGCCCAGGTGTGGCATAGCACCCCATACGCTTGTATTTATTTATTGGGATTTAATGAGATTCTACCCTTATTATAAGTTTAAAAAGTCTTGAAAATCTGGGGTGTTACAGTTGGTATCAGAGCCTAAGTTTGACCCTAGGAAAAGACTCGTAGGACCGGACTTTAGGACATTAGGCTTGAACTCTAGATTCTTAAGAACATAGGCCTCAGGAATCTTAGGACGCGCGGTGAGATTGAGAAACCTACACATCACCTCCCCTCACTTCACCCCTCTCTAATATTAAGAAACTCTTCTCCGCTTATTACATCAAGGTGAAAACACAAAATAATATCAACCTTTATCCACCAGGATGGCACCCAAGAAGAAACAGACAAGAACACCGAGACGCCCTACTCAGGAACTCCTGACTCAGAATCTACAACGCCTGGCCCAAATCGCCCAGGCACTAAGCACTATCATTCCCCAGCCCCTACCAACGAACGAGAATTTGGAAATCCACCACCAAGTCTCGGCACACCAACCGCCCACCTTCTCGGGAGACGGAGACCCCACGATCCTCGAGGAATGGATTGAGACCTTCGACAGGGTATTCAGGGCAACCCAATGCCCCGAACACCGCCAAGTCGGGATAGCCTCCTTCTACTTCAGACACGAGGCCGACATCTGGTGGGCCCGTGAGGGACCTACGTACGAACACGACCCCGGATTCGACTGGGAAGGCCTAAAAACACGGTTACGAGAACGGTTCTACCCCAACCACCTGAAAGCCGCCACACGCGAGGAATTCCTCCATCTAAGACAAGGGGCAGCCCCAGTCTCAGAATACTACCAACGATTCTGCCAACTGGCTCGCCTCGCCCCCGAGCTAGTATCCACCGAGGGGATCAAAGTCAGGAGATTCTTAGCAGGCCTTAAACCCGAACACCAGAGGGCCTTGGCCGCCCAAGAACCAAAGACCCTCGGAGAAGCCTACACCAAGGCGTGTCAACTACAACAGGTAACGAACCCGCCCCAAGGGACGTAACTGGGGTATAAAAGGAAGCCCGAAAGAAGTCGCCCAATTCCCACCAAAGAGCCTAAAAACCCCAAAACCACCCCACTGGGCCGGGCCATCATGCCGACTGCCCGGGGGAGGATCCTCACCCTAAGCAAGGCCAGGGTCGGAGATAGCAACATAGTCTCCGGAACTTTCCTAGTGCACGCCACCCCAGCCACCATACTATTTGACTCGGGGGCTACCAACTCATTTATAGCAACCGAATTCGCCGCCCAGCTCGACCTTAACGCCAGCACCAAGGTCCGGCTCCAAGTCAAGGTGGCCTCAGGCGAGATCATAAAATGTGATCGCATGTACGAACATGTGATAATCACCATTCAAGGGGTGGAATTTCCCAGCAACCTAATCCAGTTCCAACTGGATGGGATGCAAGTAATCTTGGGCATGGACTGGCTAGGGAAATTCCAAGCGCAAATCTTGTGCGGAGAGCAGAAAGTGGTCCTACGAGGACCAAACGGAAAGAGGGTATCATACCGCAGTATCCGCCAGGATCCGGGGATCAAGCTTGTAAACATGATGAAAATTAAGAAGTATCTGGGCCAAAGAAACGAGGCCTTCTTATGCTCAGTCGAAGACCTCAACGCCAAAATACTCGAACCACGAGACATCCCAGTGGTAAACGAGTTCACCGACGTCTTTCCGGACGAGATTCCCGGGGCACCCCCGGCCAGAGAAGTCGAGTTCACCATAGACCTCACACCGGGCGCCGCCCCGATTTCTAAACCACCCTACAGACTAGCACCAAAAGAAATGAAAGAACTGAAAACGCAACTCTAGGAACTACTAGATAATGGTTATATCCGACCCAGCACCTCCCCATGGGGAGCACCGGTACTATTCGTTAAGAAAAAGGATGGGAGCATGCGCCTATGCATCGACTACAGGGAACTCAACCAAGTTACAATAAAGAATAGGTACCCCCTTCCCCGGATAGATGACTTATTCGACCAACTTAAGGGGGCAGGGGTATTCTCGAAGATCGACCTAAGATCCGGATATCATCAAATCCAAGTGGCCAAACCGGACATCCAGAAAATGGCCTTCCGAACACGTTACGGCCACTATGAGTTTACCGTAATGCCCTTCGGCCTCACTAACGCACCCGCCATATTCATGGACCTCATGAATCGAGTATTCGGACCTCACCTGGATGACTTCGTCATTGTATTCATCGACGACATCCTAGTCTACTCCCGAAATAAAGAAGAGCATGAGAAGCACCTTCGTATATCACTACAAACCCTCAGAGAAAACCAACTTTACGCTAAATTCTCCAAGTGCGAATTCTGGCAGAACAGCGTAGCCTTCTTGGGCCACGTAATAACCAAAGAAGGGATCAGGGTGGACCCTGCTAAGATTCGCGCCGTTAAAGAATGGACCACGCCAAGCTCACTCTCGGAGGTCCGAAGCTTCTTAGGCCTGGCCGGTTACTACAGGAGGTTCGTACCCGACTTCACCAAGATAGCCCAACCCCTCATTAAGCTCATGAAAAAGGAAACCCCCTTCCGATGGGACAACGACTGCATCTCAGCCTTCCAAGAATTAAAGGACAAGTTGACCACGGTGCCCGTGCTAGCCATCCCCTCCGGGACAGAAGAATTCGAGGTCTACAGCGATGCATCCAAGAAAGGGTTGGGATGCGTGCTGATGCAAAAAGGGAAGGTAATAGCATACGCATCCAGGCAACTCAAAACCCACGAAGAAAATTACCCCACCCATGACCTCGAACTAGCCGCTATCGTTTTCGCACTAAAAATCTGGAGACACTACCTGTATGGGGTACAATGCAAAATCTACACCGACCATAAGAGCTTAAAGTACATCTTCACCCAAAAGGACCTAAACATGACACAACGAAGGTGGCTAGAACTCATAAAAGACTACGACCTAGACATCCAATACCACGAGGGAAAAGCCAATGTCGTTGCAGACGCCCTAAGCTGAAAGACGAACCATTCCCTCAACACCACGTGGGTCTTACCGGACCAACTATACAGGGACTTCCAAAAACTACACTTGGAAATAATAGAGCAAGGACAAACCCGCCCCAATGCCTACCTACTCAACACGCAAGCTATACCCGCCCTCTTCGAGGAGATCAAAGCAGGGCAACACCAGGACCCGGAACTAGATAAGATCCGCCACGACCTAACCCAAGGGAAGGAAGGCCCCTTCGAAGCACGCCCGGACGGTAGCCTCCGTTACAAAGGAAGGTGGTGTGTACCCTCAACGCACCCTCACTTGAAACAACGGATCTTAGAGGAAGGACACAACTCCCCGTACTCGGTCCACCCAGGGGGTGACAAGTTATACCAAGACGTAAGGAGAACGTTTTGGTGGCCAAACATGAAGAAGGAAATCGCAGATTTCGTGGCCAGGTGACTGAATTGCCAAAGAGTAAAGGCTGAACGATGCAAGCCCAAGGGGCTCGTACAACCCCTTGAAATACCACAAGGAAAATGGGATTCCATATCCATGGACTTCGTCGGAGGGTTACCCCCAACAAGAACCGGCAAGGACAAAATCTGGGTCATAGTGGATCGGCTGACCAAAACGGCACGATTCATTGCCATGAAGGAAACTTGGACAATGACGCAACTAGCCCAACCCTACATAAACCGAGTGGTGAAATACCACGGAGTCCCCCGAAACATTGTGTCCGATAGAGATTCCAGATTCCTCTCACAATTCTGGAAATCACTACAATCAGCATTGGGAACGCACCTAAAACTAAGCACAGCCTTTCACCCCACCACAGACGGCCAAACCGAGAGAACCATCCAAACCCTCGAGGACATGCTAAGAGCCTGCACACTAGACTTCCGAGGGACGTGGGAAGAACACCTAGACCTCATCGAGTTCTCATACAACAACAGCTACCACGCGAGCATTTGCATGGCGCCCTACGAAGCACTATATGGTCAGAAATGTAGAACCCCATTATGTTGGGAAGATATGGTCAACCCGGTAACACTAGGCCCCCAATACCTACAAGACACCATAGCTAAGGTCAAACACATCCAGGAAAGGATGAAGGCCGCCCAAGACCGCCAGAAGTCTTACGCCGACCTAAAGAGGAAACAAGCCGAATTCAACCTCGGGGACAAGGTCTGGCTAAGGATCTCGCCCACACGAGGAGTAATGAGGTTCGGAAGAAAAGGAAAACTCAGCCCCCGGTTCATCGGTCCTTACGAAATCGTGGAGAAAATCGGGGACTTGGCCTACCGCCTCGCCTTACCCATCGAACTAGAACGAGTACACAACGTGTTCCACGTATCTCAGCTAAAGAAATACATACACGATCCAAGCCACGTACTCCAACATGAGACCATAGACCTCGACGAGTCACTAGTATACGAAGAGAAACCCGTAAGAATCCTGGACACCAAGACAAGAAATACCCGGAACCGAGTCACAGAAATGGTGAAAGTCCTCTGGACCAACCACGGGACCGAGGAAGCAACATGGGAACTTAAGGACACGATGAAGGAGCGGTATCCCGAACTGTTCACTCCAGGTAACTAAGAGAAAACCTTTTTCACCAGGGGCCAAGCTTCGGGGACGAAGCTTCCTGTTAAGGGGGGAGAGTGTAACACCCCGTGTTACGAGTCCTAAAACCAATTAATTAATTAATTAATATCCCAAGAGAAAGAATAAATTATAATGATTAATTAGGGAAAAAGGCCCACCGTAGCCCATGGGCCCTCCTATATAAACCCAACCCCTAATCCCAATAGGATTAGACCCTAAATAAGATCCCTATATCTATAAATAGGGAACTTAGGAAGCACATAGAACTCCTCCCACAAGTCTAACGCCCCACTACCCCAAAAGAGCTCCAAGAATCCCCTTAGGAGAAATCAAGAAAGCAAGGAAGCTTAAAGAAAGATCCTTCATAGCCAAGGAATTAATTAAGGCTAAGAGGTAACCCATGTCTCAACAAAACCTATTTTTATAGTTATGATTTCCCCTTAGGGTTTCCCCTTATTATTGTGTTTTAATGATTGGTAGTGATTATTATTGATGTTGATGTGATGATCCCATGAGGGATCTTGATAATCTTGATATTGGGAGATTCTTGATAATTATGGTGTTCTTGATGACTATATGGGGATCTTGATAATTATATGGAATTCTTGATGATTATGTGATGTTCTTGATGGTTGGATGTTATTCTTGATGCTTATGTGTTATTCTTACCGAATCCTGTAATTATAAGGCAAATCGTATTCCTGTTGATATAAAAGTGATTAGAACCCTAGGTTGTATCGTATGATTTATCGGGAGGGGAAATCGCATGTTTGGGTGTTGATTATGTTTAGAAAAGCATGATAGGTTATGTGCCGTTCGTTAATTGTCTACGAGTTGTCGTTAATTGCGTTGAAAAGTGTCTAAGCATGGTTTCGGGTTCCACAACGGTTCCCGGGGCGAAAAGTGATGAAAAGAGTCAGTGGGGAGTAGGTGGGGGGTAGGGGACCCGCCACCTACCCATGGCCGTAAAACACCGCCCGGCAGCGGGTGGCCGGCGGGCGGGCAGCTGCCCGCCGGCGACCCGCTGCCCGGAACAGTAGAATCCGGCGGGCAGCCGGTGGGTGGCCCCCACCCACCGGCTACCCGCTGGAAAATTGTCCCACCCGGGACCCCGGCTTCCCCGTTTGATGTTCCCCGTTCCCCGTGGTGTCCCAACGGACTCCGTTTATCGTGCCTATGTCTAGTTTGATGTTTCGGGTACCGTTCGTAGGTTTATGAGTCTATTATATTGCATGCTAGTTGAATTGGTATCCCGTTGACCTAGGTGGAAGAAGTATGAACCCCTTAGGACTATTCTTAGTAAGTGATGGATCACGCATAGGTTTCGTTATACGTTTTCTCCCCCTTCCTAATGTGTAATGTGGGTTGCATGTGCTTGCTATGTGTTATGTGTGTGCTACCCCAATTCGGTTGCGATCGGATTGGTTATCCTGAGCTGCGGTTCAGAAGCTGGCCGCGGTCAGATTGATACTCTTGGGCTGCGGTCCACCGTTTGGTTGCGATCAAACGTTTCTATACGAGCTGCGGTTCGTCCTCTTTCCTGGCTGCGGTCAGATGACATTCTCTTGGGCTGCGGTCCACTGTTTGGTTGCGATCAAACACTATGATGAGCTGCGGTTCATCGGTCGGTTGCGATCGACCCCTCCGTGTTGCGATACGGGGCAGGGTGCTGCGGGGCCGTGTCAGAGCTATATGCGCTGACCCTCATGTATGGGCATGCGATTGGTCCTGTGGCGCCAACAAAGTGTGTTATGTGTTGTGACATGGACGAGTTGTGATTACGAGTGTCTTGGGGGATGTGACTATGGGATTTATATTGGGGATTGTTCATGTTGGGTTATGATCATTGTTTATGCTTTACCTTATCTGCCTTATCTGCTGTGAACTGCATATGCTCGTTATAACTGTACTTGTGTCTGGCCTTATCTGTCGAGTCATTCCCGGTTTTAAAGCTAGAGTTCGTAGGATATATCTTCATGCTCAAAATGGTTTTCGTATATCTATATATACCTCTATATGTATTGTATTTCAACGCGTTGGAGTGGGTTACCAGCATCTCTCGCTGAACAGATATATTTGGCTTTCAGGCACAGGAGATTAAGTCACTGGAGCGCGCTAGAACTTGGAATATAGAAGTAGATAGTTTTCCTTTTTGGCCTGCGTGCCACGTGTACGTAATTACGCTTTGAGGATATTAGTTAGTTAGCCTGTGCACTTGGGTTCTCTAGCCCAGGTGTGGCATAGCACCCCATACGCTTGTATTTATTTCTTGGGATTTAATGAGATTCTACCCTTATTATAAGTTTAAAAAGTCTTGAAAATCTGGGGTGTTACATCATTAACTCAGAACCTACAACAACTGACTCAAGTCGCCCAGACACTGAGCAACGCCATCCTCCATAACAACAACCGACCACCACCGCCAAACGGAAACTCAGATATAGCTCGCCAAGTCTCGAGCCATCGCCCACCTATCTTCTCAGGGGAAGAAGATCCCACGACCCTCGAAGAATGGATCCGGACATTCGACAAGATCTTCGAGGTAGTAGAATGCGCAGAGGTACGCCGTGTAGAATTAGCCTCATTCTACTTCGGACACGAAGCCGATCTTTGGTGGGTCCACGAAGGACCTGCTTGTAGGCAAGAACCGGGATTCAAATGGGAATCCTTGAAGGCACGATTACGAGGATGGTTCTACCCCGCACACATAAGGGCAGCCATGTACGAAGAATTCATCCACCTGAAACAGGGGATAGCCACGGTCATGGAATACCACAAACGATTTCTTGAGCTAGCTCGTTTCTCACCTGAATTAGTGCCTACAGAGACGACCAAAATAGAGAAGTTTGTGGCGGGCCTCAACTTCGAAGCTCGAAAGGCTCTAATCGTGAGTAAGCCCAGGACCATTAACGAGGCTTACACCAGTGTCGCCGACCTTTACCGGATCCAACTTCTACAACGAGGAGTTCAAGAACAAATCCGCAAGAGGAATACCGGAATTGGGGGAACGATTGTGAAAAGAGGAAGGAACAACTCCAATACAAGGACGGTTAACCCACCTAATCAAGGACTGCCCATAAGGTACAACGAAACCAACGTAAGACAATTCCCTTGCAGAAAATGTAATAAGGACGATAGGGGCAAGGACTGCCTCAGAAATGCCTTACGATGCTTAAATGGCAGAGGAGAAGGACATAAGGCCTTCCAATGCACTCAACCCCTAAGCGCAAAGCCTACGGTCATGGCCCAACAAGGAAACGTGAACAATCGGAGGAATTGCGGGGCACCCGGAAAGGTATTCGTCATTAGCCGCACCTAGGCCGACCTCGATGCCGAAGCCGGGATCGACGCAGAAAACGTAGCTCTAGGAGACGAGAACCCCACGAATCAACTGGAAGAGAATTCGGAAGAGGAACTCAATCTAGAATAAACTACGAACCCTTGTAAACTACCTTTTAGTATAATCGCTTATTTAGTTCAATTATTTAGAAGTTCTCGTACTTTTAAACAAAAGACGAAGTTAATTAGTTCAATCAGTTTAAATCCCTCTTGCTCCACCCCTCGGAATAATTAAAGAATTAAATTTGTGCCTCTTACAAAACTATGAATCCCGAGACCAACATTCAACAAGATCAATAGGTGCAACTAGAAAGCCTAAACGGGACTCCCCCACCCTAGGACAAACGAATAATAGAAAAACCCTCAAAGGCATAAAAATAGCGCACCAAAGGGGCTAAAGTAATTAATGAGAATCGAACTTTGAACCTATAGAATCAGGAATCCTAATCATAATCTGAATAATATAGGCCTACTTTCTTTATTCCTAATAGATATATAGGTCTAGGATTCCTAATTAGAATCTGACTAGTAAAAGGTTTACCCTCTTTATTTCTAATGGGCTTAAAACTCTAGTTTAGGAAAGGATCCACAATCCATGGTGGACCACATTAATTAATTAAAGGGAATCATAATCAAATTAAATCCTTTTTAATTATTATTAACGGAATTAATTAAATAATTAATTCGGGATTGAAGGCCGTAACACGGGGTGTTACAGGTATTGCTATCTTTGAAATATCCTTCACAAACCTCCGATAGTAACCGATGAGTCCTAATAAACTCCGAACTTCTGTGACATTCATAGGTACATGCTAGTCCATTGTTACTCGAACTTTAGATGGGCCAACTAACACTCCCTCCTTAGAAACAATATGTCCCAAAAGGATACCTTACTTTGCCAAAAATCACACTTAGACAACTTAGCATAGAACTTATTATCCCTCAGTGTTTGCAACACTATCCTTAAATGTTCCTCATGCTCTTTCTGGGTCTTAGAATACACCAAAATATCATCAATGAAAACTAATACAAATTGGTCAAAGTAGGGACGAAATACTCGATTCATCAAATCCATAAACACCGCAGGCGCATTGGTCAATCCAAATAGCATCACCGTGAACTCATAATGCTCATATCATGTATGAAAAGTCATTTTAGGAATATCTTTCTCAATTACTCTTGTTTGATGATATCCCAACTGCAAATCAATCTTTGAGAAAGTCCTAGCCCCTTTCAAATGATCAAAAAGATCATCTATCCGTGGTAAAGGATACTTGTTCATGACAGTTACTTGATTTAACTCCCTATAATCAATGCAAAGCCTCAATCCTCCATCTTTCTTCTTAACAAATAGAACTGGAGCTCCCCCACGGTGAAACACTATGCCGAATATTCCCCTTGTTCAACAACTCCTCCATTTGCTCTTTCAACTCTTGCATCTCTTTACGAGCCATACGGTAAGGTGCTTTCGAAATAGGTGTAGTCTCCGGAACCAAGTTTATGGTAAATTCCATTTCTCTACTAGGTGGCATTCGGGGAAAAGATCAACAAACTCCCTCACAACTGGTATCCAATCAATAATCTCCTCTTCAACACTTAGATCCTTGATCATACATAAATAAACTTCTCTTATCTTCCTCACATAACTCCACATCTTGTAGGAAATACGATTCCCCTTAGGTCCCTTCAACACCACCGTTTGTTCATAGCACAAAATTTGCTCCTTATACCTTCCTAACTAATTCCTCCCTATCACAACATCAATATCTTCGAGATCAAATTGTATAAGGTCTCCTGGGTAGTTCATATAAGCTATTACATCTTAGAGATTGTGTAACACCCCGTGTTACGGCCTTCAAACCCGAATTAATTATTAAATTAATTCGGATAATTAAAATAATTAAAAAGGATTTAATTCAATTATATAATTCTCTTAATTAATTTATGCGGTACTCAATGGATCGTGAACCTTTGCCTGAACTAGAACCTTAAGCCGGTAAGGAATAAGGAAAGTGGGCTTTATCATCCAGACACTGAATAGGTTTTCCCTTGAACATATAAATAGATGATTAGGAAGCAGTTAGAACCATCCTCACCTCTCTCTTACTCGAAAATATCTCTCAGGAGATCCAGCCAAGAAATTCCCCCACCATCAAGCTTAGGAAGATCGATTGGGAGAATAATCTTAGGGAAAAACCTTAGTAGCCGAGGGAATTGATTAGGGCTAAGAGGTAACCCATGTCTTACAAAACCTATTTTCCTTGCTATTGTTTATTGATTGGCTCTGATTGAATGATAGATTTTGTGATTTCGTTTGTATATCTTCTTAGAGCTTGTCTTTAGGTTTATACGATGAATTCTTGTTAATTCTTGATGTTCATGATGCCCTGTGTGGTTATTGATGCGATCTTGTACTTAATTATGTCTAGAGCTTGTCCCTAGGGTTTATATCGTGAATCTCGTGTTGTGATGTTCATGGTATTCTTGGGTGGGTTTATGCATGCTCGGGAGTTGATTCCAGTTTAGAACTTGTCTTTAGGTCTTTGCATATAGATTTCTTGATGCTCTTGAGGTTCCGGACTTCCGGATTCTCCTGAACCGTTATGTGATTAATGTCGAGTCTTGACATGTTTAGGAATCGGGTTAGAATATAATTGGAATAATTCTTGGTTCAATCTTTGTTAATCGAATCCGTGTTGTTATTTACGTGTTGGAATGTGTTTGGATATGGTTTTGGGTTCCACGAACGAACACCGAACCAGATATTTACCTTCGTACTAGTGGGGGGTAGGTGGGGGGAAGCGAACCCCCGCCACCTACCCGTGGCCTCGGACTGCCCGCCGGGCACCTGCTGGAATGTGACCGCCCACCCGCTAGAACGGGGTGGCGCGGCGGGTCATTTTCCCCCATTTGTTGTTTCCCCGAGTCCCGTTGTGCCCCGTTGTACCCTGTTCGATGTTTACGAGTCTCGTAAGACGTTTTGAGTACCGTTCTTGGAATTTATGTGTAGTGTGTATCGTTGCTATTATACCTTGATTGTTATTGTTGATTATATGTTGTCTGATTGAATGATGATGGGTATTGTGATCATTGCGCAATGATGGTTGAGATCGACGATAATGAGATTGTGATTGGTGGAAATGAATTGTTGGCGGATAGCACAACGAGTGCTTGGTTATCGTGCTAAAAGCACAAACCATCCCTTATACTTTTTGGCTAAAGGCTTGGGTCAGGGTATAAGCGCCGCGATGCCATGTCAGAGCTATATGCGCTGACCCCTTGGTAGTGGTGCTAGAGGCACGGATCATGCGAATGCCACTTCGGTGCTACCATGTTGGTGGACTTGTTGGTGGTATGTCGGTGGGGGCATGTAGTTGCCCAGAGGGATAAGGGAGGCGATATAAGGGTGGCCTGGAGGTACAGGTTGGAACTGATATAAGGATGGAGAGGAGTAAAGGTTGGAACTTGGTATAAGGTTGGAAGATGGATTGTGTGCTTTGATGAGTACTTGCTAATTGATTGTCATTTGATCCCATTGTTGCCTTTAATTGCTATTTATGAGCTTACTTTTCTGTTATGTCTTGCAAAGGTAGGATGCATGCTAGTATCTTTATGATGATTCGTGATGATAAACCTGTTGTTGTGTCTTGAGTCCTGATCTTGGTTTAAAGCTAGAGTTGTTTAGGATTATATATGTATTCCAGTCTCAAAATGGTTTTCTTATATCTACCAATATTGTACTTAACGCGTGGGAGTGGGTTACCAGCATTATTCGTTGACGGTTGTTACATCGTATCTTTTTCAGGTGCTGTCTTGTAGCTTCGGAGCGCGTTAGATGGACTCGTGGATTTAGCTTAGTAATAGTTAGATGGCCTGTGAGCCTTGAATTGTATTGTGGATATTTATTATAGTATGTGCTTTGTTTAGTTAGTTTAGCCTGTGCATCTAGGTTCTCCAACCTAGGTGTGGCATAGCACCTCGATACTTATGTTGTTAGTTCTTCTTTGTTTGGATGATTAATGTTAGATTTACCTTTATTTCATAGGCTTTAAATGTTTTAAAAATTACGGGTGTTACAGTTGGTATCAGAGCCTAAGTTCGACCCTAGGATAAGGCCCCTAAGACTAGACTTTAGGACATTAAGTTCGAACACTAGGTACTTAAGTACATATGAATTAGGAAACTTAGGACACGCGGTAAGGCTGTGAGTATATTTACCATCTTATGCTTAATTTTTCTTAATATATATTATGTGCTTAGCATAGGGAATTCTTAATATATATCACGGCGTGAACCCCTTACTTACACCCGCGTTTGGTTTTGAACTTGTAGACAACCGGAATGGCACCATCAGGAAAACAAACAGGGACCTCTAAGCCTCAAATTCGCGACCTTCTGACCCAGAACCTACAACAGTTGACCCAGATCGTTTAGACTCTAAACCATGCCTTAGTAACTAGCAATAATCAAGCCCCATTAGATGGAGGCCACGACCTAGCACGCCGAATAAGGGATTCCGACCCGCCCTTCTTTCGCTGGGGAAGAGGATCCTACAACGCTCGAAGAATGGATTCGGACATTTGACAAAATCTTCGAAGTAATGGATTGTCCAGGGGAGCACCGAGTCAAGTTGGCATCATTCTACCTTTGGCATGAGGCCGACTCGTGGTGGACTGGCAAGTCTTAAAAGCCAAACTGAGAGAACGTTTCTATCCCAGCATATCCGAGCAGCCATGAATGAAGAACTCCTGTACCTAAGGCAAGGGAATGCCTCAGTGGGGGAGTACTATAAGAGGTTCCTAGAGTTGACTCGCTTCGCAGGTGGATTGGTCCCTACGGAAACAACTAGAGTAGAAAGGTTCGTTACTGGGTTCAACTTCGAAGGTAGAAAAGCCTTACCGTGAACAAACCAATGACACTCGAGAAACCCTACACTAAGGCGGCCAACGAGTACACCATAACCCTCCAAGAACTCCCGAGGCACACAAGAGGAATGTCGAAGGAAGTCCCATAATCCCTCCACATAAGTTAAAAGTCGCCAGGGCCGTTTCACCTCAAGGTCAGGGGAAGTCAAAGGCACGAGCCTCAGAAGACGGGACAGAAATCGCCCAGGGAGGAACCCTTGCCATGAGTAGGGCCCGAATCGGATACAGCGACGTAGTAACCAGGATATTTCTCGTACATGCCACTCCTGCCATCGTACTATTTGACTTAGGAGCCACGAACTCGTTCATAGCAGCCGAATTCGCAGCAAGCCTCGATTTAACAACAGGCACGGGGGTACAACTAAGAGTCAAGGTGGCGTCAGGCGAAGTGTTGAAGTGCGATCGTATGTACAAGGACATAATGATCACCATTGGTGGAGTGGAATTTCCTAGCAATTTAATCCAGTTTGGGTTGGACGGTATACAAGTAATCCTAGGAATGGATTAGCTAAGGAAGTTCAAGGCACAGATCCTGTGTGGCGAACAAAAGATAATCTTAAAAGGACCAAACGGGAAACGGATATCTTACCGCGGATCTGTCAAGAAACTGGAAGTCATACTAGTAAATATGATGAAGATGAAGAAATACTTAACCAAAGGATGTGAGGCCTTTCTGTGATCTATCGAGGATCTGGACGCCGGGGGCAACGAACCGCAGCCAATCCCGATAGTAAACGAATTCGCGGATGTCTTCGTGGACGAGATCCCCGGGGTGCCACCACCTACGGAGGTGGAATTCACCATGGACTTATTGCCAGGCACTGCCCCCATCTCAAGGACGCCCTATAGGATGGCACCAAAGGAAATGCAGGAACTGAAAACACAACTACAAGATTTGCTAGATAAGGGTTACATACGCCCCAGCACCTCACCATGGGGGAGCCCCTGTGTTATTCGTCAAGAAGAAATATGGGAGCATGCGACTATGCATCGATTACAGGGAATTAAACCAGGTTACAGTAAAGAAAAAATACCCCCTCCCTCGAATAGACGACTTTGATAGGAATATTTTTGTAAGTTTTGATGAGCCAAATGTATCTTTAGATCCCCTTAGTTTTTAAGTCTTTAGTACAAGCATCATAAATCAGAATATTGAAATCAGAAGGAATCTACCATAGGAAGAACAAAATTAATTTGAGAAATTAATTTTGGTCCTACGAGTATTCATCCGTGAAAGAAGCATAAAGCAATGGCGTTGCAAGGAATAACCGGAAGAGCCTAACGGCGAAATGGTAGAGGTCCTTACTGTAAATGATCACACCCGAGATCGATTCCCCCCAAGGACTTATGTTTTTTATAAGGCAGATTTTGAACATAGGAAGAACAAAATTAATTTGAGAAATTAATTTTGGTCCTACGAGTATTCATCCGTGAAAGAAGCATAAAGCAATGGCGTTGCAAGGAATAACCGGAAGAGCCTAACGGCGAAATGGTAGAGGTCCTTACTGTAAATGATCACACCCGAGATCGATTCCCCCAAGGACTTATGTTTTTTATAAGGCAGATTTTGAAGGAGCTCGATGTGTGCTAAAAGAGCACGATGTGTTCAAAGGAGCACAATGTGACCAAATCTGAAAGGAGCACAATGTGACCAAATCTGAAAGGAGCACAATGTTGTCTATGAAGCACAATGCTACCTAAGAAGCACAATGCTGTCAGAAGAGCACAATGCTACCTAAGAAGCACAATTTGTCAGAAGAGATGTATCGAAAGAAGCACAATGTTCAAAGTCACAATGTTCAAAGTCAAGAGTCAAAGTCAAGGAGCACGATGTTCAAGTCAAAGGAGCACAATGTGGCAAAAGAGCAAGATGATCAGAAATTGGATAAATTCGAAGGAATTTACTCCAAGTCCACCCACATGCCACAAGACTCCAAAATTGCATGAAAGACATTTGATCAGAACGGAAAAATATTTATGAAGGCATGATATAAAAACTTATCCTAGAAATAAATTCTATCAGATGAATTTATTTCAAAGATTCGTTGGATATTCAAATTGACAATTAAAGTAATATTTTTAGAAACAACTAGAAAATCAAAGTTGTGCTAAGAATTACTTTGTCAGGCAAGTTGACAAATCAAATCAAAATTGAAGATCTACTACTGTCAACAGTATCAGGCTATGAAGATTCAAAATTCAAATATCAAATTATCCCACTCCAACGGATATATTTGATTATCTATAAAAAGCCATGAAGACTTGAAGACAAAAGCAGAGATAGAGGTGAAAAGAGATAGAAGTGCAATACAAGTGCAAAATTCAAAAGTGCTAGTGCTCAAAATATTCTAAGAGACTTAGTCTGAATAGTCTCAAATCTAGTTGGAGAGAGAAATACAAATCCTTGTATTTGTAAATTGTAGAAAGAGTATAGCTGTGTGCAAAATACTCTAGTGAGTGTAGCTGTGTGGCAAAACACTCGTAGTTGCTAAGTGTAGCTGTGTGCAAGACACTTAGTTGGCGTTGAGTATAGCTGTGTGCGAAATACTCGGAGTTGAGTGTAGCTGTGTGCGAGACACTCGGAGCAGGGTGTAGCTGTGTGCAAGACATCCGGAAGAAGTGCCTGTGTAGCACTTGTTCACTATTGTAACTATGTGTGGAAAATAGTGAATTTCTCCTAGACGTGAAAGGAGAAAAGTGGACTAGGAAGATTACGCCACTTCCGAACCACTATAAATTGCCTCTCTCATTTACATACCGCACTTACATTATTTGCTATATCTATCTATCTCATCCGACTAACCGTTTACTATTCACAGTTAATCTTAATCATCCGGGTTTAGTGTGTCCTCACGTATGCATGTGACTCAAACTTCTCGAGCTTAAATACTAATTTATTCTAAGCAAGTTTGACGTGCTGCATGTAACATTTCGTCACACGGACGACGTGACACGATATTTATTTACAATCTTGAATATTGTTATTATATATTGAGTGCACCATCTCCTTTATATACTCAAGATATCTCTGTCACTTTACATATCATTTGTACCTATCTTACTTATACTTGCACACTTAATTTACTAGTTGGGGCATAACTCTTTACTATTATTCCGCTGTGCAGTACAAACTTGCTCTATTACTTGTTACTTAGAGTTGTAGTTACCGGAAGAGTTATTTAATTTGAAAAAGCTTGAAAGTTCTATTCACCCCCCCCCCCTCTAGACTTTCACCACCCTATCGGGACAACAATTGGTATCAGAGCGGTTGTTTATTTGAGTCAATTTTGACTGCTAGACAGATCTTGAAAATCAAGATGATGAAAAGAGATAATGCTCTTGCGCAAAATATATTATTTTCCTTAGAAAAATTTGACGATTGGAAAATTCGGCATGCAGGTACATTTATCCGCATTACACCGATGAAATGTGGGAAGTAGTTACAAGTGGTCCTATTGAGATTTTACAAGTCAACACTTCATCCGTACAAACAAGTGACACTCCACAGTACATTCCAAAACCAAAAGTGGAATGGTCTCGTGAAGATAGAACAAGAAATAACTTGGACAATATTGCCAAGGATATTTTGTTTTAAATCTATCGATGACACGATATTTTCCAAAAGTTTGAAAGTGTCAATCCGCGAAGGAAGTATGGGAAACGCTCATTCAAATTGGTGAAGGAGACGAACAAGAAAAGGATAATAAACTCACTATAGTATTAAAGAAATTCGAGGATTTCAAAATGCTAACCGCGAGAATATTACCGACATGGAAACAAGATTTGCCAAAATCTTAGGAGAGATTAATGATCTTGGAAAAGATATTAATCAAAAAGAAATATCACTCAAAATTCTACGTGGTCTACCATCTACATGGGACATGAAGGTCACAGCCATGAGAGATCATAGGGATCTAAAAACCCTATCAACCGATAAGCTCTTTTAGTGATCTAAAAGCTTATGAATTTGAGATGAAATCAAGATTAGAGGAAGATCATGAAGAAAAGAACAACGCGCTTATAGCCGAGCAACCATCAACCTCAAGGTCAGTACAAAATGTTGAATTATTGCCTAATGATCAATTTGCTCTCTGTCAAGAAATTCAGGAAATTCATGAAGAGAAGCAACTACAAGAAAAATCCACAAGGGAAATCATGGAATACAACGAAGAATTCGAATAAAGAAATTATTGAGGAAGATTCAAATTTGTGTTACAACTGTAGAAAACCGGGACACTTTGCAGCAAGTTGTCCATATCCCAAGGTGAGTAAAAGTCAGTACACAAATTTTACTAACCCTCAACAGGAAGAATTCAAGCCCAAAGATAAAAGATTAAAAGAAAGAAGAAAAGCACTCATCAGTGACCCACTTGAAATAAGTGAGTCAGAAGAATCTTCAAGTGATGAAAGTGACACGTCAAAGGATGACAATGCAATGTTTTGCATGAGCATCTCCAACAAAACACCACACGAGGACATGTGTCTTATGGCTAATGGACATGAAGAAAATGAGGTAACATCTAAATCTTATGACTCTGTTAATTCTTCATTTTCTAGAGAATCCCTCTTTCACTTAATGGAAGAATGTCAAACCGTAATGGACACTCACTCTCAACTGAAAGAGCGCAATAATCATCTGATTCTTGAAAAAGATCAATTAAATGAAAAATTGCAAAATGCTCTACTTGAAGTGAAAGACTTGAAAGATAAAATTATTTGTCTTCAAGAAGAGTGTAAATCAAGGGAAGTGAGAGAACACAACCTCAGAGAGGTTATAGCAACATTTACGCATTCATCCAAAATAATGGACAAAATGGTAAATATGCAAAAACCCTCAAGTGATAAAACTGGACTTGGTTATGATCCATCGTGTTCTCAAGCCTCCGAGAAATTGACCAATTCTACTACTACTTTAAGTAATAAAGTTCAAGTAGTAAAATTTGTAAAAGGTCAAGAAAGCACAGTGAGACAAGGAATTGGTTACCAAACTGATGTCAAAATTAACATTGTTGGACCAAAGCCTCAAAGAAACAATATTTCGTCCGAACAGTACACTAAAAGACAAAAGTTTGTTCCTAAATGGAAATACACCAATGAGTCTAGTGCACAAAGTCCTCACAGGAAAATGGGAAGAAATCCGAGGATTGGGGCAGGGAGATTCTATCCCTCTAAACAAGATTGGTTTGGAAATATTAAACCATGGACTAAGTCCAGATTTAATGCTTATCACAGGCCCAAACAATCTATATCCACGTGCCAAGAAATCGAGTCAATTTTCAAAAACCGGCACAAAAAATGTTTTCAAAAATTAAATATGATTATAATGTGTTTAATGGTTACCAATCACCTAAACTTAGATCAGTGAGTACAAGGTGGATTTGGGTACCAAAAATGACTAACACCCAAGGACCCAAGTCAAGTTGGGTACCTAAAAATGTTTAATTCATTTGCAGGAAGTTTGGTACTTCGATAGTGGATGTTCTAGACACATGACTGGAAATAAATCAAGTCTTGTGAATCTTAAAAATATCGAAGGACCAAAAGTCGTATTCGGTGGAAATGAACGATACGGCATAACAAAAGGAATCAGTACAATATTTCGAAATGGTTTGAAAATCGAAGATGTATCCTTTGTTGAAGGTCTAAAATTCAACTTGTTAAGTACAAGTCAATTTTGTGACAAAGGATATCTAGTAGAGTTCTTCAAAGAGAAGTGCCAAGTGAAAAATAATTCCACAGGAGAAGTTGTTCTCGAAAGAATAAGAAAGAAAAATATGTACGTTGTGGATTGGAACACAACAAAAGAATCAGTGTGTCTACTAGCAAACAACTCACACGCAATAAGTTGGGAATGGCACAAGAAGTTGAATCATCTAAACTTCAAGACTATCAACAAGCTAGCAAGAAACAAATTAGTTGAAGGTCTACCCGACATTGTCTACAAGAAAGATCAAATATGTGATGCTTGCCAAAGAGGAAAGCAAGTCAAGTCATCTTTCAAATCCAAAGTTCAAGAATCTACAACAAGACCGCTAAGTCTACTACACATGGATCTATTTGGTCCAGTAGACCCAGTAAGTCTAAGTGGTAAGAAATATACACTAGTTGTTGTTGATGACTTTTCCAGGTACACATGGACAATATTTCTCAAAAAGAAAAATGATGTGGAGCAAAAGTTGCCAGAGCTACTGAAGCTACTACAAAATGAGAAAGACTTGAAAATTGCAAAAATCCGAACGGATCGTGGAACTGAGTTCGTGAATCAAGTGATTGAAGCCTACTGCAATTCCCAAGGAATTCTACATCAACTATCTGCCGCACGTACACCTCAACAAAACGGTGTAGCCGAAAGAAGAAATAGAACGCTAAAAGAAGCCGCACGAGTGATGATTACGTCAGCTGAGCTACCTAAAAGATATTGGGCTGAAGCAATCAACACCGCTTGCTACACACAAAATCGGAGCTTGATACATAAGTCTTACAATAAGACTCCGTACGAATTATGGAAAGGGAGAAAACCTAAACTCAACTATTTCCATACTTTTGGTATCAAATGTTTTATTCTTAATAATGGAAAAACATATCTAAAGACTTTTGATGAGCGTGCAGATGAAGGAATATTTTTGGGATATTCATCTACCAGCAAAGCATTCAGAATATTGAACAAGAAATCAATGGTGGTAGAAGAATCAATTCATGTCACATTTGATGAAGCTCATATGAAGGAAACCCAAAGCAACAAAAATGATCAGGAGATTTGTCAAGTTGAAAAATCATTTAATGATGATGACATATCTTTTAAAGATCAAATTGTACAGGGTATGGAGCAATTGGACATTGATTGCAATAGTGAAGGACACGTGGAAGCCAATGAAGATGCACACGTGGAAAATCAAAACTCTCAAGTCAATATACAAATTGGAGATCAATCTGATGAGAAAAATGTGTCTACCTCCAATTTACCTACTGAACAAGGAAACGTGGAAAGCCCATGCAACCTACAACCCGACTTGAGATGGCTCAAAAATCACCCTCCAGAGCTAGTGATTGGAGATCCACGAGAAGGAGTAAAAACAAGGTCCTCAAGTATAAATTCTTTATTTTCTTGTTTTCTTTCTCAGGTGGAGCCCACAAGCATTGAAGAAGCACTAAGTGATCCAGATTGGATAAATGCAATGCAAGAAGAGCTTGAACAGTTTAAGAGAAATGACGTATGGGAATTAGTTCCAAGACCTGAAAATTACAATGTAATTGGAACAAAATGGGTCTTTCGGAATAAAGCTAATGAGGATGGAATCGTCATTCAAAATAAAGCACGTTTAGTGGCAAAAGGATATTCACAAGAAGAAGGCATAGATTTCGATGAAACGTTTGCACCCGTTGCAAGACTAGAAGCCATCAGAATATTTCTAGCTTATGCCGCATACAAGAATTTCACTGTCTATCAAATGGACGTGAAAAGTGCATTTTTTAACGGATTACTTGAAGAGGAAGTCTACGTTGAGCAACCTCCCGGTTTCGAGGTAAAATGTGATATTAATAAGGTCTACATATTAAAGAAGGCGTTATATGGGTTAAAACAAGCACCGAGAGCTTGGTATGACACCCTATCAACGTTCCTAATTAACTGTGGTTTCACAAAAGGCCTTGTTGATAAAACCTTATTTAGAATTCAAGAAAATGATCACATTTTATTGGTACAAATTTATGTTGATGATATTATCTTTGGAAGTACTAATAAAATTCTTTGTGAGAAATTTTCTAAGCTCATGCAGAATAAGTTTGAGATGAGCATGATGGGAGAGTTGAACTACTTTCTTGGTTTACAAGTAAAGCAACTCACTGAAGGAATATTCATCAATCAGGCCAAATACACGAAAGATCTTATGAAGAAATTCGGTCAAGATGGAAAATCCTCAATCAAGATCCCGATGAGCACATCTTTACGATTAGATAAAGATGATGAAGGCAAGGATATTGACGAAACAAAATATCGAGGAATGATTGGATCATTACTATACCTCACTGCAAGTCGACCAGATATATCTTATTCAGTGGGAGTATGTGCTAGGTTCCAGTCAAAGCCAAAAGAGAGTCATCTTCTTGCTACCAAGAAAATCATCCGATACTTAAAAGGAACAGTCAATGTGGGATTATGGTATCCCAAAGAAGGTAATTTTACACTAACTGGTTTCTCAGATGCAGATTTTGCAGGATGTAAAATCGATCGTAAAAGTACCTTAGGAACGTGCCAGTTCTTAGGGGGAAGGTTGGTTTCATGGTTCAGCAAAAAACAAAACTCCATAGCTACAAGTACAGCCGAAGCTGAATATATAGCTGCTGGAAGTTGTTGTGCGCAAATTCTTTGGATGAAACAACAGCTGAAAGATTATGGCGTGAATTGTGAAAATGTCAATATATTGTGTGACAATACAAGTGCTATTGCCATAACACATAATCCCGTGTTACATTCAAGAACAAAACACATTGATGTGAGACATCATTTTATCCGGGATCATGTTGAAAAGAAGGAATTATCAATCGAATATATCCCGACCGAGAATCAATTAGCTGATATTCTCACAAAGCCTCTGTGTGAATCAAGATTTTCGAAATTGAGACACGAAATGGGCATGATTGAATTGAGCTAAGTTTCTAAACTCTATTCTAATTATAAGCTCAATTTTTCATCTGATATTTCGACACTTTATCTGATTTAAATTTTCGTGCCTATGTGTCACACATGCAAAAAATGTCACATCTTTTTTAAAGACCACCTATATCTATTAAATGGTGTTAAAGCACATAGTGCTTATATATCTTTCTAACCGTATATCTATATACATATATACAAGTAGAAATCATTTAGATATGCCAAATCTTACCATTTAAGAGTGATAAGATGGTGTGATGATAGAATGTCTTAAATGAGAACACCTTTTTATGGTAGTTGTGCACAATAAATAGTCTAGAAAGAATAGATTTCTCTTTCTTCCATCTACATAAAAACGTGTAGATACATACATATTATTTTCGAACAGATTTAGTGCTCTTTGAATTTTATTTCAGGTAAAATCAGTCCGAGTATCTAAATTTTTGGCGCCACATCAGCAGACAAAATGGATGGAGAATATATAACCTAAACTAACTATCAGTTAAGTCAAATGTTGGAAGATATTGGAATATCAAAAATACCCCTCACTTATTAAAAGTCAACATTTAATTGTGAGGATATTTGTGTAAAGACACCTCTTTTCTACCCAATCGGTTGGAGAAGCCACCATCACAATCAAATTTTCAAAAGCCTTTCATCTTCCATAGCCGAAATACAAACCTCTTCTTCCAAAAATTCTCAATCCCTCAAATCTCCTAAAAATATCAATCGCATTATGGCCACCATTGGAGATACAAGCTCACAACCGAATGAAGAACACACCACACAACTCAATCTTACAAAGCTAGCAGTGGGAATCAAGGCCGGAGGAAGTTTTGACCCTCAAGGATTCCTCAAAGAAGCCGAGAACTCTCATCTTGCACAAAGAATCATCAATGCACTTCAACAAAGCAATCTAATGAGGTTATGTTCTTACTCATATTATGGATTTTATGATGAAGATGTAGCAGAATTTTATATGAATGCCAAGGTTGTTGGATGGACCATTGAGTCCACCGTGAATGGAACTCTCATCACCATTGATGAACACGAGTTACACACAACCTTTGGACTGCCCATATCTAGTCCAGAACAACCACTGTTGGACTTAGATGTTCATTTATATGATCATACGGAAATTTGGACAGAAATTCGGAATGAGAATGCCTCTCTCGAACCAAATTTTTCCGGTCAAAAATCTGAGTTGAAGTTGGAGTATGAAATGCTTGTTAAAATTCTCTACAAATGTGTGTTGTGCAAATTAAATAGCATGGAAGATATTTCACCCGTAAGAATTGGTTATGTACATGCTATCATGAATGTTGTTAGGGGTGATTGGAGTAAGCTTGTCTTGAGCCGAATTGCACACTTTGTGAAAGGTGCAAAAATAAGGAATGGGAAGTTCAACCGTATATTAGGGTTCGGTTTGCTCATTGGTGAGATTATCAAAAGAAAAGGGTTGACTATGAGGTCAAAGAAGCCTTTTGGGAGTAATAGAATCTTGTTTAAAGATCATGAAGTGATTAGTGATCTAAATTCCAAAAGAAAGAGGAAGCCGAGAGGTATCCCAGCTAGAAAAAGACCAGTTGCAGAAATTCTTGGTCTACCCTCTCAATCCCATGAAAACCCTACATCAAGCCAAAATCCAAACACAAGCCATAACCCTACCTCAAGCCTCAACCCTACCACAAGCCAAAATCCTACCACATGTCTTAACCCAAATGCAAGCCAAAGTCTCTTAAATCCTTTTTCCCAAATTGCCGAATTGGAAACAATGTTGAATGAGGAGATTCATCAAGTTGAAGGTTTAGACTTTGTATTAGTGAATGAATACCGTAGAGTCCTAAATTGGAGAAAATGGAGACTTGGTCCTTATGATGAGTTGATGACTAAGGGACCAAGTATGCATGAAGAAGAATTGTTTTCATTAAATTGGATTGGCAATTTTGATGTTTGCCATGCAACCTTGTTATCTACGGTGAATGGAGCATTTGTGAATAAATTGAAAGCCAAATTGGCCGAAGCTACTGTTGACTGCACTGTTCAAGGTGATTTGCCTACTGAAGAAAATTTTTTAGTTGATATGGCTGAATTTGTGACAAGGGATGTTGAAGAAAATGTCACGTATGGTGTACATTTGATGGATAGTGGCTTATATGATGTGAGTGTGTTAAATTTCACTGAAATAAGTCAAGACCAAAATGCCATGCAAGCTAGTCAACATACGGAGGAAATTCAATCTATTAATGCAGAAAGTGCACATGGTGACACTCACGTGCTACACACTCCGGAAAGGGAAGGAAATCTAGTGGAAAATCAAGCTCAATCTCACATGCTTGAAGCCAATTTTGCTCAAGAAGGAGCAAGGTGTTTTCCCTCATCCCGAGAAGAGCAAGAACTTGATGGCACACCTACAAATGAGAAATTAAAAAATCTGGAGAATGTTGTCTTAAGCCTTGTTGACCGAATGGAGAGCATGTTTCAAGGGATCTACACTCATGTGGATCAAGTTTTCAATATTCAAGGTGGAAAATTCGAAGCATCTTTTGATGAAAATCGGAGAAGTCAACAACATTTGATTGATACCCACCAAGCACTTGAAAGACAAGTTAGAAGTTTGAATAACAATGTCAAAGGGCAACTCAATGAGTTCTATATCCAACTTTCCCAAATCCTCAAGAATTCTGGAAAGGCAAATGAAGCAATTGTCGTGAGCCAAAGCCAAGGTATTCTCAATGTTGTTCATCAACATGAAAAGCAGATTAGTGATGTCCACACGGATCTCATCTCAGTTAACACCAAAGTGGGCTGTCTTCGGGGTTCTTATGAGAATATTTCCGAATCCATTTCATCTCTTCATGAATCGGTTCATACACTTCTTGATTACGCCAAAAAGGGGGAAGAGAGATTCAGTCATTTGGAGAGCATGATTGAGATGATGATGACTGCCATGGCTAGCAGAAATGTTGGCACAAGCAGTAGTAGAGGTGGAGGAGGCAGATCTGCTGGAAGAAATGCACCAAGAAGAGGAGGATTGGAGTATTGGTTCGGTGGTGGTGAAGTTGGCAGTCTAGGAGGATCAAGCAGTGCAAATACCACTAACCGTTCTTTTCGTGATATTATTTGTGCAAGAGGAAACATTGAACAAATAAATTGGTACAACCGTGCAGCTCTTTATTTGGAATCCACACCGAGAGATGGTAGAGTTGAAATGCCAAAGTTGGTGACTTTGAATGATCTACCAAAAGGAATGAAGAAAAGTGGTCCTAGTGATCAAAACATGTGGGTTTCAAGTGAAAATTTCAGAAGAATTCAAAGCTATGCTAGAGCCTTGATGATTATGGTTCTAAGGGACTACATCAAAGTCAATGATGCCGAGCTACAAGATGGAAAAAGTCTAGAAGAGTGCATCATATGGTATGAGGAAGGTATACTGCCCGGGAGCAACATCACTGAAGCTTTCAACTACTATTCAGTTGGGCAGGTATGCAACAACTTTGCCATTAGTGACAATTTCGTTGATGTTCAGAACCATATTAACAATTTGCTAAAGGAAAAGAGAAACAAAGTGATTAGATGATTTGTATGATTGGTACAATTTTTGTGGTCCACGGGTACATGAACCCATAAAACAATTTGGAATGATTTGAATTATCTGTTTATGATGCTATTAAGTTGTTTCTTAATTTTATTATTTGTCTTGAAAGGTAACATTTTTAGCTTAGAGTGTATCAAATCGCATGAATTGGAAAAATGCAAAAATTCATTATCATTAAAATTCCAAAAATGCGAAATAGAAATATAGTGGCTAAAAATACCTTTCCTAGAGTCAAAATCATTTGTTAAACTCATCTTGGCTATGTCAATGAAAATAAAATCTTTTGAAAAATACTCCCTCTGTCCCATTTTTATGTGTCTTACTTTCCTTTTTAGTTTGTCCCAAAATGTTGTCCACTTTCCAAAATTGAACATCACCATCATTCTACTTTTTTCAAATTACCCTTCTAGCTTTTGCTTTCTTTATTGTTTTTTATTTCCAAAAGTGAAAAAGTGAGGGGCATAATTGGAAAGTGCATAATATTTACTTTAATTCATTAAAAAGCGTGCAAAAAGTAAATGAGACATCCAATTCGGGACGGAGGGAGTAATTGTTTTAAAAGACAAGCCAAATGACTGAGTATAGGTTTTGGCGTCATCAAAAAGGGGGAAAATTGATAGGAATATTTTTGTAAATTTTGATGAGCCAAATGTATCTTTAGATCCCCTTAGTTTTTAAGTCTTTAGTACAAGCATCATAAATCAGAATATTGAAATCAGAAGGAATCTACCATAGGAAGAACAAAATTAATTTGAGAAATTAATTTTGGTCCTACGAGTATTCATCCGTGAAAGAAGCATAAAGAAATGGCGTTGCAAGGAATGACCGGATGAGCTTAACGGCGAAATGGTAGAGGTCCTTACTCTAAACGACCACATTCGAGATCGATTTTCCCTAAGGACCTATGTTTTTTATAAGGCAGATTTTGAAGGAGCTCGATGTGTGCTAAAAGAGCACGATGTGTACTAAAGGAGCACAATGTGACCAAATCTGAAAGGAGCACAATGCTGCTAAGGAGCACAATGTTGTCTAAGAAGCACAATGCTGTCAGAAGAGCACAATGCTACCTAAGAAGCACAATGTTGTCTAAGAAGCACAATGCTGTCAGAAGAGCACAATGCTACCTAAGAAGCACAATGTTGTCAGAAGAGCACAATGTATCGAAAGAAGCACAATGTTCAAAGTCAAGGAGCACGATGTTCAAGTCAAAGGAGCACAATGTGTGCTAAAAGAGCACGATGTGTACTAAAGGAGCACAATGTGACCAAATCTGAAAGGAGCACAATGCTGCTAAGGAGCACAATGTTTTCTAAGAAGCACAATGCTGTCAGAAGAGCACAATGCTACCTAAGAAGCACAATGTTGTCTAAGAAGCACAATGCTGTCAGAAGAGCACAATGCTGTCAGAAGAGCACAATGCTACCTAAGAAGCACAATGTTGTCAGAAGAGCACAATGTATCGAAAGAAGCACAATGTTCAAAGTCAAGGAGCACGATGTTCAAGTCAAAGGAGCACAATGTGGCAAAAGAGCAAGATGATCAGAAATTGGATAAATTCGAAGGAATTTACTCCAAGTCCACCCACATGCCACAAGACTCCAAAATTGCCTGAAAGACATTTGATCAGAACGGAAAAATATTTATGAAGGCATGAATATAAAAACTTATCCTAGAAATAAATTCTATCAGATGAATTTATTTCAAAGATTCGTTGGATATTCAAATTGACAAATAAAGTAATATTTTTAGAAACAACTAGAAAATCAAAGTTGTGCTAAAGAATTACTTTGTCAGGCAAGTTGACAAATCAAATCAAAATTGAAGATCTACTACTGTCAACAATATCAGGCTATGAAGATTCAAAATTCAAATATCAAATTATCCCACTCCAATGGATATATTTGATTATCTATAAAAAGCCATGAAGACTTGAAGACAAAAGCAGAGATAGAGGTGAAAAGAGATAGAAGTGCAATACAAGTGCAAAATTCAAAAGTGCTAGTGCTCAAAATATTCTAAGAGACTTAGTCTGAATAGTCTCAAATCTAGTTGGAGAGAGAAATACAAATACTTGTATTTGTAAATTGTAGAAAGAGTATAGCTGTGTGCAAAATACTCTAGTGAGTGTAGCTGTGTGCAAAACACTCGTAGTTGCTAAGTGTAGCTGTGTGCAAGACACTTAGTTGGCGTTGAGTATAGCTGTGTGCGAAATACTCGGAGTTGAGTGTAGCTGTGTGCGAGACACTCGGAGCAGGGTGTAGCTGTGTGCAAGACATCCGGAAGAAGTGCCTGTGTAGCACTTGTTCACTATTGTAACTATGTGTGGAAAATAGTGAATTTCTCCTAGACGTGAAAGGAGAAAAGTGGACTAGGAAGATTACGCCACTTCCGAACCACTATAAATTGCCTCTCTCATTTACATACCGCACTTACATTATTTGCTATATCGATCTATCTCATCCGACTAACCCGTTTACTATTCACAGTTAATCTTAATCATCCGGGTTTAGTGTGTCCTCACGTATGCATGTGACTCAAACTTCTCGAGCTTAAATACTAATTTATTCTAAGCAAGTTTGACGTGCTGCATGTAACATTCGTCACACGGACGACGTGACACGATATTTATTTACAATCTTGAATATTGTTATTATATATTGAGTGCACCATCTCCTTTATATACTCAAGATATCTCTGTCACTTTACATATCATTTGTACCTATCTTACTTATACTTGCACACTTAATTTACTAGTTGGGCATAACTCTTTACTATTATTCCGCTGTGCAGTACAAACTTGCTCTATTTACTTGTTCAACTTAGAGTTGTAGTTACCGAAGAGTTATTTAATTTGAAAAAGCTTGAAAGTCTATTCACCCCCCCCCCTCTAGACTTTCACCACCCTATTGGGACCAACAGACTTGTTCGACCAACTCATAGGGGAAAGAGTGTTTTCGAAAATCGATTTAAGGTCCAGATACCATCAAATAAAAGTGGCTGACTCGGATATCCCGAAAACAGCTTTCCAAACTCGTTACGACCACTACAAATTCACAGTAATGCCATTCGGATTGACCAATGCCCCCGCAGTATTCATGGACCTTATGAATCGCGTGTTTTCGCCCTACTTAGACAACTTCGTAATTGTATTTATCGACAACATTCAGGTCTACTCTAAAGACAGAGAAGAACACAACAGGCACTTGTGTATTACCTTACAAACACTAAGGGAAAAGCAGTTATATGCCAAACTCTCCAAATGCGAATTCTGGAAAGACAGCTTGGCATTCCTAGGTCATGAGATAACCAAAGAAGGAATCATGGTGGACCCAACAAAAATTCGCGCAGTCAAAGAATGGCCTACACCAAAGACAGTTTCAGAAATTAGGAGCTCCTGGGGTTGGCTGGTTATTATCAAAAACTTGTGCCCGACTTCACCAAAGCGACTCAACCCATGACGAGACTTATGAAGAAGGAAATTCCCTTCCGGTGGGACACCAATTGCGCCTTAGCCTTCCAGGAACTAAAGGAAAGGTTGACCACAGCCCTGGTTTTGGTACTACCCTCGGGAGTAGAAGGATTCGAAGTTTTTAGTGACGCCTCGAAGAAGGGTCTGGGTTGCGTACTAATGCAGAATAGTAAAGTAATAACGTACGCGTCCAGGAAACTCAAAACCCACGAGGATAATTACCCCACTCACGACCTGGAGCTGGCAGCCATAGTATTTTCCCTGAATATCTGGAGACACTATCTATATGGGGCACAATGCAAGATCTACACGGACCATAAAAGTCTAAAGTACATCTTTACCCAGAAAGATTTGAATATGCGGCAGAGGCGGTGGTTAGAACTTATAAACGATTACGATCTGAACAGCCAATACCACGAAGAAAGGGCTAACGTGGTGGCAGATGCACTAAGCCGGAAAACGAGTCACTCCCTTAACACCACGTGGGTACTAGCGGACGAACTATGTAGAGAATTTTAAAAATTAAATTTAGAAATAGTGGAGCAAGGACAAGTGGATTCGGAAATCCAACTATTCAACCTCATGATCATACCCACGCTGTTTGAAGAAATCAAGGACGGGCAATAACAAGATCCTGAGTTAGGAAAGGTAAAACTCGGCCTAACCGAAGGGAGGAACGGACCGTTCGAGCTGTTTAGTGACGGCAGCCTTCACTATGAAGGAAGATGGTGCGTGCCCACGACCCACACCCACCTGAAGAGACAAATCCTAGAAGAAGGGCATGGTTCACCTTGCTCCGTACACCCTAGAGGCGATAAACTGTACCAAGATGTGAAGAAGCTATTTTGGTGGCCTAACATGAAAAAGGAAGTAGCAGACTTTATAAGCAAATGTCTGAACTGTCAAAAGGTAAAGGCTGAAAGGTGCAAACCCAAGGGACTCGTACAGCCCCCCGAAATACCCCAAGGAAAGTGGGATTCCATCTCGATGGACTTCGTGAGAGGTCTTCCCACGACACGGACAGGAAAAGACAAGATCTGGGTGATAGTGGATCGACTGACCAAGACGGCGCAGTTTAATGCCATGAAAGAGACTTGGACAATGAATCAACTGGCCAGAGCCTACATAAACCAGGTAGTCAAATATCATTGGGTTCCACAAAACATCGTTTCTTATAGGGATCCCAGATTCCTCTCGCAGTTCTGGAGATCACTACAAACGGCCATGGGGACGAGACTAAAGTTAACCACCGCTTTTGATATGAATCTAATCCAAGATTCAAATAAGATGGAGTATTGTCCCAAGAATGCTCTCAATGTAAAGATAGAGATGGATCGAAATACCTTAAACCTCACGAGAAGCCCTTTGTCTCGAATCCTCAAAGACTTGGAAGAATCCCATTGTAGCTTCAAGTACCTCGATGATGCAATCTTCAATCAACTAGAGTCGGATCTAGTTTCCTTCGATTCAAGAATGAGTCCACGAACCTAAATCTAAGGTTGAAGAAAGGAAGATTGATTCGAGTCCACGAATCAATTTGCTAGTCGAGTCCACGACTAGCCACTAATTGAGTCCACAATTAGCCATAAGGTTTCTTACACAAGTGTAAAGAAAAACTTAAGAATTTTATTGATTTAAAGCCTGTTTCAAACTGATATAGATGTGCCCTCTTTATAGGTATAGGGGCAGGATTGTAATCTAAATACAATGGAAAAAAGAGTCCTAAACCTAATCTAGAAAACAAGTAAATAGAGTTTTATTTAGAAAAGGATTTAAGGAATCCTTTCTAAATAAAACTAGTGTTTTCTCTTTTATGCCAAACAATTTAAATTAATGATGACCAAAAATAATAGGGCTGATTTGGGCCTAATTTAATCACCAAAATCAGCACTTAAACAATTATAAAAAGCCTTGAAATCTTCGTCATCTCTTGCAAATGGGCTTGACTTGGATTTCCACCATCTTTGAATATCACCAATGAAGAGTTGTCTTAATCGTTTGGACTTGGGCCTTGTGATTGGCCCAATTGGTACTCTTGATGGATCTTCATTATCTTGAGCCGCATCAGCTTTCCACCCCACGACCGACGGCCAAACCGAGAGAACAATTCAAACCCTCGAAGATATGTTGAGAGCCTGCATACTACACGTCTAGGGAACATAGGAGGAACACCTAGATGTAATCGAATTCTCCTACAACAACAGCTACCATGCAAGCATCCAAATGGCACCCTACGAAGCATTGTATGGTCAAAGGTATAGGACTCCCATATGTTGGGAAGACATGGTCAGCCCGGTAACTCTGGGACCACAATATTTACAAGACACCATAACAAAGGTCAAACACATACAAGAGAAAATGAAGGCCGCACAAGACCGCCAGAAGTCCTACGCCGGTCTAAGGAGGAAACAAGCTTAATTCTCCACGGGGGAAAGGTTTGGCTAAAGGTTTCACCCACTCGGGGAGTAATGAGATTCGGGAAGAAAGGGAAGTTATGCCCAAGATTTATCGGCCCCTACGAGATCCTAGAGAAATTCGGGAACTTGCTTACCACCTCGCGTTGCTAGTCGAACTAGAGCAGGTACACAACGTATTCCACGTGTCGCAACTAAAGAAATATGTACACAACGCGACTCATGTACTCCAACCTGAAATAGTGTGCTTAGATGACACCCTATCCTATGAGGAAAAGCCTGTGAAAATCCTGGACACATTGACGAGAGAAACTCGCCGGAAGACTGTAAAGATGGTTAAAATCCTTTGGTCCAATCATGGGACCGAGGAAGCAACGTGGGAGCTCGAAAGCCCAATGAGGGAGTGCTACCTCAAACTGTTCGCTCAAGGTACCATAGACTAGACCTTAGGCTAAGGAATTATGATAGACCTCGTCACGTCTAAGCTTCGGGGATGAAGCTTCTTGTAAAGGGGGAGGGCCCCGTGTTACAGCCTTCGAACCCGAATTAATTAGTAAATTAATACCGCTAATTAAAATAATTAAAATGATTTAATTCAATTATAATTCTCTTAATTAATTTATGCGGTCCTTAATGGATCGTGAACCTTTGCCTGAACTAGAACCTTAAGCCCGTAACGAATAAGGAAAGTGGGTTTTATCATCCATACTCTGAATAGGTTTTCCCTTGAACATATAAATAGAAGATTAGGAAGCCGTTAGAACCATCCTCACCTCTCTCTTACTCGAAAATATTATTCGCTGACGGTTGTTACACCGTATGTTTTTCAGGTGCTGTCTTGTAGCTTCGGAGCGCGTTAGATGGACTCGTGGATTTAGATTAGTAATAGTTAGATGGCCTGTGAGCCTTGAATTGTATTGTGGATATTTATTATAGTTTGTGCCTTGTTCAGTTAGTTTAGCCTATGCATCTAGGTTCTCCAACCTAGGTGTGGCATAGCGCCCCGATACTTATGTTGTTAGTTCCGCTTTGTTTGGATGATTAATGATAGATTTACCTTTATTCCATAGGCTTTAAATTTTTTAAAAATTAGGGGTGTTACAGGTTGGTTATAAACCCAATTTCTTAATAAAAGTAGTTGAGATAAAAGAATCAAATGCACTAGAGTCAAACAAAACCAAATCAGGAATAGAGTTCACAAAGATCCTTCCTTGATTGTTGTTCCCATCATTGTTGGTTTTGGCCACTACTATTGGCGACTAGATTGTTCCCACTATCGATCCCATTGTTGCCTCCACCATTGTTGTAACACCCCGAAATTTTTTAAAACTTTTCAATCTTATAATATGAAAGCAATTCTATTAATTAATTCCAAATAGAGTATTCTGAACATAAGGGTCTTGGGTGTTATGCTACATCTGAGCTGGAGAACTCAGATACACAGGCTACATTAACTAATTTATCCTCAAACAACTTCATTACATCATCAAGGCACGCAGGCCGAAAAGAAAGACTAACTATCTAAGTCGAGGTACTCTAGCGCGCTCCGGTGGCTAATCATCTGTTCCTGAAAGCCAAATATATCTGTTCAGCGAATAATGCTGGTAACCCACTCCAACGCGTTCAAATACAATATATATATATATATATATATATATATATATATATATATAGGAAAATCATTTTGAAGCAGGAAGATTATACTTAAGAGACTCTAGCTTTAAAAATCGAGAATAGACTCAACAGGTAGGGGCAAGCACATTCAGCAGTTATAATCATGCATATAAAGATACTAGCATACACCCTAAGGTCACAAGATTATCATTCATATTATCATCTTTCAATCAACCATCTTTATCATATAAGCACACTTTGGTGGTGCCACAGGACCGATTGCATGCCCATACATGAGGGTTAGCGCATATAGCGCTAACACGGCCCCGCAGCACCCTGTCTCATACCGCAGCATGAAGGGGTTGACCGTAGCCAACCGATAAACCGTAGCTCATTAGACAGTTGACGAGCTCAACGGCGGACCGCAGCCCTACACACCGTTGACGAGTTCAATCGGTGGACCGTGGCCCTCTTTGTGGACTGCGGCCCTACACACCATTGACGAGCTCAATCGGTGGACCGCAGCCCCTGTAAGACCGCTGACGAGCTCAGTGGCGGACCACGGCCCTACACACTGTTGACGAGCTCAATCAGTGGACCGTGGCCCTCTTTGTGGACTGCAGCCCTACACACCGTTGACTAGCTCAATCGGTGGACTACATTCCATGTAAAACCAATTTGACCACAGCCAATATTGGGGAGTCATGCACATATAATACATAGCAAGCACATGCAATTCATATTAACACATTGGGAGAGGGGAGAAAACATATAACGAAACCTATGCATGGTCATCCACATACTAGGAATGGTCCTAAGGGGTTCGTACATCCTTCACCTAGGTTGCGGGGTACCAATTCAACTAGCATACAATACACAAGACTCTTTATCCTACGAATGGTACCCGAAACATCAAACTAGACTTAGGCATGATAAACGGAGTCCATTGGGACACCACGAGGGTCGGGGAAACATCAAACGGGGAAGCCAACATCCCGAGGTGGGAAAGAATCCAGCGGGTGGCCGGCGGGTTGAGTAACACCCCCGATTTCCATACTAATTTAAACTTAAACATGCAGATAATTCTAACCATAAAAGCATACACAGCGGAAGACTAGATATGTAATATATGGAAAACGTAGAGTGCTATGCCACGCTCACTCAACAGTGAAAGCACAGGCGTAAACATTTGCACAAAATCCATTATCCAAAAATAAAGTCAAGGACAGAAGGACTAAAGTCTAACATCAGCGCACAGGCCAAAACATAACAAAGTTCAAGGGTCTAATCTAACAGTCTCTAGACCGCGCTCTCGTCTACTTAGCACCTGAAAGAAACACATAAAATAAGGGACGACGCCCGGTCAATGAATGATGCTGGTAACCCACCAATACATGTGAAATATCATATGTAGATAGTTTATGTATACAAAATCATTTGCGAAACAGAATATAGTATATATCAATTTCAAACGCCAAGATAGAGATCAACACAAGACTCTATGCACTCACAATAAGGACAAGGGAACACATCTCAAGACACCAAGAAGCATTAACAACTCACAAGGACGGCTTAAGGCATAATCTACCATCACACAGTAGATTAACACCCGACATGCATAACACAAGAGAATAAGGACACAACCATTGGCAACACATTGCCTTTGTGACAACACATGTCACAAAATAGAGAAATACACAACAACGACTACACAAGCCTTCGTGACATCACCCATCACGAATTGAGATGCCTTCCTTATGCCCGGTACCAACCTTATGGCTACCCCCAACCTTATGTCTAGTTCCAACCATTACCTCCAGGACCCCTGTACAACCAAGTCCAACCTTTTCCCTCATGGGACCGTCGTCCCCCACCAACAACCACCAACAAGACCACCGATTCATAGTACACAAGGTACCGATCGCACACATGGCAACACATGCCACCCAAGAAATACGTGAACCCATCACTCAACTCACAAACTCCATAATCGCGTCATGGCCACCACGAGGACCACTACCGTACCTTGGTGACTAATGTCTCATACCATGGTGCGTCATGTCCTATGCTGGTTACCTCTTAGCCTTGGCTATTAAGGCTCTTCTCTAATATTTCCATCCGCTTGATCTCCCTTGGCTCGGTGGTGGGGAATCTCCCGGGAATATTTTCGTGTAATATAACTATGGGTGGTAAGGTTTCTAATTGCTTTCTAATCCCCTATTTATAGAATCAGGAATCCTAATCATAATCTGAATAATAAAGGCCTACTTTCTTTATTCCAAATAGATATATAGGTCTAGGATTCCTAATTAGAATCTGACTGGTAAAAGGTTTACCATCTTTATTTCTAATGGGCTTAAAACTCTAGTTTAGGAAAGAGTCCACAATCCATGGCGGACCACATTAATTAATTAAAGGGAATCCTAATCAAATTAAATCATTTTTAATTATTATTAATGAAATTAATTAAATAATTAATTCGGGATTGAAGGCCGTAACACGGGGTGTTACACTCTCCCCCCCCCCCCCCCCCCCCCCTTTACAGGAAGCTTCGTCCCCGAAGCTTAGAAGTCATTTTGGGGTAAAGAGCCCGAATTAGTATAGTAGTACATAAGGAAAATATTATATGGGAATTATATACATATGCACATATATATTTACTGGGTTTAAGCCTAACTATTGTGCTAGCAAAATGCACCAAATAATAAAGTTATGAATATGCAACTCACATTATGTAAATTTTATGGATGCATGATAACATAACATAGAAGTCTTACACACGGCATGTTCAATTGGTATCAGAGCCTAAGTTTGACCCTAGGATAGGACTCTTAAGACCAGGCTTTAGGACATTAGGCTTGAACTCTAGGTCTTTAGGAACATAGGATTCAGGAATCTTAGGACGCGCGGTGAGATTGTGAGCCTACCTATCATCACATAACCTCCCTTCACTTTATCCCTCATTAATTTAAAGAATTTCCCCCTTCGCTTATCACATCAAGGTAAGCGTACAACACACTAACTCTTCATTCCACATACTTGCCCTAGAAATTTGTGATGTCCTTGCATGCTTTTACCTGCTTTGTTGCTTATCACTCTTTGATTATCATACTTGTTTATTTGCTTAAACATATGTTCCTAATTGATTTTAGACCAAGTTAGGGACTGCATATTATTGCTTAAACTATTTGATCAAACATGCGTTATTTGGATGTCTGTTGCTTGATAAAGTATTTTGGAACTTGCAATTAGTAATTCTATTTGGCTTATAAGAGCTCACTTGTCCTAATCATAATTGACCAATATAATTAACTCACTAATAGCCCAATAAGTACTTACATGAGTTTGCATTTTTGGGGAACATAGCTTTAATTAGGAAGGGGAAGAATGGGGGTGTGTGATCCTTATGATATCGAGTTGAATTCTCCTGTGTTCCTTGTTAGTGTCATAATAATGTGATCCTTTGATACTTCTTATGTGTTTAACATGTAAATAACAATCTAATGCTTGAACATGAAGGTCGAATTATCTTCCTAATTGATTTGTTTATAAGTTACATAGAAACTATACGGTCTAATTCTATTTCTATAAAATCTAAAACCTCGAATACATTGCATATTAAGTTTTGACCCGAAAGTCAATCTGAGTGAGACCGATAGAAAACCGAGGAACCTAAACCAAGTGGTCATCTAGAAATTGTCCTTGGAAAAATATATTGCGTCCCTAAACTATCTTAAAACTATCCCTCTAGACTTTGGTCCATGTTGCATGATAGACCACGAGCTTCCCATACCTTATTTAGAACCCTTACCACTAAGATAAGGACCCCCCCCCCCCCCCCCTAAAACAAATATTTATACATAAATAAGTATATCACTACTATTCTAAATATATTCCCCTAAAAATCCTATATATATCTAAAGTATGCAGTAAACCCCAATTACATTCATATGCTACCCTTACACCAAATTATTACTATTATTATTATTATTTTCATTATTATTACACTCTAATCCTAATCGCCTGATCCTAAAAATGGTTGCGTCATATACAGTACGTCCCTATATGCTTATATATATATATATATATATATATATATATATATATATATATATATATATATATATATATATATATATATATATATATATATATATATATATATATATGTATAAACCTGTGAGCCTATAACACCCCGAAATTTTAAAACTTTTGAAACTTATATAATGAAAGTAGATTATCATTAAAACCCAAAACATAATATAATAGAGTACGGGGTGCTATGCTACACCTGGGCTAGAGAACCCAGGTGCACAGACCAACTAACTAATATCCTTGATAATGTAAATACATGAGCATGGCACGCAAGCCGAAAGGGAAAACAATTTACTCTACGCTCCAAATCTCTAGCGCGCTCCAGTGTCTACTTCTCTGTGCCTGAAAGCCAAATATATCTGTTCAGCGAGAGATGCTGGTAACCCACTCCAACGCGTTGAAATACATTATAGATTTATATATATATATATATATATATATATATATATATATATATATATATATATATATGTATATATATATATATATACATATATATACATATATATATATATATATATACATATATATATATATATATATATACATATATATATATATATATATACATATATATATATATATATATACATATATATATATATACGAAAAGTCATTTTCAAGCAGGAAGATATATACTTAGGAGACGCTAGTTTTAAAACCAGGAATAGACTCGACAAATAGGGATAAGCACATTCAACAGTTATAATCAAGCATATAGAGATACTAGCATATATCCTATGGTCACAGATTCACTTCGTCTCATTCACATCATCACTCCAATTCGTATCTCATCACACGCAAGCACACTTTGGTGGCGCCACAGGACCAATTGCATGCCCATACATGAGGGTCAGCGCATATAGCTCTGACACGGCCCCGCAGCACCCTGCCTCGTATCGCAATACGAAGGGGTCGATCGCAACCGACCGATGAACCGCAACTCATCATAATGTTTGATCACAACCAAACAGTGGACCGCAGCCCAAGAGTAGTCATCTGACCGCAGCCAGGAATATGAACCACAGCTCATGTAAAACGTTTGATCGCAACCAAACAGTGGACCGCAGCACGAGAATGTAATTCTGATCGCAGCCAGCTTCTGAACCGCAGCTCAGGAATAACCAATTTGATCGCAACCAAATTGGGGTATCATGCACACATAACGCATAGCAAGCACATGCAACCCACATTAACACATTGGGAAGGGGGAGAAATCATATAACGAAACCTATGCGTGGTCTTCAACATACTAGGAATAACCCTAAGGGGTTCATGCATCTTTCACCTAGGCCAACGGGATACGAATTCCACTAGCATGCAACAAGAAACAAGAAACAAGAAACAAGAATTGATTGGTAGAGTGTTAACCTTTTTTAGTGTGAGGAATTAACCCAAAGCTCTGATACCAAACTGATACGGATCTTTGTTGATGATTTCAAGATTCGATTCAGCAAAGAGTCCTCCGGTTGCCCAATCTTTTCCTCACCAAAACAGCAGGAACGACAATTGCGGTTTAAGGGTGTTGGAGATGAAATTGGTTGATGTAGGGGTTGGATTTGGCATTATTTTTGTGTTTTTGTATAAAGATATTTCCGCCACACCTTGGTCTTAGGTGATAAGGAATGGATGGCACCACAAGATTGGTAATTATCTTGATAAGCCTAGAATAACACCTCTCAGCACACAAGAGATACAACAAAATGCCTAAACATTTTCTTTTGATTCAATCTCCAAAATTCTGCCTACAAGATGATGTTTTAGCCTCCTTTTTATAGAAGACTATTTACAAGGCATTAAAGAACATTCATCTCCCTTGAACTAGTAACATAGATATAAAGAAAACAAAAGGTCACTAATTAAATTTAACATAAATGCATTTTAAATCACTAAAATAACTAGGTTTTAATTATGCTTCAATAATGATCAGGTTCCATGGGACTTCTAGGGCATTCTCCTTCATATTTTGGGACCAACATAATGATCTTTTAAATTGTTGTAGTCATCCTTCATATTTTTGGACCAAGATAATGATCTTTTCAATTGTTGTAGTCGTGTCCTCATCATATGGTGGGCCTTTTCCTAATTAATTATTGTAATTTAATTCTTTCTTTGGGTAATTGATTAAATGATTAATTGGTTTTAGGGGTTGTAACACGGGGTGTTACAGAGCCCATAGAAACTTCCTCCCTTATTCATACGTATTCATATAAATTGTTACAGTCATATTATATACAATAATATCCCCAGCCCCGAACCATACACATGTACCCCAGTTACGATAATCTTATATATATCCATGAGGTTGCCCTTAGCATATCCTAGCCTTGAAATATCATTTCGTACAAATTACATCACTTTTATATGTATACATACACATATCCTGAGATAGCCCTAATTCTACTTTTCCCCCTCGCATGACCTCCCTGTTACCACTCCTACCTTCCCTAAATAATTAAAAACTTTAGCCTCATCATCAGGTCATCAATTAATTTAGGCATTAGCAATCAAGGGTCTTTAACTCTAAGTTGTTTAGGTATTTAGGTTTCTAGAGGTAAAAATTATACCTACCTAAAATCTAATTACCGCCGAGATAAAGCTAATTTTCCTAAGTGCTTGTGTGATTAAATTCTGTCAAGAGTTCTCAAGATAAGACCTTTACTGCTTGCGAGCCTAGGCTATCTTACTCATAATTATTAAAGAATATTTGTATGCAAATTGCATGGTCCCATTTATAGGTGGAAATTTATATTTTTCATATGTATTGCATGTCAAATCACATAGCTCGCATGTTTATATCAAAACACACACTTATACACATTCATGTACATATACAAAGCATGCTAGACAAAAACGGTATGTTATAAGGCATGCCACTATGCATATATACAATATTATTAACTACAAGCAGTCTGCATATAAGTGCCAATACTTGTTATGTGATCACCCACCGTTATCCATGGTATGCAAAATAAAGACCCTAATTCTATTGTCTCCCCAGAATTTATTTACCCCACAAGAAGCAAGAACCTTCCCCCTAATTACTTACAATCTTTCTCTCAAAATCTGATTTTCGCTATTTGAATAATTGTTATATGATTTATGACCTTCTTGAATTTATATGACAAAAGTTTGGTTGTGCCACGATATTAAGTACGTGAATTTAATTGTTAATCATGCACTAGTTAACATGTTGAATAATACATACGATTCCATAAGACTAGTTATTATTTAAGACTTGAAATAGGTTCACATGCCTTCATACTCTATGCCTATGGACTTAAGAAATTGCATATTTAGCATAATTACAACTGTATACATATAGGCATGACGACTTGCAGGTTCCGCATATAACATAATAGTTAATTATCATACATGTTAGGCTTGTTATTTTGTAACTATGAATATTTGGTGTAATCTGCTAAGCACAAAGATTAGACATAGATCCTACATATATGGCATCTAGGCTCACAACAGGTTACACTACATAATTAAACGTCTGCATCCATTCGTAAATGAGGTTTGCCTATGTTGATATATGTGCATATATAGTTTATAATAATTTTGTGGCTATCCGAATCTGCACCCGCGTGATATTTGCCTCTCATTTAGGTACATAAATAATTATATGATCGGTACAACTTGCGATCCTATATGTTAAATCATTATAAAATAATTAAATAAAGAACATGCCACGAGTAAGACTTCTATGTTATGCATTAGTCACCCGTAAAACTTACATATTATGTGTTGCATATTCATAATCTTATTATCTGATGCATTTTGCTGGCACAATAGTTAGGCTTAAACCCAGTAAATTTATATGTGCATATGTATATATCTCTCATATAACATCTTCTTTATGTACTACTATACTAATTCGGGCTCTTTACCCCAAAATGATTTCTAAAGCTTCGGGGACGAAGCTTCTTGTAAGGGGGGAGAGTGTAACACCCCGTGTTACGGCTTTCAATCCCGAATTAATTATTTAATTAATTCTGTTAATAATAATTAAAAAGGGATTTAATTTGGCTAGGATTCCCTTTAATTAATGGAATAAGGTCCAAATTGGCCCCTGAACGAAACGTAAAAATGCAATTAGGTCCCTGAACGTAAAAAAAAAAGTGCAATTACCCCCCTCAACACTTCAAATATATGCAATTTGACCTGATAGCAGGTTAACATCCTATCTAGCAGGTTGCATGTGTGACGTGGATGATGACTTGGCATTTTTTTTTGGAAAGATGACTTGGCATTTTTTTTATTTCCTTCTTTGGTCTTCTTCTTTACAAAACAACTAACTCTAGATGTTGTAATATTCCACCATCGATATCTTCTCTCAAATTTACAAGCAGGATAAATTTCATGAAAAAATATTCAATTTTACATAGTTATATTAACAACGAACAAGTTAATAGCTTTCACGGGCGTGGTTTGTGAATTTCTGATGCAGGTACACGGTGAATGGAATTTATGATGCAGGTACACGATGAATGAAATTTCTGATGCAGGTTTGGGAATTTTGATGCGTGGTTTGGAAATTTCTATTGAAGCTTTGCCTTAATACACGTTGAATGGAAGAAAAGGAAATAAAAGGAAATTAAAAAAAAATGCCAAGTCAGCATACACATCATCATATAACCAGTTGGATGGAATGTTAACCTGCTATCAGGTCAAATTGCACATATTTGAGATGTTGAGGGGGGTAATTGCACTTCTTTTACGTTCAAGGACCAAATTGCACTTTCACGTTTCGTTCAGGGGCCAATTTGGACCTTATTCCTTAATTAATTAATGTGGTCCACCATGGATCGTGGACCCTTGCCTAGACTAGAGTCTTAAGCCTATTAGGAATAAAGAGAGTAAACCTTTTTACTAATCATATTCTAATTAGGAATCTTAGACCTAATTATCTATTAGAAATAAAGAAAGTAGGCCTTTAATATTCAGATCATGATTAGGATGGACCCTTATCCCTAAACCAAGCCCTTAGTCCTATAAGGAATATAATTAGTAAACCCATACCATTCAGACCCGAATTAGGACTTCTATATATATATATATATATATATATATATATATATATATATATATATATAAGGACATAGGAGGCACCTAGAAGTTACACCACAATAGATATCACCACACAAGAATTCCCAAGGGACTCCTGGGGAGATCAAACGAATGGAAATCTTATGGAAGAACCTTAATAGCCAAGGGAGGATTAATTAAGGCTAAGTGGTAACCCATGTCTCAACAAAACCTATTTTCTTCGCTATAATCTCCTTCCTTGACCTCCTTCTATATGCTTGTGTCTTGATTAATACCTCTATGCTATTTGTGATATATTCTTGATGATTGATAAAGATTATTTGTGTGTATTCTTGATAATCTTGATGATCTTGATGATGAAAAGAGGTTCTTGATATTGATGTAATGATTCTTGACAAATCTTAATATTTCTTGATATTAAAGATAAATTGTTATTTTGATGATTTGGGAGGGATTAGAGCCGTAGGATGGATTGGGAATTTGTATTGTAATGTTCTTGATATACATTGGGTGGGAATTTGCATGTTCGGGTGTTGTTTATGTTTAGAAGTCGTGATAACTGTAACACCCCGAAATTTTAAAACTTTTAAAACTTATATAATAAAGGTGAATTCTCATTAAATCCCAAAATCAAACATAAGAGTGCGGGGTGCTATGCCACATCTGAGCTGGAGAACCCAGATGCATTGGCTAACTAACTAACTATCCTTAATGCAATACATAACCATGGCACGCAGGCCGAAAGTGAAACTAATTTAACTAATCTATGCTTCGGATCTCTAGCGCACTCCGGGATCTACTCATCTATGCCTGAAAGCCAAATATATATGTTCAGCGAATAATGCTGGTAACCCACTCCAACGCGTTGAAATACAATATAGGTAAATATATATATATATATATATATATATATATATATATATATATATATATATATATATATATATGAAAACCATTTTGAAGCAGGAAGATATATACTTAGGAGACTAGCTTTAAGGCCACAGTCTATTTCCAAATCAAATATATCATCATCCAATCATCATTTGTGATACTCAATCACACTGAGCTGGCGCCACGGGACCAATCGCATGCCCCGAACATGAGGGTTACCGCATATAGCACTAACACGGCCCCGCAGCACCCTACCTCATACCGCAGCATGAAGGGAGTTGATCGCAACCAACCTTTTAAAGACCGTTGACGAACTCAACGTCGAACCACAATCCTACACACCGCTGACGCGCCCAGTCGGTGGACTGTGATCCCCTTTACAAGGGGGGACATACGACCCTACACACCGTTGACGGGCACAGTCGGTGGACGGTAGCGGATCAAGCCCTACACACCGCTGAGAGACTCAGCCGGTGGGCGAAGATTCTCGGAGACTACGACCCTACACATCGCTGGCCCATCACTCAGTGTATCGTAGCCAGCCGTAGCCCTACACACCGCCTGAATACTCAGGTCGGTGGACTACAGCCTTCCTCGGGTTTATTGGCCCTACACACCACCTGGCGCGTCCAGTTCGGTGGGTCATCGTACCCGAGGCCCATGTGGACCGTAGCCCAAGAAGTGAATCACTGACCGCAGCTAGGAGGATCAACTGCAGCTCATAAGTAACCAAACAGTGGACCGCAGCCCTATGTAATATTTATATACCTGACCGATCGCAACTAGCCTGATTAACAGTTAGGATGGTTCTCAACCCATCTAACTGCCCGTATAGCCAATTTGATCGCAACCAAATTGGGGAATCATGCATCACATAACACACAATAACACATAATAGCACATTGGGGAGGGGGGGACATATAAACAAGCTTACGTGTGATCACTCTCATACTAGGAATAGTCCTAAGGGGTTCATACGACTTCCACCTAGGCCAATGGGTTACCGATTCGACTAGCATGCAATTCCTAGACTCTTTTATCCTACGAACGGCACCCGAAACATCAAACTAGACTCAAGCGCGACAAACGGGGTCCGTTGGGACACCACGGGGAATGGGGAACATCAAACGGGGGAGCCAAAGACTCGGGGTGGGTGAATAACCAGCGGGTAGCTGATAGGTGGAGGGCCACCCACCGGCTGCCCGCCGGAGATCATCGTCCGGGCAACGGGTTGCCGGCGGGCGAACGCCTGCCTGGCGGTGATTTTCGGGCAGCGGGTAGGTGGCGGGTACCCCTAACCCCACCTACCCCCCATTGACTCTTTTATCAAATACTCGTCCCAGGATCCTTCGTGGAACCCGAAACCATGCTTAGACACTTTTGAAAGCAAATAACGACACCACATAGGCAATTAATGGATTAAAAGAAAGAATCATATTGAATACATCCTATCACGACTTCTAGACACGAACAACACCCGAACATGCAAATTTCCACCCAAATATAAATCAAGAACATCACAATACCAATTCCCAATCCATCCTAGGGCTCTAATCCCACCCAAATCATCAAAACCATATTTTATTTTCATTATCAAGAACCATCAAGACTTATCAAGAATCATCACATAAATATCAAGAACCTCTTTTTAACATCAAGATCATCAAGATTCCTCATAAAATCATCACATCAATCAATCAAGATTATACCACAATATCATAAGGAAATTCATCAACACACAAGTATATAGAGGGAGTCAAAGAAGGAGATTATAGCAAGGAAAATAGGTTTTGTTGAGACATGGGTTACCTCTTAGCCTTAATTAATCCTCCCTTGGCTATTAAGGTCCATCCCTAAGATTTCCATCCGTTTGATCTCCCTAGGCTTGGTGGTGGGGAGTGCCTTGGGAATTCTTGTGTGGTGATATCTATTGTGGTGTGACTTCTAGGTGCCTCCTATGTCCTTATATATATATATACACACACACACACACACATATACATATATATATATATATATATATATATATATATATATATATATATATATATATATATACACACATATATATATATATATACACACACACACACATATATATATATATGTGTGTGTGTGTGTGTGTGTATATATGTGTGTATATATATATATATATATATATATGTGTGTGTGTGTGTGTATATATATATATATATATATATATATATATATATATATATATATATATATATATATATATCTAGGAGTCCTAATTAGGGTCTGAATGGTATGGGTTTACTAATTCTATTCCTTATAGGACTAAGGGCTTGGTTTAGGGATATGGGTCCATGGTCCATGGTGGACCATATTAATTAATTAAAGGGAATCCTAACCAAATTAAATACTTTTTAATTATTATTAACGAGATTAATTAATTAATTAATTAATTCAGGATTAAAGGCCGTAACACAGGGCTGTTGTATGCTGAATTTGTTCCCCCTTTAGTTATTTTGCAGGTAATGTGGCACGAGTATCTGGAGCATGAGAGCGAATCATCTGTTAGCGCTTTGAATATTTATTTTTATTAGCTAATTTAGAAGTTGTTTCTAGACAATTGTAATATTACACTCAATGAACTAGTATTAGTTTTGGGTTGGTTTTAGTAGTGTTGTTTTAGCCTGTGCGTTTGGATATAGGTTGTTATCTAAACGTGGCGGTAGCATCCCTTTTTCCTTTTGTTTTGTTTAGCTTCCGCAATTAAACAATGAAATTTTAATCAAATAAATGTCTTTTAATAAATTAATTTGGTTTTGGAAAATGGGGGTGTTACAGTGTTACAGTGCAATCCAGGTACAGCCACACACCCACACCACAATAGGAATCAATCAACGGATCACAGCGAAGATATGAAACCATACTCAATCAAGGAATGGATCACAATCCGACTCCAACGATGATTGACACAGGTCATCATCCACAATAAGATAAGACAAACAACACACACGCTAGCATTTAAACACCGAACTAGCATGCTGATGATGCGGCCTAACATAATGAAGATCCATCAAGAGTACCAATTGGGCCAATCACAAGGCCCAAGTCCAAACGATTAAGACAACTCTTCATTGGTGATATTCAAATATGGTGGAAATCCAAGTCAAGCCCATTTGCAAAAGATGAAGAAGATTTCAAGGCTTTTTATAATTGTTTAAGTGCTGATTTTGGTGATTAAATTAGGCCCAAATCAGCCCTATTATTTTTGGTCATCATTAATTTAAATTGTTTGGCATAAAAAAGAAAAAACTAGTTGTATTTAGAAAGGATTCCTTAAATCCTTTTCTAAATAAAACTCTATTTACTTGTTTTCTAGATTAGGTTTAGGACTCTTTTTCCCATTGTATTTATACTACAATGCTGCCCTATACCTATAAATAGGGCACATCCATATCAGTTTGAGGCAGGCTTTAATTCAATAAAATTCTTAAGTTTTTCTTTACACTTGTGTAAGAAACCTTATGGCTAATTGTGGACTCAATTAGTGGCTAGTCGTGGACTCGACTAGCAAATTGATTCGTGGACTCGAATCAATCTTACTTTCTTCAACCTTAGATTTAGGTTCATGGACTCGTTCTTGAATCGAAGGAAACTATATCCAACTCTATTTGATTGAAGATTGCAACATCGAGGTACTTGAAGCTACATGGGATTCTTCCAAGTCTTTGAGGATTCATGATAAAGGGTTTCTCGTGAGGTTTAAGGTATTTTGATCCATCTCTATCTTTATTTTGAGAGCATTCTTGGGACAATACTCCATCTTATTTGAATCTTGGACTAGGTTCATATCAATTTGGTATTAGAGCCTAGGTTTATCTCATTTTTATCTTACATACTACTTTTTTTTTCGTGTCTTATTCATAAAAAACCCTAAAAAAATTTCCTTTGCATTCTTGATTGTGTTCTCGAATCTTGATTCATGTTCTCCAGTTTCTTGAAAAACAATCCCGAAAGAATTTTCCCTTTTTTCCCGTCCAATATCAACGAGAACTCACACCTCCAAAGCACCATTTTACCATATATTCTGTCAAGAAAACAAGCCCATCTCACTCTTACCTATATCCAAAGCGCATTTACGCGCAATCACGTCGCAATCACACCCTGTCCAGATTTCCGCATTCTGTGACCAGTTTCAAAGAATGACCTATATCTCGAGATCTACTGGTTAGTTTTATCTGAAATTTGGATATGTTTTAGATATCGTCTAGGGCGTTCTATTGATATATTATACACTTGCTAACTCCTTACGGTCTTTGAGATATTGATCTTCAAAGTAAGGGCAGCGTTTCTGTTTTTCTGGGTGATTCTTGAAATTCTTGATTCTGTTTTGAAGTGCTTGTGTGGAACCACTTGGTCCAAAATTTTTGGTGATATATGCAGTAATTATTTGGAGGTTATTTATCTTAAAATTGTTTTAGATTTAGTTTGTTAAAATTTTATTAATTATAATTTATGTTTATCTTAGTTTGTTGGTTAGGATTAGATTATCCTATTATTAATAATTATCTCATTCATGTGGTTGTAATCTGCTTGTTAATGACTGTTTAAGGTCATTATGCATAATGAAATATAGAGTTGAGAATTTTTGATTTAGGAAACTGAGTGTTTTCTAGAACTCGAGAGAGTTCAACCATGATCAAGTCATGGTGATCCTGACTTATCAAGTGTGAAACCTCACTTGTGGTGTCGCCCCAAATCCTACGTATCACCTTATAACCCGGTGTGGCCGAGGACTTATCAAAATCCAAAAATTAGCCCTTTTTCCCAACCTAAATTAAACCTTTTAATCAGATTTTACCAAACCTAATAAATTGTTCTAAAATATTATTTTAGTCAGAGTGTGAAGAGAAGATCGGGCCAACCAGGATCGCATCATTTGGTATCAGAGCACACGGTTGTCTCTTCGCGAAGACTCATGAAACATTCAACGGTGCCTGTAACGTGGATTCGAGGACGAATCCCTCTAAAGAGGGAGAGAATGTTGTGGGCACGAGAATCAACAATGGAAAGTTAGAATATTTTAGAATTAGTTTTATTAATTAATTAGGATGATTATCTTAAACTTGTTTTAGATTTAGTTTGTTAGAATTATATTATAATTTATGTTTATCTTAGTTTGTTGGTTAGGATTAGATTATCATATTATTAATAATTATCTCATTCATGTGGTTGTAATTTGCTTGCTAATGGCTATTTAAGGTCATTGCATGCATAATGAAATACAGTGTTAAGAATTTTTGAGATAGGAAACTGAGTGTTTTCTAGAACTCGGGAGAGTTCGACCATGATCAAGTCATGGTGATCCTGACTTATCAAGTGTGAAACCTCACTTGTGGCGTCGTCCGAAATCCTACGTATCACCGTATAACCCGGTGTGGCCGAGGACTTATCAAAAATACAAAAACAAACCCTTATACCCAGCCTAAATTAAACCTTTTAATTAGATTTCACCTAGCCTAATAAACTGTTCTAAAATATTATTTTAGTCAGAGTGTGAAGAGAAGATCGGGCCAACCAGATTCGCATCACAACACCTACATCAACCAATTCCATCTCCAACACCCATAAACCATAATTGTTGTTCCTGGTGTTTTGGTGAAGAAAAGATCGGGCAATCGGAGGACTCTTTGGTGAATCGACTCTCGAGTTCATCCCCAAAGATCCACATCAGTTTGGTATCAGAGCTTTGGGTTCATTCCTCACACAAAAAAAGGTTAACACTCTACCAATCAATTCTTGTTTCTTGTTTCTGCAGAAACTTTTTCAGCATGTGTCTTCAGAAAGAAAAATTCCAAAAAAATACTTCCACATATCCAATTGTGTTGAAATTTTTTCTGGAAGTACCCAACATATCACTCTATTGCTTCGTGAAATTTTTGTGCAAAAATAATATTCCTAGAAACACAGAAAAATCTCTGAATTCAACACAATCGTAAGATTCTGCCCAGAAATTTTCTTCATGTCCTGTCTAGAAGAAAATTTTGGAAAAAATACTTCCACATATATTTTTGCCCTGAAAAGTTTTATGGTTGAATACAACCCATATTTTTTGCTAACCATAAAAAATTTTGGGTCAAAATATCGTCCATAACAATCCAGAAAATTCATCAAAGTCACTCTTAAAATCTGTCCATATTTGTGTTGCCATCCCTTGTGTTTTCTAGTTATTGTTCATTGTTTCACATCATCCATGGAGTCTTTTGAGTTAAATACACTTCAACAAGGATCACTTAGTGTGGAAGAATTCTATAATAAGTTAAAAGATTTGATGATCCGTGATGGGGTGATTGAACCAGCTGTTATTACCAAGAACAGATTTGTGTATGGTGTTAGAAAAGAAATTGCACGGTTGCTTCCTCATCGGTGCAAGTGCATGTTTACTTTACTATACCATGCCAAACAAATTGAAGAGAAATTGCAGCAAAAAGAGGTCGAGAATTCGATACCTTTTTCCTTGAGGGCTCAACAGAAATGAATGAGAATGTAAACATGTGTGAACAAAATTGTGAAAACAAAGATGAGGAATATTTGAGTGAAAAAGAAGGAGAGATTGAGAAAAAAACTGAAGATGAGGAAGAAGATTTGTCTTATAAACTTTGTGAGAAAAGAATGAGGGAGAAGAATTTGAGAACTCCATAACCTTTGATTTAAGTTCTTTACAGGTTAATGGATGTGATTCTAGGGTTGAAAATCAGTTGGAAGGAATGGTATTGTTGTGCCATGATCTACAAAGCGCGAGATCACTCACTCTCCTTGGTGAAGGTATTAAAGTCATTTGGTCGGATAATTACACATTTCCATTTGATCGAGGAAAGTGTGATTCGAGGACGAATCATCTCAAAGAGTGAGGGAATGATGATGTCATGGCTACAACAATTTAAAAGATCATTATGTTGGTCCAAATATTATGAAGAAGAAGGTCCTAGAAGGCTCATTGAAAATAGTCATCATTGAAATGAAGTCATGTAGTTATTTAAGTTATTTAAAATGCATTTATGTTAAATTTAATATTAGGAGACTCTTAACTCTCTGTTTTCCCTTTGAAAGTTATGTATTAGCCTATATAAAGCTAAACACAATCAGAATTTTGGAGATAGATAAATGAAGTTGAATGAAAGAAATGCTAGGCATTTTGTTGTCTCTCTTGTGTTTTGAGAGATGTTCTTTTAGGCTTATAAAGATAATACCAGTCTTGTGGTGCCATCCATTCCTTATCACCTAAGACCAAGGTGTGGCGGAAATATCTTTATAGAAAACAAAAAAATAATCCCAAATCCAACCCCTACATCAACCAATTCCATCTCCAACACCCATAAACCGTAATTGTTGTTCCTGGTGTTTTGGTGAGGAAAAGATCGGGGAATCGGAGGAATCAGTTTGGTGAATCGACTCTCGAGTTCGTCCCCAAATGACCAAATACCGAGTCAAAAGAATCAAGGGGAACAAATCCCCCAACAACCACATAACGTTCCCCGCGGGTGGGGCCACCGGTGGACAACCACCCGTGGTTCCACCCGCGCGAACCCTTTGTCCCACGAGTGTGTACCCCGTGGGTGGGGCGGCGGGTGGTGCACTACCCGCCGTTCCACCCGCGGGTACATAACTGCACAACAAATAATCCCTTCGGGGATTTTCAACACCAAGCTCAAATTCAAGTCCAAAACATGCCAAAACTCACCAAATACAACAAAATGACTTGAATCAACAGAATAACCAAGCAATGGCATACAAGAACCCTAAACACAAGCTCTATATATGCATTTTCACAAGACAGTGCACAAACACTCACATTTTATAGCAAAACTCATGTAGAATCCAAGAAATCATCATATAGGTAAGCAAAATAGATTTTGTAGGGCATGGGTTACCTCTTGTAGACAAAAACCTTCACTTAACACTTCACCAAGCTCCTAATAGGGTTCACCTTCCACACCCACTTCAAGAACACACCAAAAGATCATAAAGATTCTATCTTTAAGGAAAGACACCTTAGAAAACACTAAAAACACAAGATAAGCATAGATCTTACCCTCTTAGATGCTCAAAGGTAGGAAAGGTGGAATCTTGAAGACAAACTTTGAGGATTTGGTAAAGCTTCAACTTGGCTTGGAAGAAAAGCTATCTAACTTTTAGAGAGAAGGATGAGCTCAAATTTAGGAAGTGTAAGGGGAAAGAATGAGGAGTGTCCTCTAGGTTAGCTTGCAATTCTAACATAGGGTGAAATGTCTTTATTTCCCTTACTAAAATGAAGAGGTGTAAGGGAACAAGGGAACCACTCACAAAGCTTTAGGTACAACATTTGACTTTTGGGTTGACTAGTCAATTACTAGTCCCCTACTATTGAATTTTCAGGAATTTAAGGAATTAAATTATCAATTGGATTAGGATTAATTACTTAATTAATCCCTTAATTGAATTTGGATTACGGGGTGTCACATCCTCTCCCCCTTCAAAGAAGCTTCGTCCCCGAAGCTTGGGTACGACGAATTAGATCAAACGGTGAAATGGAACAACGATGTGACAAGAGTGTCAAGAACATCCTTATTTGATCGAAACTCAAAGGATCCAAAATGTATCAAACATAAGCAAGAAGTCATGTCATTCAAGAGTTGGATAGAAATAATCAACGGAGATAGAGAGCATATCAAACTCTAAACCAAACGCAACCACCAAGGTCTAAGCCTCTAACTTCTAGCACAACCCACTAAACCAACAAACCAAGCAAGCAAGCAAGCAAAACAAACACACGAAGCAAACCACGACAACTAGCAACGGTAAAACGAGGTACCTGCCGAGAACAACTCTGGATAAGCTCCCTCATGGTTGATTCCAGCTCCCAAGTAGCTTCTTCTACACCATGATGTGACCACCAAACCTTCACCATCTTCACTGACTTCCTTCACGTGTCCTGGGTCTTAAAATCCAAGATCTTGAGCTACCTCTCTTCATAAGACATATCATCGTCTAAAGGGATAACTTCCGGTGGTAGAACATGTTGTCGGGTCATGAACATACTTCTTAAGTTGGGACACGTGAAAAACATTATGCACTCGCTCCAACTCCATAGGTAAAGCTAACCGGTAAGCCAAATTCCCAACCCTCTCGAGTATCTCATAAGGTCCTATGAATCGGGGGCTCAGCTTGCCCTTCTTTCCAAACCTCATCACTCCCCGGGTGGGAGATACTTTCAGCCAAACCTTATCCCCAACTGTAAACTCCACTTGTCTTCTTGCTAAGTCGGCGTAGGACTTTTGACGATCTTGTGCCGCTTTCATCCTTCTCTGAATCTGTTTAATCTTTTCTGCGGTGTCAAGCAAGAACTGCAGTCCCAAAACTACCGGATTGACCATATTCTCCAAGCACAACAGATTGCGACACTTTTGACCGTAAAGAGCTTCGTAAGGAGCCATGCATATACTCGAGTGATAACTGTTGTTATAGGAGAACTCTATTAAATCCAGGTGATCCTCCCATGATCCTTGAAAATCCAGCATGCATGCTCTCAACATATCCTCGATGGTTTGAGTAGTCCTCTCTGTTTATCCGTCTGTGGCCGGATGGAAGGCGGTACTGAGATTTAACTTGGTTCCCAAGGCTGCTTGTAAGGACTTCCAAAACTACGACAAGAACCCTGGATCCCGATCGGAGACTATATCCTTTGGTACTCCATGATATTTCACCACCCGACTAACAGAAGCTTGGGCCAACTGCGTCATTGTCCATGTTTCCTTCATCGCGATAAGGCAAGCGGTCTTGGTCAAACGATCAACTATTACCCAGATTTTATCCTTACTGGAATGGGTCACAGGTAAACCTCCTACGAAGTCCATAGATATGGAGTCCCATTTTCCTTGTGGAACCTCCAACGGCTGTACCAAGACTTTGACCCTACAACGCTCCGCTTTCACCTTCTGACAATTCAAGCATCTGCCCATGAACTCCGCTATCTCCTTCTTCATGTTGGGCCACCAAAAAAGCTTCTTCACGTCTTTGTACAATTTGTCGCCTCTAGGATGTACTGAGTAAGGTGTATTGTGGCCTTCTTCTAAAATCTGATGCTTCAACCGATCACATGATGTAGGTACACATAAAAGGCCCTCGTACCTTAGCTCTCCGTTTGCGGACAACTCAAACGGTCCCCCCTTTCCTTTTTCCAGGTCATCTCTTGCCCTCATCAAGCTAGCATCCTTCCATTGTTCCGCTTTGATCTCCTCCAAAAGCGTAGGTACGACCCTTAGGTTGAAAAGACGGGCTTCCGACTCAACTTCACCTTGTTCCACCACTTCTGGGTTCATCCTTTGAAACTCCTTGCAAAGCTCGTCAGCCACTATCCCAATGGAACTAACGGCATGTTTGGTCTTCCTGCTTAGAGCGTCCGCCACGACATTTGTTTTTCCTTCGTGATATTGTATATCCAACTCATAGTCTTTGATGAGTTCTAACCATCGTTTTTGACGCATATTGAGATCCTTTTGGGTGAAGATATACTTGAGGCTCTTATGGTCCGAAAAGATCTTGCAACGCACGTCATACAGATAATGCCTCCAAATCTTCAAGGCGAAAACTACGGCTGCCAACTCTAAATCATGTGTGGGGTAGTTCTCTTCATGCACTTTAAGCTGTTGCGATGCATAAGCTATCACTCTCCCATTTTGCATCAGCACACAACCTAGTCCTTTCTTGGATGCAACGCTGTATACCTCGAACCCCTCTGTCTCGGATGGTAAGATCAGAACCGGTGCGGTTGTGAGCCTCTCTTTCAACTCTCGGAATGCTAACTCACAAACTTGATTCCATTGGAAAGGCATGTCCTTCTTTAACAACTTTGTCAACGGTTGAGCCACCTTAGCGAAATCCAACACAAACCTTCTGTAGTAACCTGCTAACCCAAAGAAGCTTCTTACTTCCGCCACGGTTGTCGGCACGGTCCACTCTTTCATCGCCTGAATCTTATCTGGATCCACCGATATACCTCTGTTGTCTATCACATGGCCCAAGAATGCCACGCTATCTTTCCAGAACTCACATTTCGAAAGCTTGGCGTACAACTGCTTTTCTCTCAAAATCTGGAGTACTGTCCGAAGATGACCTACATGCTCTTCTTTATCCCGAGAATACTGAACACGATCACGAAGTCGTCGAGATGAGGCTTGAATACACAATTAATTAGATCCATGAACACTGCTGGCGCGTTGGTCAACCCGAACGGCATCACCGTGAACTCGTAGTGGCCATAGCGAGTTCGGAACGCCATCTTAGGTATGTCCGGGTTTGCCACTTTCAACTGATGGTAACTTGATCTTAGGTCAATCTTGGAGAACACCCCGGCACCTCAGAGTTGATCAAACAAGTCGTCGATCCGCAGCAGGGGATACTTGTTCTTGATTGTGACTTGGTTCAGCTCGCGGTAGTCGATGCACAACCTCATGCTCCCATCTTTCTTCTTTACAAAAAGCATCGGTGCTCCCCACGGTGACGTACTCGGCTGGATGTAACCATTGTCTCACAGCTCTTGCAACTGAGTCTTCAACTCCTGCATCTCCTTGGGCGCTAAACGATAGGGAGCTTTAGATATAGGCGCTGTACCTGGTACAAGATCCACTGAGAATTCAACTTCTCTCGGATGAGGCATTCCCGGAATCTCCTCGGGGAAGACATGAAGGAACTCACATACAACAGGTATGGTCTGAGCCGCATCTCCTTTTGCCTTCAGGTTTTCAACTGAGCACAAGAAGATCTCGTGGCCTCTCTCCACGTACTTTTTCATCTTCATCATGGACACTAACTTGATTCCCGGTTCCTCTGTTGATCCTCAGTACGACACCCTCTTCCCACTTGGTCCTCTCAAAACCACTTTCTGCTCACCACACAAGATCTGAGCTCTGAACCGCCCTAGCCAGTCCATACCAAGGACCACATCTACCCCGTCCAGGCCGAACTGTATTAGATTACTGGAAAACTCTTCATCACCGATGGCTATCTTTACGTCTTTGAAAACGCGGTCACAGGTTTTAACTTCTCCGGATGCCACTTTGACACTTAACTTCACCCTAATGTTATCACAACTGTGCTTGTTTTTATGGTTATTTTGAATCATCACAGTAATTAAGCTCTTTAATTTTGCTTATTTAATACATGTTTTCCTTGCTATTATCATTTAATTATGGTTCGCACTTGTTTTGAATATTTTACGGTGTTTGTTAGTGTTTTTGAACCATTTTAGGTCAAAGATATGACCAAGGGGAGTTCAAGGATGAGTTTGGAGAAATTTTGGATGAGTTCGGGGCCCAGTGGACTCGACGCGTCGAGCCCTTGGCTCGACACGTCGAAATTTTCCAGTAGCTAATTAATTCGCGCACAGGAAGTCTCGACGCGTCGAGAAAATTCTCGACGCGTCGAATATGCGTCTGTTTCTGGGATAAAAACAAACGCCTAAAGTGGCGCGGATAAAAAAACATACGCTTAAAGTGGCGCAGCTGGGCAAAATTCAATACAAGCGCGAGATCTCTTTTCCTAATATCAATTGCGCGGATTTCAAGGCTCATATCTCCATATTAAAAGTTAGCAATTCAAGGAATCTTCCAAATTCTAAATATCATTAAAGACGACAATTTCTTTATTTAAATATAGGAAATAGAATTTGAGTCCAATTTGGTACAAGATTCCTATTTCATCTCAACTTTGTACCCACTATAAAATCCCTCCTTCCTCAACCCTAATGGGAGGACGGGGGACCGAGAGAATTCAGAGATTCTTGGAGACAAGAAGGAGAGAAATCAAGAGCCACAAGTTGTCTTGGAAAGCAAGAAGAAGACTAGGGAGATTTGGGAAAATCGTCTGGTTAATTCTTGTACTCTTTTGATGATTTGTAATTCCTTATTTATATTTGCTATGTATAATTTAGTCATGCTTGGCTAAATTCTTTAGAGATTCTTGGGTAAAAGTGTTTATGAACCTATGTGCCTGAGCCCTCAGTTTCTTTAATATATTATTATTTGGGTTTAATACTTGTGTTGCAATCGTGATAATATTGTTTGATGCTTGTAATTAATTTCCATAGTTACTAGCTTCATAGCCATGTTTGTGTCACCAATGGGAGTTGGGGCATAAATTAGGGCACACACGATTACACCTAATGGTTGGTCCTTGGGAAAGGGGAACTTATTAGGGGAAGTTTATTCTAGATTGTTGCCAATCGGGAGATGGTAGTAATTAGGAATAATTGAATGCTGATCTTTGATCTTATTGGGTGTTTAAGCCATGGGAGTGGAAATTCACTAGGAATAGAGATTACGGGAGTAATTCGATTCCACTTTGCATTCCCACACAAATCTTAATTCCAAACTAAATATTGCAAACGATAATTGGCACTGGGTGATTAAATACTTGAATCTCATGAATCTCAACTTCTCTCTAATTGTTTTCAAAATCCTGAACCTCTGTTTTATTTTATTTATTTTATGCCAATCAATCATCTAAGTAATTGTCAGGATTAGCTCTAATGAATAAGTTAGTAACTAGTGCTTGATACAACCACTTCCCTGTGGATCGATAACTCGTACTCCGAGAATTGTTTGTTTGCAAATATACTACGCATCACACCCCGACGCCTTCGGTTAAACCTAACTTCTTCACGAGTCCCGGGGATATGAACGAGTTGGACGCTCCGGAATCGAACAAGATTACCGCTGGGACGGCATGTGTAACACCCCGAATTTTTGAAACTTTTAAAACTTATATAATAAAGGTAATTACTCATTAAATCTCAAAATCAAGCATAAGAGTATGGGGTGCAATGCCACACCTGAGCTAGAGAACTCAGGTGCACAGGCTAACTAACTAGAATCCTCAAATAATGTTAATACATAATCATGGCACGCAGGCCGAAAGGGAACTAGCTACTCTACGCCTCGGATCTCTATCTAGCGCGCTCTGGGATCTAGTCATCTGTGCCTGAAAGCCAAATATATCTGTTCAGCGAGAGATGCTGGTAACCCACTCCAACTCGTTGAAATACAATATAGATAGATATATATAGATATACGAAAACCATTTTGAAGCAGGAAGATATATACTTAAGAGACACTAGTTTTAAAACCGGGATTAGACTCAGCAAGTAGGGACAAACACTTCAAACAATGATAAACAGTTAAGCAGAGATAGCATTATAAGGAATATGCATCTAAGGTCACAGAACACTTTTTGATTCACACACATCACCACTCAATCATCATTCTTATCACATAATCGTTGATGGCGCCACAGGACCAATCGCATGCCCCGAACATGAGGGTTAATGCTTATAGCATTAACACGGCTCCACAGCACGCTACCTCAGTACCGTGGTATGAGGGGAGTTGATCGCAACCAACCCTTTGAGAATCGCTGACGAACTCAACGTCTGACCACGATCCGACACACCGCTGACGCGCACAGTCGGTGAACTGCGATCCCCTTTACAAGGGGGGACTTACGACCCTACACACCGTTGATGCGTACAGTCGGTGGACCGTAGCGGATCAAGCCCGGCACACCGCTAAGCTAGACTCAGTCGGTGGGCGAAGATCCTCGGAGACTACGGCCCTACACACTGCTGTCCCATCACTCAATGGATCGCAGCCAGCCGTAGCCCTACACATCGCCTGATTACTCAGGTCGGTGGACTACAGCCTTCCCCGGCTTATTGGCCCTACACACCGCCTGGCGCGTCCAGGTCGGTGGGTCATAGCACCGAGGCGCATGTGGACCGCAGCCCAAGAAGTGAATCAATTCGGCCTTTAGCCAACTTCTGAGCCTTAGGTCAGGAACAATCCATTTGGCCTTCAACCACTTCCGAACCTTTAGTCCGGGAACAATCCATTCGGCCTTCAGCCGACTTCCGAACCTCAGTCCGGGAATCACCCAATTGGTCTGTAACCAAAATGGGGGATCATGCAACACATAACACATAGGAGCACGTAATAGCATATTGGGAGGGGAAAGACATATAAATAAACTTACGTGTGGTCATTCACATACTAAGAATAGTCTTAAGGGTTCATACAACTTCCACCTAGGTCAACGGGTTACATTCCACTAGCATGCAATTCCTTAGACTCATTTAACCTACGAATGGTACCCGAAATATCAAACTAGACTCAAGCACGACCAACGGGGTCCGTTGGGACACCATGGGGGAGCGGGGAACATCAAACGGGGAAGCCGAAGATCCGGGGTGGGGTATGGTCCAGCGGGTAGCCGGTGGGCACTGTTCCGGGCAGCGGGTTGCCGGCGGGAAGGCGGTTGCCCGCTGCTGGGCGGTGTCCTTCGGGCAGTGGGTACGTGGCGGGTTCCCCTACCCCCACCTACCCCCCACTGACTCTTTTCTCATATATTCGTCCCGGAACCTTTGTGGAACCTGAAACCATGCTTAGACACTTTTAAACGCGAATAACGACACCATGTAGGCAATTAACGGATTAAAAGCAAGAATCACGTACCACTCATCCTATTACGACTTTTAAATATAAACAACACTCGAACATGAAAATCCCCACCCAAATATATATCAAGAACATCCCAACACAAATTCCCAATCCAACCTAGGGCTCTAATCCCACCCAAATCATTAAGATCATATTTTATCTTTAACATCAAGAAATACCAAGATTCGTCAAGAATTATCACATCAATATCAAGAACTCTTTTTCAACATCTAGATCATCAAGATTATCAAGAATGCACATAAATAATCTTATGAAGACATATCACAATTAACATAGAAGAATTTATCAAGACACAAGAATATAGAGGGAGGCCAAGGAGGGAGTTTATAGCGAAGAAAATAGGTCTTGTTGAGAAATGGGTTACCTCTTAGCCTTAATTAATTTCCTTGGCTATGAAGGGTCTTTCTTTAAGATTCCTTCTTTCTTGATTTCTCCTAAGGGAATTCTTGGAACTTCTTGTGTGGTGAGAGATTATTGTGGTATAAGGTCTTGGTGCCTCCTATGTCCCTATTTATATATTTAGGAGTCCTAATTAGGGTCTAAGTGGTATGGGTTTGCTAATTCTATTTCCTATAGGACTAGGGGATTGGTTTTAGGATAAGGGCCCATGGACCATGGTGGACCCATCTTTAGCTAATTAATGGATTTTAATTCCCTTTTTAGGGTGGGTGACAATTTAATTAATTTTAATTTAGGGGTCGTAACACGGGGTGTTACAGCATGCACCAGAAATGTCCCGATCACTACATCGTTGTCCCCCGCTCGAGCTTCGCTTAGGATGAGGATCCTCTCTTGTGCTAACTCTTCCGACAAACTCTGGGTCTCCAACCCACCACTTCTTCTTAGATTATGAGACGACGGCAGGGTAGCTGTGCTGGGACTTATCCGAGTGGACGTGCCACTTCGAATCCACTGCTCGACCATACAAGGAGTGTTACGAACTCCTGTTGTTCTGGGTCTCTTGGCCGTGTCACCAACATCTTCGAACGTCACGATACGCTGACAAGGAGGCATCGTAAGCTTCTACAACAACAACACGGTTACCAACAAGACAACAAACAAGCAAACAACTGTAAACAACGCTCAGCTCACCGCGCATCCTAAGAAATCCTAAGCTTAAACACTTAGATTCTTATGGTTGCCTTAAGGTCTCAAACCTCACTTAGCCACTTAAAAGTCTAGACTCTATCATCCTAGGCTCAAACCTAGGCTCTGATACCAACTGTAACACCCCCGATTTCCATACCAATTTAAAGTTAAACATGCAGATAATTCTAACCATAAAAGCATACACAGCGGAAGACTAGATATGGAATATATGGAAAACGTAGAGTGTTATGCCACGCTCACTCAACAATGAACGCACAGGCGTAAACATCTGCACAAAATCCATTATCCAAAAATAAAGTCAAGGACAGAAGGACTAATGTCTAACATCGGCGCACAGGTTAAAACATAACAAAGTTCAAGGGTCTAATCTAACAGTCTCTAGATTGCGCTCTCATCTACTCAGCACCTAAAAGAAACACATAAAATAAGGGACGACGCCCGGTCAGCGAATGATGCTGGTAACACACCAATACATGTGAAATATCATATGTAGCTAGTTTATGTATACAAAATCATTTGCGAAACAGAATATAGTATATATCAATTTCAAACGCCAAGATAGAGATCAACACAAGACTGTATGCACTCACAACAAGGACAAGGGAACACATCCCAAGACACCAAGAAGCATTAACAACTCACAAGGACGGCTTAAGGCATAATCTACCATCACACAGTAGATTAACACCCGACATGCATAACACCAGAGAATAAGGACACAACCATTGGCAACACATTGCTTTTGTGACAACACATGTCACAAAATAGAGAAATACACAACAACGGCTACACAAGCCTTCGTGACATCACCCATCACGAATTGAGATGCCTTCCTTATGCCCAGTTCCAACCTTATGGCTACCCCCAACCTTATGTCTAGTTCCAACCATTACCTCTAGGACCCCTGTACAACCAAGTCCAACCTTTTCCCTCCTGGGACCGTCGTCCCCCACCAACAACCACCAACAAGACCACCGATTCATAGTACACAAGGTACCGATCACACACACGGCAACACATACCGCCCAAGAAATACGTGAACCCATCACTCAGGTCACAAACTCCATAATCGCGTCATGGCCACCACGAGGACCACTGCCATACCTTGGTGACTAATGTCCCGTACCATTAATCGTGCAATCCAGGTACAGCCACACACCCACACCACAATTGGAATCAATCAACGGATCACAACGAAGATATGAAACCATACTCAATCAAGGAATGGATCACAATCCGACTCCAACGATGATTGACACAAGTCATCATCCACAATAGGATAAGACAAACAAGACACACGCTAGCATTTAAACACCGAACTAGCATGCTTATCAAACGGGTAAACCAAACATAGTTCCGAAGAACACACAAGACTAATCTCGGTTCAACGAATCACAATGTTGAACACTTAGCACGATTCAAGACACCAAACCTACATAGATTCCTACCATATAGTTCTAGACATACGAAACATCAAGAAGACGCTCAAGTAGTTCCACAAAAGAACATCGGGAAGTCAAAAGACCAAATACCGAGTCAAAAGAATCACGGGGAACAAATCCCCTAACAACCACATAACGTTCCCCGCGGGTGGGGCCACGGGTGGACCACCACCCATGGTTCCACCTGCGGGAACCCTTTGTCCCACAAGTGTGTACCCCGCGGGTGGGGCAGCGGGTGGTGCACTACCCGCCGTTCCGCCCGCGGGTACATACCTTCACAACAAATAATCCCTTCGGGGATTTTCAACACCAAGCTCAAATTCAAGTCCAAAACATGCCAAAACTCACCAAATACAACAAAATGACTTGAATCAACGAAATAGCCAAGCAATGGCATACAAGAACCCTAAACACAAGCTCTAGATATGCATTTTCACAAGACAATGCATAAACACTCACATTTCATAGCAAAACTCATGTAGAATCCAAAAAATCATCATATAGGTAAGAAAAATAGATTTTGTTGAGCATGGGTTACCTCTTGTAGACAAAAACCTTCACTTAACACTTCACCAAGCTCCTAATAGGGTTCACCTTCCACACCCACTTCAAGAACACACCAAAAGATCATAAAGATTCTATCTTTAAGGAAAGACGCCTTAGAAAACACTAAAAACACAAGATAAGCATAGATCTTACCCTCCTAGATGCTCAAAGGTAGGAAAGGTGGAATCTTGAAGACAAACTTTGAGGATTTGGTAAAGCTTCAACTTGGCTTGGAAGAAAAGCTATCTAACTTTTAGAGAGAAGGAGGAGCTCAAATTTAGGAACTGTAAGGGGAAAGGATGAGGAGTGTCCTCTTGGTTAGCTTGCAATTCTAACATAGGGTGAAATGTCTTTATTGCCCTTACTAAAATGAAGAGGTGTAAGGGAACAAGGGAACCACTCACAAAGCTTTAGGTACAACATTTGACTTTTGGGTTGACTAGTCAATTACTAGTCCCCGACTATTGAATTTTCAGGAATTTAAGGAATTAAATTATCAATTGGATTAGGATTAATTACTTAATTAATCCCTTAATTGAATTCTGATTATGGGGTGTCACAGGCTGCCCGCCGGCGGCAAGTCTCGGGCAGCGGGTGCCCGGCGGACAGTCGTCTGCCCGCCGGCTGTCCGCTGCCGGCGACGCCAATATGGGCAGCGGGTAGGTGGCGGGTCCCCCTATCCCCACCTACCCCCCACTGACTCTTCTTCAATATTTTGGTCCCGGGATCTTTCGTGAAACCCGAAACCATGTTTAGACACTTTTAAACACAAACGACGACACCACGTCGTCAAATAATGGATCAAAACCAAGAATCATATTGAACATATCCTAACATGACTTCTAAACATAAATAACTCCCGAACATGCAAACTCGCACCCAAATATACCAAGAATATCACAATACGAAATTCCCAATTCAACCTAGGGCTCTAATCATATTCAGATCATCAAAGTCATTGTTTATCTTTAAAATCAAGAACATCAGGATTTATCAAGAACATCACACAATTATCAAGATCCTCTTATAATCATCAAGATTATCAAGATCAACACATAAGATCATCTCATCAATTATCAAGATCATATCATCATCGTTATAAAAGATTTATCAAGACACAAGCATAGAGAAGGAGGCAAAGAAGAATATTATAGCAAAGAAAATAGGTTTTGTTGAGACATGGGTTACCTCTTAGCCTTAATTAAATTCCTTGGGTATTAAGGGTCTTTCTCTAAGATCTCCTCTACTTTATTTCTCCTATGTCGGTGATAAGAGAATTCTTGGGAATTCTTGTGCTGTGATATCTATTGTGGTGTGTATTCTAGGTGCCTCCTACGTCCCTATTTATATATCTAAGAGTCCCAATTAGGGTCTGAATGGTATGAGTTTGCTAATTCTATTTCTTATAGGATTAAGGGATTGGTTTTGGGGATAAGGGTCCATGGTCTATGGTGGACCCTTCCTAGTTAATTAATGGAATTTAATTCTCTTTTTAGGGTAAGTAATTAATAATTAGTTTGGGTTAGAGGCCGTAACACGGTGTGTTACAATTGTGATTTCTATTTCCAACCCCATAGTTATTTGGTCTAGGTCCACCTTGATTACCTCCATTATCATTAGATCATTGGCCATGTTGGTTCCCACTTTCTCGAGAATAACATTGATAAGCTCGATGTTCCATCCCCTTGTATTTGTAGCATTGCACCAAGTTTCCTTGGTAGTCTTTCCCAGGATGATCACCTCCACATAACTTGCAGTAATAATGTCTCTGAGTACCTTTGTCCCTTTCAACGCATTGTTGTCCCTAACTTCCTTGCCCATTACCACCAAGATAGCCTTGATTACCCCTATTACTTTGAAATCCCTTGTTTGACCCTTAGTTGTTGAACCTTGGTCTCTTATCCCCTTGCTTATTTCTTTCTTCATTATCCTTTATTCTCTTCCTATTTTTCGTATTAGTTTCTTTCTGAATTAGCTCCACACGATAATGATTAGCAGCCTTATTTTACGCCTCATTCAAAGTTTGACATCCAAGAACACAAACCGCTTTTTGAGTCCCTAATGAATTTCTAGGTCTTTCTAAACTCGTCATGAACTAGCTTAGGTGCAAAATGTGCAAGCTCCAAGAATTTCATATGGTACTCTTGCATAGTCAAGTTACCTTGCCTCAAATGTAAAAACTCCTCATATTTTGCTTCCTTAACATGCTCAGGATAAAATCGATATATCATAGCAGTCTTGAAGGCTTCCCAGTCAAAATTGGATTATTGACTAAGAGTCTGACCACTAATTTGTCCACCAAATATCAGCTTCTTGTTGAAAATAGTACACGACAGTCTCCACCTTTTGGTCTGCCAGACAACCAATAACATCTAGTGACTTATCTATGGTCCCAATCTAATCCTCCAACACAGGAGGATCCTCTTGTTCACAATAAGAAGTAGGATTACGACTAGCTGCTCGCTTAGCTACATCATTCTCGTTGTCATGCTGAAGCAGAGCATTACCCAAGGTCTGTGTCAACCGAGTCAATTATTGAAGCCCTTGAGCCAGTTGAGTATAGTGGGAGCCTTAACCTCATTCCCAACATCACTACCTTCGTTAGTGAGTACGTTCCTTCTAGGTGGCATGATAACTATTCTACAGCATAAATAACTGTTGGATATTTGTTGGTAAAACCCAAATTATAATACTACGGAAAGATTATTATTTTATGGAAGAAAAAGGAAGGAAATGGTGAAGAGATATGACTCGTGTTTGGTGTAGGTTTTTAGCACGAGTGGAGCGACCACTCTTTCCTTAAAACCTTATTTGCTACCTCCCACAAGTGCTAGGAGCGTTGCAGCATAGGTTTCCCAGGATAAAACATACTACGGTTCAAGGTTTGAGCACCTAAACTTTGAACTCGGCGAACTAGAGCAAAGCTTATAACACAATAGGCTAAGAAAGGAGTAGAAGCAGAGATTTTGGGGATGAAAAATATTATTTTCGTTGTGTTGTTCTCTTCTCTATATAAAAATTCTGCTGCTACTACTACTTCTTATATAGGAGAAGGTGGTGTAAATAACATTCATTCTTGGCATTTAAATCCATGTTCAAATCCTTCAAAACTGACCATTGAATATGGAGATTAATTCTGGAATTCAAAATTGGGATTAACCTGAAATTTATTCCGTTACAGCTGAATTAATCCTCCCAACAGTCATTTGAACTGAACAGACACGAACCGTTCCAGAAACGGTAAACGTGTACCGGCAGTACAAGTCTGTACCGTTTCGATAACGGACGTGTACCGCGTGTACAGTTCTGGTAACGGACGTGTACCGCGCACTGCATCAACCGGTAGACCATTGTTCTAGTGACAGACGTGTATCGCGCACCGCATCAACCGGTAAACCATGTGTCATTCCAACCGCGATAAACATCTTCGTTAGCTAGCTCGTTGTAAAAAGATTTCCGGAATGATGGTATAACTTAGCACGCAAGGCCTGCGTACACGAGCTTAAGCCTGAGTCAAGCCTTCTCAGGCTCACTTTGGGATTTGATTTGCACCCCCACTGCGCGCAAGAGAAAATCTCTATGCTATACAATTAATAAGCCTTAAAAGAGCTCTTGTATAAATAGTGGTGCAAGTCTACTTCCCAAACCAATGTGGGACAAAAGCTAAACTTTTTCCCTTTATTTTCCAACTCAAATGGGTCTACTTTGAGAATCAATATCTCATTCACCCATTATCCACTTTGAGCGTACAATATCAATCTCTTCGTCTCACTACAAAGAATCCGAATCAACTTTGACCCGACCCAAATCAGAAGTGGACCCCATTGATGTTTGTACCACAAAATAGCTACTTAAAATGTCATTTTATGCCAATTTATGCTATTTTTTTCCAACAATCCCCCACATGAATGAAAAACTGATTTTCAGGGTATTTAAAATCGGAAACAACTGTGTTCAATGGTCGATCCCTGCATAGGATAGGTAGGGGTCACCCTTTGAACCTTCCCTTGCGAAGATATGTTTACTCTACTGGTTGTATGGTAGAACGCGATGTCTTTGAACCAACTGCCGTTTGTGTAGACGATGACATATCTCACATAGGAACCTCCCAACCATGCTCTGTTCTCATGATTGTGCTCGTTTTGGTCGTGGGTCACCGTTCTTGGTTCTACAAGAATTTCTAAAGAATTTAGCCCGTAAATTCTCCTCTGAAGTGACCCACACTTCTCTCTCACATAGGTGATTCTTTTCCGAGTATCACGCATACTCACACATGTCAACCGACATTCGAATCATTAAAACATCAACGTGCTAGCCTCTTACGGGAGTCACTATTCTAACGAGGAGTGGTAGGGAGTTTGAAACCCCCACAGTGACACGCTCCGTTCCATAATTTAGTTGTCCCATTGAACCTAGGGGCCAGCTAGGTTGGGTATCCACTATTGAACTTTTTAGTCCATGGGCTTTAGACCCATTCCTCGTGTTAGCTTCTCCACAACTTCTTTTTCTAACCCTTTGGTTAGCGAATCCGCTATATTGTCTTTTGACTTCACGCAGTCAATCGAGATAACACCAGCTGTGAGAAGTTTTCTAATGGTATTGTGTCTACGATGCATGTGTCCAGACTTACCATTATACATATGACTGTACTCTCTCAATTGTGGCTTGACTATCGCAATGCACACATATTGGAGGTACAGGTCTTTCCCAATTAAAAATATCCTCTAGAAAATGGCATAACCATTTAGCCTCTTCACAACCTTTGTCCAGGGCTATCAGCTCAGATTCCATTGTGGATCTAGCTATCACGGTTTGCTTAGAGGACTTCCATGCAACGCTGCACCGGCTAGTGTAAACACGTAGCCTTCGTGGACTTAGAGTCCTTAATATTAGATATCCAGTTAGCGTCGCTATACCCTTCAAGTACAACAGGATATCTCTCGTACGCGTAGTGCAGTCCAAGGTCACGAGTATACCTCAAGTATCTCATAACTTTTACTATTGCTTTCCAATGCATAGCACCGGGGTTACTCGTATATCTACCGAGTTTACTAACCGCAAAGGCAATATCCGGTCTAGTACAACTCATAAGATACATCAAACTACCAATAACCCGAGCATATTCTACTTGAGAAATGCACTCTCCGTGGTTCTTGGTTAGATGAACGTTTGTATCAAACGGTGTCTTGGCCAATTGATTATCATCCTTGTTAAATTTTGCAAGGATTTTGTCAATATAGTGTGATTGGTTCAACACAAGACCATCAGGTCTTCTAAAGATTTTAATCCCGAGGATTAAATCCGTCAATCCCATATCCTTCATGTCAAATCTCGCATTTAACATGTTTTTGGTAGACTTGATCATTCGATTGTTACTACCAATGATGAGCATATCATCTACGTATAAACAAAGAATGACATAGCCGTCTATCATTTCCTTAACGTAGACACATTTGTCACTTTCGTTTATTTTAAACTCGTTGGTGAACATTGTGTGGTCAAACTTCTTGTGCCACTACTTAGGTGTTTGTTTTAAACCATATAGCGATTTAACCAACTTACACACTTTCCTTTCTTGGCCCGGAACCACGAATCCTTCGGGTTGTTCCATATAGATTTCCTCATCTAATTCGCCATTTAGGAAAGTGGTTATAACATCCATTTGATGAACTTCCAAATTTCGCAACGCGGCTATGGCATGTATCATCCTAATGGAGTTTATTCTCGTCACGGGAGAATACGTGTCGAAGTAATCAAGGCCCTCGCGTTGCCTGTAACCCTTGATTACAAGCTTAGCCTTATATTTCTCGATGGAACCATCCGGTTTCATCTTCCTTTTAAATACCTACTTGGATCCTAAGGGTTTACTACCCGGGGGAAGATCAACAAGTTCCCAAGTGTGATTTTGTAAGATAGAATACACTTCACTTTTAATAGCCTCTTTCCACATTGGTCCTTCCGTAGAAGTCACGGCTTCTAAATACGTTCGAGGCTCATTCTCTATCAAACAAGATAGAAAATCGGGTTCATTTTCTACTAAACAAGTTAGAGTACTGAATCATACTCCAACCAGTAAGTTAGAAAATCTGGACCAAATGATTTTTCAATTCTCGCCCGCTTACTGCATCTCGTCACGAGCTCGGGTTTTTTCTCAGATTCCCCACTATCATTATTCATAGCTTCGTCAAACCTTCGCTTTGATGCACTTGATCCCTCGCTGGACCTACAAGGAAATACATTTTCAAAGAAGGATGCATTCCTTGATTCTATTATCGTGTTCTTATGTACGTCCGGATTATAGGACTCGTGTACTAAGAACCGATAAGCACTACTGTTATGTTTGTAGCCAATAAAGATACAATCCACCGTCTTAGGACCTATCTTTACTTTCTTAGGTGTTGGCACCAACACTTTGGCAAGACACTCCTGTAACACCCCAGATTTTCAGGATATTTAAAACTTATAAAGTAAAGGTGAAATCTCATTAAATCCCAAAACATAACACAAGAGTATGGGGTGCTATGCCACTCCTGAGCTAGAGAACTCAGGTGCACTGGCTAACTAACAAATATCCTCAAATAGTATCAATACTAAATCATGGCACGCAGGCCGAAGGGGAAAAACTATCTAAGCTACGTCCAAGCTTCTAGCGCGCTCCAGTGATCTACTCGTCTGTGCCTGAAAGCCAAATATATCTGTTCAGCGAGAGATGCTAGTAACCCACTCCAACGCGTTGAAATACAATACATATAGATATATATATAGATATATGAAAAGTCATTTTGAGCATGAGGATATCTCCTACGAACTCCAGCTTTTAAAACAGGGATAGACTCAACAGATAGGGCTAAGCACAGACAGCAGTTATACCGAACATATACAGTTCACAACAGGCAAGACAGATAAGATAAGCACAATTAATAATCATAACCCAACATATACAATCCCCAGTATAAATCTCATAGTCTCATCCCCAAGATACTCAAAACAACAACTCATCCATACTTCATCACATAGCACACTTTGTTGGCGCCACATGACCAATCGCATGCCCATACATGAGGGTCAGCGCATATAGCTCTGACACGGCCCTGCAGCACCCTGCCCCGTCTCACAGCACGGAGGGGTCGATCGCAACCGACCGATGAGCCGCAGCTCTATATAATATTTATATACCTGACCGATCTCTACCAGCCTGGTTAACAGTTGGGATGGTTCTCAACCCATTCAACTGCCCGTATAGTGGACCTCTGTCCTATATAATATTTATATACCTGACCGGTCTCTACCAGCCTGGTTAACAGTTGGGATGGTTCTCAACCCATCCAACTGCCCGTATAGTGGATCTTAGTCCTATATAATATTTATATACCTGACCGGTCTCTACCAGCATGGTTAACAGCCGGTATGGTTCTCAGCCCACCTGACTGCCCGTATAGCCCGATTGATCTCAACCAACTCGGGGTAACATGCACACATAACACATTGCAAGCACATACAACCCACATTAACACATTAGGAAGGGGGAGAAAACGTATAACAAAACCTATGCGTGATCCTTCACATACTAAGAATAGTCCTAAGGGTTCATACTTCTTTCACCTAGGTCAACGGGATACCAATTCAACTAGCATGCAATATATAAGATTCATACAACCTACGAACGGTACCCGAAAATCAAACTAGACATAGGCACGATAGACGGAGTCTGTTGGGACACCACGGGGGTCGGGGAACATCAAACGGGGAAGCTGGGGTCCCGAAGTGGGGTATAAACCAGCGGGTAGCCGGTGGGTGGTGGTCACCCGCTGGCTGCCCCGCCGGCGTTCTACTAATCCGGGCAGCTGTCCGCCCGCCGGCTGCCCGCTGCCGGCGTTGCCCAATTTGGCCGCGGGTAGGTGGCGGGTCCCCTACCCCCACCTACCCCCCACTGACTCTCTTTCATCAAAAACGCCCTGGGAACCTTTGTGGAACCCGAAACCATGCTTAGACACTTTCAAACGCAATTGATAACACACGTAGACAATTAACGGATCAAAATCAAGAAACAAACGGCACATAACCTATCATGGTTTTCTAAACATAATAAACACCCAATCATGCGAAATCCCACCCAATATACCAAGAATATTACCATACGAATTCCATGATATAACCTAGGGTTCTAATTATTTTTAAATCAACAAGAACACGATTCATCTTCTAATATCAAGATTCGGTAGGAATATTATATAAACATCAGGAACATCCTACAATCATCAAGAACATCATATAACAAACAAGAACGTTATATAATCATCAAGAACACCATAATTATCAGGAACCTTTCATCATCAAGATTACCCATGGAATTATCCCATCAATCATCAATAATAACACAAATCATCAATACACAATAATATGGGGAAATCCTAAGAGGGGAATCATAGCTATGAAAATAGGTTTTGTTGAGATATGGGTTACCTCTTAGCCTTAATTAATTCCTTGGCTATGAAGGGTCTTTCTTTAAGCTTTCTTGCTTTCTTGATTTCTTCTAAGGGGATTCTTGGAGCTCTTTGGGGTGGTGGAACGTTTATTGTGGTGGGGGGTTCTAGGTGCCTCTCAAGCCCCCTATTTATATATTTAGGAGTCCTAGTTAGGAACTAATATTATAGGCTTGCTAATTCTATTTCTTTTGGGACTAAGGATTGGGTTTAGGGATAAGGGCCCACGGACTATGGTGGGCCTTTCCTAATTAATTATTGTGATTTAATTCTTTCTTTTGGGTAATTTGTTAAATGATTAATTGGTTTTAGGGATCGTAACACGGGGTGTTACACTCTCCCCCCCTTACGAGGGGCTTCGTCCCCGAAGCCCGGTGTGCTAATCCATTCTTTCACCCCTAGGCATCCCGTATCTTGGCCTCCCGGTTAGGAATGTGGCCCCACGTTTTGCCTTAGCTGGGGTAGACTGGATTTCTGGTGGTGTTGTGATAGAAAGGTTTTGGGTCTACCTCGGTTTCCTGCTCCTGAGCTGGACGCCCCGCGAGTGCCCAGGGTGGATTGCTGCCACCCTCTGATCTAGTGCGCGTGTCGTACGGATCAAGGATGAGAACACTTCTTCCATGATTTGGTTTTGCCGGTTGAGCTGTGCGAGTATTAGTTCATTGATTGAGCCCTCGCTTTGCTCCCTTGGGTTCCCTCCTGATTGTGGTTGCACCGACGGGTTGGGTTCGTTGTCCTCCTCCTGGTCCTCATTTCCCTTTAGGATTCCGCAGTCTTGCATTGCCCGTTTGAGCTTCTTGTTGGAGATGTCTAGTTGGTCGACCAATTCTCTTCGTTCATCCTCGGGTTTTTGGCAAATTTCTTCGAGGGTGAGGTAATGTTCTCCCTCGGTGTAGTAGATATCATTGCGGCGTAGGTTCTGGGCATTAAAGACCATGCCATTTGCAGTCTTGACCTCGGTGTGGCTTAGGTCCACCCCCTTTTTTCTCCATGATCCAACTTAGGATCATCCCGTAGGGTAGGCTAAGTCGGTTGCTTGATTTGCAAAACTCCATGTGTTTTAGCATGAGGGCCGGCAGGTTGAACTTGATTTTGTGTTTCAAGAAGTAGGCAAAGTTGCACTCTAAACTCCCCATGTCCTTGCTTTTATTGTTCGTAGGCAGGAGGCTATCGGTTACAATCATAACCAATATCTTTTGTTCCACCGATAGCCACTTTCTATTCGGTCGTGTGGCCGAGGTGAATCCTTCCTCTCTCCCGAGTAGGTACCGAGGTAGTCTTTGTACCCCGTGTTTTGGGTGTCAATCCACCCTTTTCGGTCATAGCTTGATACACCTGTGGTGGTCAATTTCAAAAGCTTGGCCAGACGGCCTTCGGAGAGTATGATTTCCTTGCCGCGGACCTTGGTGGTTATTTCTAGCTTATCACCCCGTTTGGTGGCTACAAGATGTTGATAGAATTCTTTCACCAATTTGGGGTACGTATCCCCCTTGATGGCGAGATACGTATCCAAAAGCCCTTGGTGATTAAGCATATTAACCAATTCCGGAGAAAATTGGTCGGGTTGAAGGGCTTTACCTCCGCTTACGGTATAATCGGCGTTGCTCCATTATGGGGTACAGGTTCCAAGGGGTTTCTTTGGCATCTTGGTTTTCGGCGAGGCGGCGTTTTCCGGCGAGTCTCCGGCGAAGAGGTGGCGCGGGTTTTTGGCGACGCGGCGGCGACGGGCTTGGCTTCGGCGGTGGTTCGACGCGGTGGTGGTGGTTTTGGGTGGAACCGGCAATGGCGAGGCGTGTGGCAGCGGGGTTCGTCCGGGTGGGTGGCGGATGGTGACAGCGTCGTGGGTTGCCTCCGGGTAGCGACGGTGGTGTGCGGTGGTGCGTTGCTTGGACGGCCGGCGGTGGTTCGGCTGGTGACGGCGACGGGTGGGTGGTGGTTGATGGGTGTTGTTGGGTCGGCGGGGGTGAGAGGGAGAAGAGGGGAGAGAGAGAGGGTGTGGAAGAAGAAGAAGAAGAAGAGGAAGAAGAAGGGTTTTTTTTTTTTTTTTTGATTTGGGGATTTTGTGGGTTTTAGGGATTTTGTAGGGCTTTAACAATGGAGTGTTCCCTTGGGGTTTCAAGAAACACCTTTAGCTTAGTGGTTAAGATCTTGATCTTGTAAGTGAGAGGTTAAGGGTTTAATTCCTATTGGTAACACTAGGCCCTATGATGATAGGGCCCTTGTCTTTTTCCTTCTTTTTCCTTCTTTTGTCTTCTAATGGTGAGACTTGGCTAGTTTGTATAGTTCTAGTTCTACCCCCGTAAATAGGACCGAATTTTGAACCGATCTTTTATTTATAATATCTCCGAAGTAATTAAGCTAAATAAGTAATTCTACCACGAAGGTGGTTACAAGAAATTGCCAACCTAACCTAGACAGAATTCGTCTTTTTGGTTTTCTCCCACGGGGTTTGCGTGGTCCTCGTCTTCCGGGCTTAGGTTTCCTACCTCGAGATTGCTCTCGTTCCCGAGGTCGGCTTGAGTGCGGCTCATGACGAATATTTTTCCAGGAGCGCCGTAGTTTCCTTGATGGGAGGTGCCCCCATGTTGTCCCATGGTGGTAGTGCGTGGTTTCTGGGGTTGGGCGCAAAGGAAGGCCTTGTGTCCTTCTCCTCCGCAGTTGAAGCACCGCAAGGGATTGCCCATGCAATCCTTGCCTCTATGGTTCTTGTTGCACTTTGGACAAGGAAAGCTCCTGGTGTTAGCGTCGTTGTTCCCCAGGGGTGGCCTTTGGTTGGTCGGGTTACTCGGTCTTGTATTGGTGTCGTTTCTTGCTCTCTTTACTGGTGGTGCCCCTCCTCCGGGGTTCCTCTTTCGTATCTGTTCTTGGACCCTGCGTTGGAGTAGTTGGATTCGGTAGAGGTTAGCGGCACTGGAGTAGGCCTCGTTGAGAGTCCGAGGTCTGCTTACCACTAGTGCCTTTCGGGCTTCAAAGTTGAGGCCCGATAGGAATCTTTCTATTTTGGTCACCTCGGTGGGGACTAGTTCTGGTGCGAAGAGTGCTAGTTCAAGGAATCGTTTGTGGTATTCCATGATGGTAGCTGCCCCTTGTTTCAGATGGAGAAACTCCTCGTACATGGATGCCCTCACGTGCGTTGGATAGAATCGCTCTCGTAGTCGCGTTTTGAGCTGCTCCCAGTTGAACCCCGGTTCTTGTTGGTAAGTGGGACCCTCGTGGATCCACCAGAGATCAGCCTCGTGTCCGAAGTAGAACGAGGCTATCTCCACGCGGCGTTCTTCTGGGCATTCCACTAACCTGAAAATTTTGTCAAGGGTTCGGATCCATTCCTCCAGGATCACGGGATCCTCTTCTCCTGAGAACGTGGGTGGTCGCTGGTTAGAGACTTGTCGGGCGAAGTCTGCGTTTGCGCTTGACAGAGGTGGTGGGGGCCTGTCGTTGCGGAGAGCCACGTCGCTCAGTGCCTGGGCGACTTGCGTTAGTTGTTGTAGTGTTTGGGTCAGGGGGTCGTGCGTGGTGGGTTCTGCAGTCCTTGATTGTCTTCTGTTGGGTGCCATGCTGTCGTCTTTCTGAGTCAATGTTTATAAGAACATCAAATTAGAGCTTGGTGTCCTTCCTTGACGTGATAAGCGGAGGAAGGTTTTCTTTAGACAAGGAATGAATGAAGTGAGGGGGTTTATGTGTAGGTTTCACAATCTCGCCGCGCGTCCTAAAATTCCCGAGTCCTATGTTCCTAAATACCGAGAGTTCAAGCCTAATGTCCTAAAGTCCGGTCTTAAGAGTCTTAACCTAGGGTCAAACTTAGGCTCTGATACCAACTGTAACACCCCAGATTTTCAGGATATTTAAAACTTATAAAGTAAAGGTGAAATCTCATTAAATCCCAAAACATAACACAAGAGTATGGGGTGCTATGCCACACCTGAGCTAGAGAACTCAGGTGCACAGGCTAACTAACTAATATCCTCAAATACTATCAATACTAAATCATGGCACGCAGGCCAAAGGGGAAAAACTATCTAAGCTACGTCCAAGCTTCTAGCGCGCTCCAGGGATCTACTCGTCTGTGCCTGAAAGCCAAATATATCTGTTCAGCTAGAGATGCTGGTAACCCACTCCAACGCGTTGAAATACAATACATATAGATATATATATATATATATATATATATATATATATATATATATATAGATATATGAAAAGTCATTTTGAGCATGAGGATATCTCCTACGAACTCTAGCTTTTAAAACAGGGATAGACTCAACAGATAGGGCTAAGCACAGACAGCAGTTATACCGATCATATACAGTTTACAACAAGCGAGACAGATAAGATAAGCACAATTAATAATCATAACCCAACATATACAATCCCCATTATAAATCTCATAGTCTCATCCCCAAGATACTCATAACAACAACTCATCCATACTTCATCACATAGCACACTTTGTTGGCGCCACAGGACCAATCGCATGCCCATACATGAGGGTCAGCGCATATAGCTCTGACACGGCCCCGCAACACCCTGCCCCGTCTCACAGCACGGAGGGGTCGATCGCAACCGACCGATGAGCCGCATCTCTATATAATATTTATATACCTGACCGATCTCTACCAGCCTGGTTAACAGTTGGGATAGTTCTCAACCCATTCAACTGCCCGTATAGTGGACCTCTGTCCTATATAATATTTATATACCTGACCGGTCTCTACCAGCCTGGTTAACAGTTGGGATGGTTCTCAACCCATCCAACTGCCCGAATAGTGGATCTTAGTCCTATATAATATTTATATACCTGACCGGTCTCTACCAGCCTGGTTAACAGCCGGTATGGTTCTCAGCCCACCCGACTGCCCGTATAGCCCGATTGATCTCAACCAACTCGGGGTAACATGCACACATAACACATAGCAAGCACATACAACCCACATTAACACATTGGGAAGGGGGAGAAAACATATAACAAAACCTATGCGTGATCCTTCACATACTAAGAATAGTCCTAAGGGTTCATACTTCTTTCACCTAGGTCAACGGGATACCAATTCAACTAGCATGCAATATATAAGATTCATACGACCTACGAACGGTACCCGAAAATCAAACTAGACATAGGCACGATAGACGGAGTCCGTTGGGACACCACGAGGGTCGGGGAACATCAAACGGGGAAGCCAAGGTCCCGAAGTGGGATAATTTCTAGCGGGTAGCCGGTGGGTGGGGGGCCACCCGCCGGCTGCCCGCCGGACTTTACTGTTCCGGGCAGCGGGTCGCCGGCGGGCAGCTGCCCGCCCGCCGGCCACCCGCTGCCGGGCGGTACCCAATTTGGCCGCGGGTAGGTGGCGGGTCCCCTACCCCCCACTGACTCTTTTTCATCAAAAACGCCCCGGGAACCTTTGTGGAACCCGAAACCATGCTTAGACACTTTCAAACGCAATTGATAACACACTTAGACAATTAACGGATCAAAATCAAGAAACAAACGGCACATAACCTATCATGCTTTTCTAAACATAATAAACACCCAATCATGCGAAATCCCACCCAATATACCAAGATTAATACCATACGAATTCCATGATATAACCTAGGGTTCTAATTATTTTTAAATCAACAAGAACACGATTCATCTTCTAATATCAAGATTCGATAAGAATATTATATAAACATCAGGAACATCCTACAATCATCAAGAACATCATATAACCATCAAGAACGTCATATAATCATCAAGAACACCATAATTATCAGGAACCTTTCATCATCAAGATTACCCATGGAATTATCTCATCAATCATCAATAATAACACAAATCATCAATACACAATAATATGGGGAAATCCTAAGAGGGGAATCATAGCTATGAAAATTGGTTTTGTTGAGACATGGGTTACCTCTTAGCCTTAATTAATTCCTTGGCTATGAAGGGTCTTTCTTTAAGCTTTCTTGCTTTCTTGATTTCTTCTAAGGGGATTCTTGGAGCTCTTTGGGGTGGTGGAACGTTTATTGTGGTGGGGGGTTCTAGGTGCCTCTCAAGCCCCCTATTTATATATTTAGGAGTCCTAGTTAGGAACTAATATTATAGGCTTGCTAATTCTATTTCTTTTGGGACTAAGGATTGGGTTTAGGGATAAGGGCCCATGGACTATGGTGGGCCTTTCCTAATTAATTATTGTGATTTAATTCTTTCTTTTGGGTAATTTGTTAAATGATTAATTGGTTTTAGCGATTGTAACACGGGGTGTTACAACTCCCACACTTTCAGTTACTGGTTGGAAGGTTTCCTACCGTTCCACAGCTCATAAGGAGTCTTATCGATCTTCTTACGGGGTACCTTACTTAAAAGGTAATTACTTGTCAAAATCGCCTCACCGCACATACCTTGAGGTAGGCCCAAACTTATAAGCATCGCATTCATCACATCTTTCAATATACGATTCTTTCGTTGGGCAACACCGTTCGATTGAGGTGCGTAAGGTGTGGTACGCTCGTGTATGATATCTACACTTGCACAAAATTCACCAATATGTGCTTCGTACTCACCACCTCTATCGCTTCTAACCTTCTTAATCTTACGATTAAGTTGGTTTTCAACTTCATTCTTATACAGAATGAATTTTTCCAAGGCTTCGTCTTTACTCTTTAGCAAATACACATAACAATAACGTGTGCTATCGTCGATAAACGTGATAAAATATTTATTACCACCTCTCGTTTGTATCGATCTAAAATCACACAAATCACTATGGATTAATTCTAGTGGTTCAGTTTCCCTTTCAACCGATTTGAAAGGTACTTTTCGTTAGTTTTGCCTCAACACAAATTTTACATTTGTTATTTAAGTTAATTTGAAAATTAGGAATATAGTGCATGCTAATTAATCTACGTATAGAATTAAAATTAACATAATCTAGTCTTCCATGCCACAAATTGGAAGACTCAAGCAAGTAAACAGAATTAACTTTGCATTTATTGATAACAGGCATTACACTGAGCTTAAAAAGACCATCAGTTACATAACCTTTACCAATGAACATTCCTAACTTAGACAAAACGACCTTGTCTGACTCGAACACCATGTGAAACCCATGCTTGTTCAGCAGCGAGCCAGACACGAGATTCTTCCTCAACTCTGGAACATACAGCACATTATTCAACGTCAGTTCCTTCTCAAAAGTCATCTTCAGAACCACCTTGCCCATGCCTTCCACATCAGACTGAGTAGAGTTTCCTATCCACACCTTCTCGCCCTCAACGGTCTCAAAGGTGTTAAACATCTCACTGTTGCAACATAATTGCCTTGTTACACCAGTGTTGATGAACCACTCACGTGGGTTGGAGCCCACGAGTTTCACCTCGGTTACCATAGCCGAAAGGCTAATCTCGACCTCCTGCTAACTGCTTTCTCCAACAACGTTGGCTTCAGAACTCTTGTTCTTCTTCCTTAGAGCCTTGCATTCAGAGGATTTGTGGCCAGGCTTGCCACAATTATAGCATATACCATGAAAGTTGTTCTTGGTAACACCTCCCTTCGGACTAAGCTTCCGCTTGTTCTTCTTGGAGCTTTTACCGTGCTTCAAAATGTTGGCCTTAGCGCCATCAATGACAAGACATTTCCTGTCATTCTTCTTGTTCCCTCCTCAATTCTAAGTCGTTGGATCTGGTCCTCCAGGTTCATCTCCTTTCGCTTGTGCTTAAGATAATTCTTGAAGTCCTTCCATCCTGGAGGCAACAAGTGGATCACCGATCCCACTTGGAAGGCTTTACTTAGCACCATGCCCTCGTCACGGATCTCATCGAAGATTAGTTACAAATCTTCTACCTGACTTAGCACGGTCTTGGAATCAACCATTTTGAAATCGAGGAATCGGCCAACCACAAATTTCTTTGTGCCAGCTTCCTCGCTTCGGTATTTATGATCCAAATATTCCCATAGCCTTTCACTGTGCTAATCTTGTGGTACACATCGTAGAATGCATCACATAATCCGTTTATGATGTAGCTTCGGCAAAGGAAGTCTGAATCCTTCCAATAGCCAACTGCCATCACGGATCGGGCATCTTGTTCCTTCAACTCAAGATCCTTCTCGGTCAAGAACCTTGCCAAGCCGAGAGTTTCCAGGTAGAACAACATCTTTTGCTGCCACCTCTTGAAGTTCGATCTAGTACTGGTGAACTTCTCCAGTCTTTCAGCCGAACCACTTAGTATCGTAGGTAGTCGCATCGTAGGGGTGTATTCCTCGGTGCTCCCACCATCTTGTGAACCAACGTTCACTGGTGGTGACTGGGAATTTGCAACGTTGTTGCATTCCCACCACTGTTGTTCTCAACAAAATTTTCCTCCTCTTGATTAGGCAGTACGGGATTCTCCATTTCTTCTAGGAAATTAGAGACTCAACAGAGAAAAAGGGAATATAAGGTTTTAAGAGTGTTGGATATCTGTTGGTAAAACCCAAATAATAATCCTACGGAAAGATTATTATTTTATGGAAGAAAAAGGAAGGAAAGAGTGAAGAGATATGGCTCGTGTTTGGTGTAGGTTTTTAGCACGAGTCGAGCGACCAATCTTTCCTTAAAACCTTATTTGCTACTTCCTACAAGTGCTAGTAGCGTTGTAGCCTAGGTTTCGCAGGATAAAACGTGCTACGGGTTAATGTTTGAGCACTCAAACTTTGAACCCGGCGAACTAGAGCAAAGCTTAGAACAGAGTACGCTAAGAAAGGAGTAGAATGATAAAAATACAACCGGTAGGCCATGTGCCATTCCAGCAACGACTTTAAGCCTGAGTCAAGCCTTTTCAGGCTCACTTTGGGATATTTCACGAAATCAATAAGTAAATAATCCAAAATAATTCAACTTTCACTGTGAAGGAAAATAATCAAGTCCACAATTTATTAAGTACATAATCCACCACAGAGAAAATCATCAAATCCAAATAATTCACCAAATTACAAAATATCACGATAGGTACCTGTTGGTCCCAAAGAGGTACGGTGAAAGTCAAGAGGGAGGGGGGGGGGGGGTGAATAGACTTTCAAACTTTTTCGCACAGCACAACATTTGTTAAGGCACAGAGAAACCAAAACTCTTAACTAGATTGTTAGATTTTGGCACGCAATGGATATAAATAAAGATAAGTGTGTGTGAGATTGTGTCAAGTATATCTCGTGAGAAGCAAGCAAAGAGCAGTAAGTAAAGAACACAAGACAATTATTGTAACACCCCAGATTTTCAAGACATTTAAAACTTATAATAAAGGTAGAATCTTATTAAATCCCAAGATATAAATACAAGCGTTCGGGGTGCTATGCCACACCTGGGCTAGAGAACCCAAGTGCACAGGCTAACTAACTAATATCCTCAAGCGTAAATACGTAAACGTGGCACGCAGGCCAAAAGGGAAACTATCTACTTCTAAGTTCTAGCGCACTCCAGTGACTTAATCTTCTGTGCCTGAAAGCGAAATATATCTGTTCAGCGAGAGATGCTGGTAACCCACTCCAACGCGTTGAAATACAATACATATAGAGATATATATATAGATATACGAAAACCATTTTGAGCATGAAGATATATCCTACGAACTCTAGCTTTAAAAACCGGGAATGACTCGACAGATAAGGCTAGACACAAGCAACAGTTATAATCAAGCGTATACAATCCACAACAGGCAAGACAGATAAAGCTGATCACGAATAATAATCATAACCCAACATACACAACCCCTAGCATAAATCCCATAGTCAAATCCCCCAATATACTCATAAACACAACTCATCCATATCTCATCAAATAACACACTTTGTTGGCGCCACAGGACCAATCGCATGCCCATACATGAGGGTCAGTGCATATAGCTCTGACACAGCCCCGCAGCACCCTGCCCCGTCTCACATTACGGAGGAGCCGATCGCAACCGGCTGATGGACCTTTGTCCTACATAATATTTATATACCTGACCGGTCTTTACCAGCCTGGTTAACAGTTGAGATGGTTCTCAGCCCATTCAACAGCCCGTATAGTGGACCTTTGTCCTATATAATATTTATATACCTGACCGGTCTCTACCAGCCTGGTTAATAGCCGGTATGGTTCTCAGCCCATCCGACTGCCCGTATAGTGGAACTTAGTCCTATATAATATTTATATACCTGACCGATCTCTACCAGCCTGGTTAACAGCCGGTATGGTTCTCAGCCCATCCGACTGCCCGTATAGCCCGATTGATCTCAACCAACTCGGGGTTACACACACACATAACATATAGCAAGTACATGCAACCCACATTAACATGTTGGGAAGGGGGAGAAAACGTATAACAAAACCTATGCGTGATCCCTCACATACTATGAATAGTCCTAAGGGGTTCATGCTTCTTCCACCTAGGTCAACGGGATACCAATTCAACTAGCATGCAATATAATAGACCCATAACCTACGAACGGTACCCGAAATATCAAACTAGACATAGGCACGATAAACGGAGTCCGTTGGGACACCACGGGGAACGGGGGAACATCAAACGGGGAAGCCGGGATCCCAAGGTGGGATAATTTCCAGCGGGTAGCCGGTGGGTGGGGGGCCACCCGCCGGCTGCCCGCTGGACTTTACTGTTCCGGGCAGCGGGTCGCCGGCGGGCAGCTGCCCGCCCGCCGGCCACCCGCTGCCGGGCGGTATTTCACGGCCGTGGGTAGGTGGCGGGTCCCCTGCCCCCCACCTACCCCCCACTGACTCTTTTCACACACTTTACGCCCCGGGAACCGTTGTGGAACCCGAAACCATGCTTAGACACTTTACAATGCAATTAACGGCAACACGTAGACAATTAACGAATCAAATACAAGAAACGAACGGCACATAACCTATCATGCTTTTCTAAATATAATCAACACCCAAACATGCGATTTCCCCACCCGATAAACCAAGAATAAGATCATACGATACAACCTAGGGTTCTAATCACTTTTATATCAACAAGAATACGGTTCGTCTTCTAATTACAAGATTCGGTACAGATAACACATAAGCATTAAGAATGCCATACAATAATCAAGAACGACATATAATCATCAAGAACTCCACATAATCATCAAGAACACCATAATTATCAAGAATCTCCCAATATCAAGATCACCCATGGAATTATCCCATCAATCATCAATAATAATATCACAAGTCACCAATACACAATAATACGGGGAAATCCTACGGGGGAAATCATAGCTATGAAAATAGGTTTTGTTGAGACATGGGTTACCTCTTAGCCTTAATTAATTCCTTGGCTATGAAGGATCTTTCTTTAAGCTTTCTTGATTTCTTGATTTCTCCTAAGGGGATTCTTGGAACTCTTTGGGTGGTGAGAGATTATTGTGGTGGGGATTCTAGGTGCCTCCTAAGTTCCCTATTTATATATTTAAGACTCCTAGTTAGGGCCTGAATGGTATGGGTTTACTAATTCTATTCCTTATAGGGCTAGGGCTTGTTTTAGGGATAAGGGTCCATGGTCCATAGTGGACCATATTAATTAAAGAGGATCCTAATCATAATCTGAATAGTAAAAGGCCTACTTCCTTTATTCCTAACAGGCTTAAGATTCTTATTCGGGCAAGGGAACACGGTTCATGGTGGACCTTACTAATTAATTAAAGGTAAACCTAACATAATTAAATCATATTTAATTATTATTAACGGGATTAATTAAATAATTAATCCGGGATTGAAGGCCGTAACACGGGGTGTTACAATTATAGTGGTTCGGAGGTGGTGTAATCCTCCTACTCCACTTGCTCTTATCTCCAAGAACAATTCACTATATCCACCACTTCTTAGTTCCAAGATACAATGAATTCCGTGATCTAGTGCTTTGATCACAAAGCCCGCACTAATCACTCCCAGTGACGCCACACTGCTACTTCAGGTTTCACGTCGCCGCGCTACTTTCCCAGGATTTCACGACTCCGCGTTACTTTCCTCCCTTCCTACACTCCCGTGGAATATCACTTGTTCAAAGAAAAGTTTTCTTCTTGCTTCCAACTTCTGAGACTCTGTAGATGATCTTCAATATGCAACAAGTCTCTTTGATGAAGATTTATCACTCTTGAGTGATTTCTCGTGAAAGTTCTGTATCTCTGAGTGTTTTTCTCTCTTTGAAAGTATCAAGTATAGCACCTGATTTTTATGCTCTGTTTAGCTCTGCTTTTAGAACTCTCTGAATATTTCTCTTTAAGCTCTCTGAGTTCTTTTTCTTTTCTCACTTGAAGATTTTCAAATATAGCTCTTTTGTGTTCTGCTCTCCGTGTACTTGCTCTATTGTTCGTTGCTCTCTTGTGCTCTATTTTCAAGTCTTCGTATCTTCATACTTATATAGCTGGTAATGAGAATTTGCCCGTTGGAAAGAGACGATCTCATTTTTGAATTCTTGTATCTTTTGTCAGAGATCTTATCTTATCTTCTAGCAAAGTGTTAGAAAGATAATCTAGCCGTTTGTAGAGGTTCAACTTCATGTAAATGAGTTCCTAAACTTCATCTGATATTCCTCTGGTGTTCTCACGCTGTGACCTTCATCGTGACCAGGCATTCTGGAAGCAGTTAAAAGGACGCGATTCCAAAAGTATAAACAGTCTTTAGGCATTACTTTCATACTATCTTTCAATTTCCAATCTCCCTCTACATCTTCTCTCCATTCAAACCCTTTAGAACAAAAAATCCATTGTATTGCATCATCTTTTGGAGAAGATTTAGAGGGAGATTACCGTATGTAATTGCAACTTTGACTTTCAATTTCAGATTTACATTCTACAAATTCAATAAAGTAAGGATTTCTATCTATTTCTTATTTTTGTACTTTACAAATTACTTTTGAAGTCAAATTCATTGTGTATTATTTCAATTGCTTTTAGTTTGTTAATTCCATTATGAGTAGTTAAACTAATTAGGGATTTAGATTGAATTGCTTTGTATGAATGTCAATATAGATTAAAATTGAAAAACCTAGGGATTGCAATGCCTCTAGAATGAATGTGATTGTGAAATTGGAGAATTGTTTGACTCTTGTATGGTTAGGGCCCAACTATGCAAGAGGTCATTGGATTTGGTGCTTCACCTATGAGAATAGGGATTCACCATAGCCAAACTTGTCACATTTCTAACTTACTCTTGAGAAAGGGGAGTTAGAAGGAAATGAGCACACAAGATGTTTGATTAATTGCCTCATCAAGTCTATTTGCCATGAGAATGAAATTAGAACTTCAGTGATAGCCCAATGACCATGAGAATGGCATTGGCACTTGCTAAACGCCTTCACTTTCATTCTTGATCTTTGCTTGGCTTAGAAACTTTGAACATTATTCGCATTTATGCAAAGTGATTTTATCTAAATCCTTTCTTTCAATATTGTCTTTTACTTGATTCATTGTTTTATCGTAAACTTGTTTTCTATTATGAAAATAAATATTTCCTTTTGGTTAGCTTTCAAACACTTAATGATCTTGTGTTTAACCCCTCTCTACTCAATTCCCTTATGGCCATTCCTAGAGGACGACACTCACTAAAAAAATCACCACTAAAACCAACTTTCAAGGAGTGATACCACCATGTTCAGGCATATACCTATATCCAAACGTAAGGGTAAGACAAGGTTTAAAACAATATCACAAATTTATACCAAAACTAGTATCGATACAAAAATTAAAGTCAAGCTAATATCCGAACTAATCTAACCAGTCAAACGAAACTAACCAACTAACTAACTGATTAAATAAATCCAAGATTAAATGCACCAGGAAGTGTGAATCACTCTCATGTCTAATGCTCACGCAAGATCACCTGAAAGGAGTTAAGAATAGAACACTAGAGAACACACAAAATTAACATAACGCTAAGCAAAATTTACTTTTCCCGATAAAATATTAATTATAATATAAGTTTTTAACTCACAAAATAGGCTTTTATAAATCGTAAGTATATAACTCACACCAAAAGAGGATTTTATAAAAACATATACTATTTCATCATAACAGTCCTCATATTAACCACCATTCACTACAAGAAAAATGCACATAGACAACACTAGAAAGACAACAGTTTTTAAGAAAAGTGTTGTCTTTTGTATAAAAGACAACAGTTTGGTCCAAAACCGTTGTCTTTGATGCAACACTTTTGTCAAAGACAACGGTTTTTACTTAACTGTTGTTATAAGTGTGTTGTCTTTGCAAAAATTTCTCTCGTGTTTCCATTTCACGCTTTTCCTCACGTTGAAACCTCTCTTCCTTCCTCTGTTGTTCACGCATTAGCCTCTGTTCTTCTTTCCTTCTCTCACGATCCAGTCTTTCCATTTCCTTTTTCACTTGTTCTTCCCTCTTAAGTGAGAAAAGAAAATTGTTTCAGATTTCAAAAGTAAAATTGCAGAACGTAGTTGCAAAAAAAAAAAAAATAAATAATAATAATAATAATAATAATAATAATAATAATAATAATAATAATAATAATAATATCCAAAGGTTTCAGGGAACATAAAAATATATCTTTCTCCTTAAAAGATCCTGTTTCTCAAGTTCTTTTCGAATGATTTTTTCATGAGCTAGTGCTTCCCTTCCTATTCTAGCTTACGTTGTTTTTTTTTTTTTTTTTTTTTTTTTTTTTTTTTTTTTTTTTACTTTCTTTTCTTGAACTGTAGATGTTTTAGAGTATTTGCTAAAGTTTACAAGGTGCAATGCTTGCCATTTTCTGAAAACAAGATTTAGTGGCAACTATATAGAACAGGGAAAGTGATGCCTTTAATTGTATTTGTATCATATTGGCTGCTTAAATTGGATGCTTTTTGTTAAATGTTGTGGCTTCCCATCGTAAGATTGGAATCAGTACCTATGTGAAACAAATTATGGGTAAAAGGTTTAGAAGAAATCAGAACCTTCAAAAACTTAAAATTTGAACCAACTTGCTAAGTCACTTCTATATGAAGCTAAGCCAATCAAATATCTGCAAGAAACAAGCAATTATAGAAGTCTTTTCACAGACCCTTTTGATAAGCAGTGATTTTGTTCAGAATATAAATGCACAGAGCTGGTGCTACCAACAGACTTAAAAACGTCTGTTTTGCATAGCGCTCATGAATTCTCTAAAGCTTCTTCTCTAAACCATCCAGAGACATTTCTTTACATCAATATATACCCAACTTTAAACTTTTCTAGACGAAGCAAATGGCAAAGTGCTGCATAAGAAGCTTGTCATTGAGCTGCAAGTTGCAACTTTAGACCCTTTGGAACTTTGGAAGACATTTAATTTCATTTGCATGGACCTAAAAAAAGAATTCACTAGAAAGAAATGACTTCACCTACAAGAAAAATACTATATAGACAATTGTGTCTGCTTTGCAAGTAATTACAATAGATCTTATTAAGTCATCACACATCATGAGCATCAGAAAATGATCCTGTGGCGTTTTCTTCTTCCCCTTCAATTTCTACCACCTAATTATTTTGGTCAATACCTGTTCAGAAGTGTCAAACAAGGAAAAACAGAAACAAAAAGCAAAAAACAAAACTAAATGAAACTAACCCGGAGAATGTCAACTACACCTTCAGGATAAAACTCCCTATGCCTAGCAGTTCCAGGAAGGGGATTACCTTCATCATTTTCCTCAACCTTTTCAGATTCTGTGCCACTTCCCTTATCTGACAAGAGCATATCAGTAAATGCTCCCATCTCATGGAGCTTCTTGCAAGCATCCAAACAAACCGCCTATACAGAACATAGTAAGTATTTAATGAATAATCTCAACTAATGTAGATAGCACTTAACTAAGTTGAGGGCAGTAATAAGTAAACTTGTTGTGTATCAACTATCAGTGGGTAACTGGGAGCAGTAGAAGTGGATAAGTATCATCCACAAAGACACATCGAAAAGAAACTTTTCCTTAAGGGCAACCTACAATAGTATATCTGCAGGTTCAAAGTATACAAAATAGTTTAGTCCAAGTATTTTACTGCAATATAGTTCTCTTTGTTGGTTTGATTTTGCACTTCACTGTAGTATCGTTCAAGAAGTCTTAAAACTGCTTGGGAAATTGTCAAGGTAATTTCATATTTTTAACTAATTAGATATAAGTGTTTGTATATAGCTAAATTGTAATGCAAATATTATTTAACATTTGTAGGCTCCTCGTCAACCGGATAGTAACCAATGCGGTTTGTTTGTCATGGTGTACATGAAAACTTTAATTGAGAATATGCCAGACTTCGATGATAAAAATTTTGTTCAAGCACTGGTAATACATTCCATTTCTATTTCGTGTTTAAAATTATTCTGATTTGAATGTTTCATAGTGGAGATGTGATGCATTTGAATTGCTTTACTTCACTGTCTGCACAACCACTTTGAGGACACATCTGGTTTTCTAATGAGTTGTTAAGTCTTTATAGATTGTGCTATCATTTCTTCCAACTCAATGTTTGATTGTTTGAAGTGAAAATCTGTTTGTATGTGCATATATAAGTGCATTAGGTGATTATTTAAAATGAGCATATAGTCATGAAATGAAGAATCATGTGAGCTTAACTGTTTGTATGTGCATAAGTGAATCAGTGTGTTGTTCTGATTTGTGGTTCATTGAAATATGGAATTTAATATATATATGGTCATCAATTATTTTCTTGATGCCTTACCTTTTTTGGTGATGAATAATGATAATGCATCTCTTATCTTTCCTTTTTGGAAGACTGGAAAACATACTATATTGATATATACAAATTAAAGTATGCTTAATCTTTGTGGTTTGGTGTTAAGTGCCAATGCATTGATTTTACTCTACTTGAATAGACTCTAGTATGCCATTTTAGTTTCCTGTCTAGCAAGTTGCCATTTTAGTGTTTCCTGTCTAGCTTTTCTGTACTATAACCTTCCAGATTGGAGAGCTTTCTGAATTACTCCTAACTTATTTTGCATTTCATTACAAATTATTTATATCTATACTAATTTATTTTCTTACTTTTTACATGTAGTTTCAACAAGTTGATTATGACAAAGCGGTTATTGATCTGGTGCGTTCTGGATGGGCCGATATTCTATCAAGTCATATAGAGTGGGTATGATTTGGTCATTAGAACGTTGTGATCATTTGGACTTGAATTAGTTCGTGGAATTGTTTTTTGTGTAGTAGTATTATGACTTGGATGATAATTAGAATTGGTCATGGAAATCTTTTGACTTGTTATTTTGAACCTTATTAGCTTGTGCACAATTATGTAACTACACTTTGCAACATATGGTGTATGGATAAATTGTTTTTTTTTATATGATTATAATTTAAGCAGGTGAAAAACGGTTAACAACCGTTGTCTATTTTACAATAGACAACAATTAGAAACCGTTGACTTTTCTACAAAAGACAACAGTTTATGGGTGTGACAAAAGCGATTTCAACAACACACAATAGACAATAGTTTATAACGTTAAAAACCGTTGTCTATGTACGTGACTTTTAACAACACTGGTTTCAACAACGCTTCATAGACAACGATTAAAAAACCGTTGTCATTGGTAGAAAAGACAACGGTTAATAACCGTTGTCTATGTGCGTGACTTTTAACAACACCGGTTTCAACAACACTTAATAGACAACGGTTAAAAAATCGTTGTCGTTGGTAGAAAAGACAATGGTTAATAACCGTTGTCTATGTGCGTGACTTTTAACAACACCGGTTTCAACAACACTTGATAGACAACGGTTAAAAAACCGTTGTCGTTGGTAGAAAAGACAACGGTTAATAACCGTTGTCTATGTGCGTGACTTTTAACAACACCGGTTTCAACAACACTTAATAGACAATGGTTAAAAAACCGTTGTCATTTCTAGAAAAGACAACAGTTATTAACCGTTGTCTATGTGCGTGACTTACAACAACACCGGCTTCAACAACACTTAATAGACAACGGTTAAAAAACCGTTGTCTATGCGCGGGACTTACAACAATACCGGCTTCAACAACAGAAATTATACCCCTACGACAACGGTTAATAGTCGTTGTCTATGTGCATTTTTCTTGTAGTGATTCACTATTATGTCAAAGTCTCAAAGAGGAGAAAATACCCATTAGGAAGTCTCTTTTGAAGCCCCCAAAAAACCAGAACTGATGCGGCCCAACATAATGAAGATCCATCAAGAGTACCAATTGGGCCAATCACAAGGCCCAAGTCCAAACGATTAAGACAACTCTTCATTGGTGATATTCAAAGATGGTGGAAATCCAAGTCAAGCCCATTTGCAAAAGATGAAGAAGATTTCAAGGCTTTTTATAATTGTTTAAGTGCTGATTTTGGTGATTAAATTAGGCCCAAATCAGCCCTATTATTTTTGGTCATCATTAATTTAAATTGTTTGGCATAAAAGAGAAAACACTAGTTGTATTTAGAAAGGATTCCTTAAATCCTTTTCTAAATAAAACTCTATTTACTTGTTTTCTAGATTAGGTTTAGGACTCTTTTTCCCATTGTATTTAGATTACAATGCTGCCCTATACCTATAAATAGGGCACATCCATATCAGTTTGAAACAGGCTTCAATTCAATAAAATTCTTAAGTTTTTCTTTACATTTGTGTAAGAAACCTTGTGGACTCAATTAGTGGCTAGTCGTGGACTCGAATCAATCTTACTTTCTTCAACCTTAGATTTAGGTTCGTGGACTCGTTCTTGAATCGAAGGAAACTAGATCCGACTCTAGTTGATTGAAGATTGCAACATCAAGGTATTTGAAGCTACATGGGATTCTTCCAAGTCTTTGAGGATTCGAGACAAAGGGTTTCTCGTGAGGTTTAAGGTATTTTGATCCATCTCTATCTTTAGTTTTGAGAGCATTCTTGGGACTATATTCCATTTATTTGAATCTTGGACTAGGTTCATATCAATTTGGTATTCAGAGCCTAGGTTTATCTCATTATCAATAGAAATTTGGTTTGTTTGGTTCCCTAGGTTTATCTCGTTCTTATCTTACATACTACTTTTATTCGTGTCTTATTCATTAAAAACCCCCAAAAAAATTTTCCTTTGCATTCTTGATTGTGTTCTTGAATCTTGATACATGTTGTCCAGTTTCTTGAAAAACAATCCCGAAAAAGTTTTCCTTTTTTACCATCCAATATCAACGAGACCTTACACCTCCTAAGCACCATATTATCACACATGTTGTCGGGAAAAAAACCACATATCACCCTTACCTATATACAAAGCGCATTTACGCGCAATCACGTCGCCATCACACCCTGTCCAGATTTCCGTGTTCTGTGACCAGTTTCAAAGAATGACCTATATCTCGAGATCCACTGGTTAGTTTTATCTGAAATTTTGATATGTTTTATATCTCTTCTTGGGAGTTCTATTGATATATTATACACTTTCTAATTCCTTCCGTCCATTGAGATATTTATCTTCGAAGTAAGGGCAGCGTTTCTGTTTTTCTGGGTGATTCTTGAAATTCTTAGTTCTGTTTTGAAGGGGTTGTGTGGATCCTCTTGGTCCGAAATTTTTGTTGATATTTACAGTAGTTATTTGGAGGTTACTTATCAAAAAAAATCAAGAAAGTTGAAAAAAAGCAAAAAAAAAAAAAAAAAAAAAAAAAAAAAAAAAAAAAAAAAAAAAAAGAGAGAGAAAGCAATAAAGAAGAAGAATAAGGTTGGGGAAAGAATCCGGTTGGTAGGAGAATTTTGGTGGGATAAGGAAGGGGAAAAGTATAGGGTTGGAAGGAGTTCTTAATATATTCCTATTTGGTTGTGGTACACTTGATCCCCTTTTACATTCTTTTTGTGTCTATCTTCTGATATTGGTGTTGCATATCTTTCTGTCATACTTATTTCTTTGCATTCCTTTTTCTTTCAAATCTTGCTTAGTTTCTTTGCTTGTATTGTCCTTTTTCTGTGCTTCTTGCTCTCAATTTTATTATCTACCTCGCGATACACCTTACTCTCAAGGGCTTGTGAAGTTTTCCAAGGAATGTTTTCTTGAACTTTGAGGTTGAATCCATACCAACTTGAGTTTCGGACTAGAATTTTCCTTTTTGGAAAAAGGCTTGTGAGAGTATCTGTCACCTTGAGCGATACACGAGTGGAGTGTGTATTTCTAAGAGTGTGTAGTGCACCCCCAGAGCCATATAATCCACCTCTTACCTTGCGAGCTGAGAATAGTGAGGGAGCGAGCCAACTTTTTGGTTTCACTAACGTGACTACTCACACATCTTCTTGTTTTTAGATATTTTTTTTTCGTTTACAGATGGCTCAACAAGTTCCAAACATGCCGTAGAAATTAGAACAAAAAATAGACAGGTTACTCAAACGAATGAATAATTTGGCGCAACGCTCACAGCAAGTGCAACCACCACACAATGATGAGCGACACCTGCCACCAGTAGGAAGAGTGGATCCTAGATGTCAAAGAATCCAACAGCATAATACGGAGTTAGGAAACATTAAACATGAAATTCCTAACTTCACCGGTGAGAAAGGACCTACTGAATACATAGAATGGGAGAATGCTGTTGAAACTCTTTTCCATTTAAAACACTATTCTGATTTTACAAAAATTAGGCTAGTTGCTACATCTTTTAAGGGTTATGCATTATCTTGGTGGCGAAAAAGAAATGGAGACAGAGTTGCTAATTTTATTCCTTATGAATCTTGGGTTCAAGTGAGGGAAGATATGCGCCTAACCTTTCGTCCAAATTTTTTTTTTAATGATCTTGAAAGAAAATTGCAGGGAACGGTGCAAGGAACAAAGTCAGTTGATGAGTACCACCAAATTATAAATATTTTACTTAAACAGGGAAACATACATGAAGAAGAGACAAACACTGTTGCTCGTTTTGTACATGGATTAAACTTAGAAATTCGATGTGGAATGAGTATTCAGAGATATGACACCCTTTATGATGCCTTGTATGCTGCACGTGAATCTGAGGCAAAAATTAAAGAGATGCAAATGCACAAGTCCAACAATATTGCATCAAGATGGAACAACACTTGTTGCACCCTTCAAAGGCGTGATGAAAATCCTCCTCCAAGAGATGATTCACGAGAAAACGGTAAGGAAAAGGTAAGTGAGGCAGTGACGCCTCAACATGATAGAGAATTGATTTGTTATAGATGTAATGGGAGAGGCCACATAGCTCGTGATTGCCCTAACAAGAGGGTAGTTAAGATAACAAAACAATCTGAAAATTTTGCTTCTTGTCTTGAATATAAGTCTAAGGATGAGGTATGTGACCATTTTGAAACTCTCAATGAACATGTTGAGGGAGAACCATTCATACCTTTAGATTCTGATTCTAAATATGTTGCTAGTGAGTCTAGTAATACTGTTGTTGTTAAGGAGGTTTTGAATGTTCACCCTTTAAAAGAAGATGAGTCTCAAAGAGAAAATATATTTTGTACTAAAGGGTCAATTAGAGAGAATGCTTGTTCTATGGTAATAGATTCTAGAAGTTGCACAAATATGGCTAGTGCAGTTATGGGTAAATTTCTCCAGTTACCTTTGCTTAATCATCCAAATGCTTATTGTTTGCAATGGTTAACTGATGCAGGAGAAGCTAGAGTAACCAAACAGGATCTTATTCCTTTATCTATTAACAGTTACTCTGATAAAATCTTGTGTGATAATATCCCAATGCAGGCTGCTCATATCTTGTTAGGTAGACCATGGCAATTTGACAGAAAAATAAGTTATGATGGAATGAGGAACACTTATGTGTTTCACATGAATGGAGTTACATATGTCTTGCTCGTTTGTATCCTAAACAAGTAGAAGAAATTCAATTGACATTGATGCAAGCTCTCAAACCAGCCTCAAAGAAGGAAGAAATCAAAGAGAGAAAAGTGGAACCTCCATGTTTGGAATTGCAATCACCACTCCAATCCTCTAACTCAGTTTGTAGACCAAAACAAAGGGACCACAATCAGTGATACAGTGGAAAAGACCAGCCCAAGGTGTCAAAGTGCAACCTCTCTTGGTCACTACAAAGGATATTAAGCAAGAGAAAAGAAGGGGAGTAACTATTTACTCACTTTTATTTCAAAAGCATGCATTAAAATTCTCTAGATTTGTTTGCCATGTTTCTATTAATGATCTACTTGCTAGATGTGTTAGAAATTTGTTTGCATCCATACATCCGAGATTCCTTAACTTTGATTTTACTAAAACTTTATTTGATAGAGATAAGGAATCACTGGAAAGTTATAAGACACATTTGAAAACTTCTTATGGCAAATACTACTTGCTCAAGGAGTTTTGATTCAAAGTCAATGGGATTGACACTTTTTGCTTGGATTTGAGCAATGGTTTAATTATTGATTCACATAAGGGACAATTTGGTTTTCCAAAGAATGATGATGTTTTGCATGGATATTTTCATTGGCCAAAGAAGAAAAAAGATGTAGAATCTTATGTTCATAATTGTGCTACTTACCACCACAATGCATCTAAATCATTACTTGATATTTTCATGGATTTTGTGTTTGGTTTAGCCTTAAGCTCTAGGAGGAAATATGTTGTGCTTGTTGATAATTCAAACAAAATGGCTAAATTTAACATGTCTAATTTTGTTGAACTATTACCATTCAGAATGTTTAAATCCCATACTATGTCATTAGACTTAATCGCCTTACTTGTTTATTGTAGGATGAAGATTGGAGCAACTCGTGTCAAGCATCTCAAGAAGAAGTTTAATGAGTTCCATGAGCGTGATAAAACAGAAAGTGAGCTTCCTACTTTTTCTTTCATTGAAGATTTGGATTCGAGGACGAATCCTTTTCAAGAATGGGTGAATAATAAGAACCAGTACACATGGAATCCAATAAGGGTCTATAGTGGGCTCATCACAAGGCCCATAACTACATCCTTAAAGAATCATTGGTGGAAGAAACAAGAAGGTCCAATAATAATTCCATTCGATAGAGGAAAGTATTATAGTGGCCCATTTCAAGTGATATCATGGATCGAAGACAATGCTTACAAGATTCGAGGTCGAATCATTTTCAAGAAGGTGAGGATGATGCGGTCCAACATAATGAAGATCCATCAAGAGTACCAATTGGGTCAATCACAAGGCTCAAGTCCAAACGATTAAGACAACTCTTCATTGGTGATATTCAAAGATGGTGGAAATCCAAGTAAAGCCCATTTGCAAAAGATGAAGAAGATTTCAAGGCTTTTTATAATTGTTTAAGTGCTAATTTTGGTGATTAAATTAGGCCCAAATCAGCCCTATTATTTTTGGTCATCATTAATTTAAATTGTTTGGCATAAAAGAGAAAACACTAGTTGTATTTAGAAAGGATTCCTTAAATCCTTTTCTAAATAAAACTCTATTTACTTGTTTTCTAGATTAGGTTTATGACTCTTCTTCCCATTGTATTTAGATTACAATGCTGCCCTATACCTATAAATAGGGCACATCCATATCAGTTTGAAACATGCTTCAATTCAATAAAATTCTTAAGTTTTTCTTTACATTTGTGTAAGAAACCTTATGGCTAATTGTGGACTCAATTAGTGGCTAGCCGTGGACTCGACTAGCAAATTGATTCGTGGACTCGAATCAATCTTACTTTCTTCAACCTTAGATTTAGGTTCGTGGACTCGTTCTTGAATCGAAGGAAACTAGATCCGACTCTAGTTGATTGAAGATTGCAACATCAAGGTATTTGAAGCTACATGAGATTCTTCCAAGTCTTTGAGGATTCGAGACAAAGGGTTTCTCGTGAGGTTTAAGGTATTTTGATCCATCTCTATCTTTAGTTTTGAGAGCATTTTTGGGACTATATTCCATTTATTTGAATCTTGGACTAGGTTCATATCAAGAACCAACTAGACGAATTCAATTGGCCCGAGTCTTAATCCTTAAGTATGCATACCCAAAGGGTTTTCTAGCCCAATGAGTAGAAGAAGCCCAAAAAGTCTGTGAGATTAACTACTAAGCTTACACTAGTATGTAATAATATACTCCAACCCATTAGTGGGATTAACTACCAGGCCCACACCGATATTTAATAATAAATCAAATCTTTAGTTTCCTAGCTCATATAGTCCAAGGTACACATCCTCCAAGACTAAAGAATTATACATATACATATAAAAGATTTATCCTTTCCATACCAAAATATCTACCAGTGTACCGCAAATCACTTGAACTCTATAATGTAAATAGTAACACTTTATAGTGATATTACTTGTACACTTGCATTTCAAAGTTTGAGTTATTTATAAAAATGACACCGCATTTTTAAAATTACTTTTGATGCATTAGATCTTTCTAAATGGACGGCTCAAATTAGTTAATAGTTCTCTTATAGGTAGAAGTTCTCACAAGAATGTGCCCATATATATATATATATATATATATATATATATATATATATATATATATATATATATATATATAGATTTTGAATCCGGTGAGTTACCTTTGTTAGGCGAGGTGGTGAGGCTTGATCTGGTGCGTTTATTTGGGTTTTTGGATGGATTAGATTTGGCTGAATATAATGCCTTGTGCGTGTGATTTATTTGCATGTGGGGGTGTTGTTGTCTTTTTGGTAGTGTATTAATTAGGGTGTAATAATTAATTAGAAGATTTTATGGGCTTCTGCACTACTTAATTATGGTATTGTATCAGGTGTGTGCAATTTGTTTTCTCGTGTGTGCATTTGGCTTCATTTCTTTGTTATGTTGTCTGTGCAATTTGTTTTCCCGTGTGTGCGTTTGGCTTAAATTCTTTGTTATGACGGGTATGATCAATCAGCGGTATGGTTGTGGTTTTTGTTGCATGTTGATTTCGTTATTCAATTTAAAAATTAATGAACAGAAGTTTGCGTTGTGTTATGAAGTTTTTCTGTGTGCATTTTATGTGTTCGGCTTGTGCGTTGGGTCACAAATAGGTTGACAAGCTTTCAGGCCAAATATCTCTTATTTGGACTGTCAACTAGAATTGAGGCAAACTTTTACCATATTTTTATAGCTTGGTTTTTATTTTTTTTTTACGTAAAGCAATTTCGGTATGTGTATTTTAATTGTAACATGTTATGATCTATTAACTGTTGGTGTGTTGTTATTTTATATAGTTATTTGGTGCTTTTTGTTGTTATGGTCTGTGCGATTGGGGTTTACAAGGGGTGTGTTTTTTTTTTTTTTTTTTTTTTTTTTTTGGTTTAAAATTTACACTGGATTCTAGTAGGTCTGACGTTTGTTCGGTTTAGTTTTTGGGCTTGTGCGTTGGGTTCTTAACTCAACGCACCGACTTAACTAAATGGCTGCACAGACAGAACATAACCCATAACACACTTCTATTAAGGTTGCACATACCTCTTTCCGGTTGCACCTTCATTGTTGAGGAGATATCCCACCGCAAAACACTATTGCTGCGTACAAATGTTTAAATACAACTCACACTCTATCAACAATAATTTATAACCGTAAATATATTATTCAACACCATAATTAGTTGATCCTTAGCATGGAATATATTCCAATCTATTCCTAACCATATATAACTCTAATATTACAATTACTTATACACCCTTATGCATAGACTACTACCATAGATGGAAAATAAATCTCTTTCAATCTCACCCTTTGATATGTTATGATTTAATGGATGAGATGATGCCCCATTATCTCACCCATCTAAGTGACCTCATGGGATCCGAAGCCTATATATATATATATATATATATATATATATATATATATATATATATACATATATATATATATATATATATATATATATATATATATATATATATATATATATGATATGAACCTAGTCCAAGGTTCAAATAAAAATGGAATATTGCCCCAAGATTGCCCTCAATGTAAAGATAGAGATGGATCAAAAAACCTTAAACCTCCTGAGAAACACATAGTCCCGAATCCTCAAAGACTTTGAAGAATCCCATGTAGCTTCAAGTACCTCGATGACGCAATCTTCAATCAACTAGAGTCGGATCTAGTTTCCTTCGATTCAAGAACGAGTCCACGAACCTAAGTCTAGGGTTGAAGAAAGGAAGATTGATTCGAGTCCATGAATCAATTTGCTAGTCAAGTCCACGAGTAGCCACTAATTGAGTCCACAATTAGCCATAAGGTTTCTTACACAAGTGTAAAGAAAAACTTAAGAATTGTATTGAATTAAAGCCTCCCTAAAACTGATATGGATGTGCCATATTTATAGGTATAGGGCAGCATTGTAATCCTAAATACAATTGAAAAAAGAGTCCTAAACCTAATCTAGAAAGCAAGTAAATATAGTCCTATTTAGAAAGGGATTTAAGGAATCCTTTTCTAAATACAAAAAGAGACCTAAACCTAATCTAGAAATCAAATAAATATAGCTCTATTTAGAAAGAGATTTAAGGAATCCTTTCTAAATATAAACTAGTGTTTTCTCTTTAATTCCAAACAATTTAAAATAAGGATGACCACGAATAATAAAGCTGATTTGGGCCTTGGATCTTGTGATTGGCCCAATTTGTACTCTTAATGGATCTTCATTATGTTGGGCCGCATCATCCTCCCCTTCTTGAAAATTGATTCGACCACGAATCTTTTAAACATTGTTTGCGATCCATGACATCACTTGAAACGGGCCACTATAATACTTTCCTCTGTCGAAGGGAATTATTATTGGAATTCCTTGATTCTTCCACCAATGATGCTTTAAGGATGTAGTTATGGGCCTTGTGATGAGCCCACTATTTACCCTTACTGGATTCCATGTGTACTGGTTCCTATTATTCTCCCATTCTTAAAAAGGATTCGTCCTTGAATCCAAATCTTCAATGAAAGACAAAGTAGCAAGCTCACTTTCTGTTTTATAATGCTCATGGAACTTTTTCTTGGGATGCTTGACACAAGTCGCTCCAATCATCATCCTACAATCAACAAGTAAGGCAATTACGTCGAATGACACATCATGGAATTTAAACATTCTGGATAGTAATAATTCCACAAAATGAGACATATTAAATTTAGGCATCTTGTTTGAATTGTCAACAAGCACAAAATCTTTCCTCCTAGAGCTTAAGGTAAAATCAAACAGAAAATTCATGGAAATATCAAGTAATGATTTAGATGTATTATGGTGGTAAGTAGCACAATTATGAACATAAGATTCTACATCTTTTTTCTTCTTTGGCCAATGAAAATATCCATGCAAAACATCATTACTCTTTGGAAAATCAAAATGTCCCTTATGTGAATCAACAATTAAATCATTGCCCAAAACAAAGAAAAAAGTGCCAATCCCATTGACTTTAAACCAAAATCTCTTGTGCAAGTAGTATTTGTCATAAGAAGTTTTCAAATGTGCCTTATAACTTCCTAGTGATTCCTTATCTCTATCAAATAAAGTTTTAGTAAAATCAAAATTAAGGAATCTTGGATGTATGGAGGCAAACCAATTTCTAACACATCTAGCAAGTAGCTCATTAATAGAAACATGACAAACAAATCTAGAGAATTTTAATGCATGCTTTTGAAATAAAAATAAGTAAATAGTTACTCCCCTTCTTTTCTCTTGCTTACTATCCTTTTTTGTTACCAAGCGAGGCTGCACTTTGATAGCTTTGGCTGGTTCTTTCCACTGTACCACTGATAGTGGTTCCTTTGTTTGGCTACAAACTAAGTTAGAGGACTGGAGTGGTGACTCCAATTCTAAACGTGGAGGTTCCAGTTTTCTCTCTTTGATTTCTTCTTTCTTCAAGACTGGTTTGAGAGCTTGCTTCAATCTCAGTTGAATTTCTTCTACTTGTTTTGAAAGTAGAGGCTTAAGCACATGTATAAATCTATTATAGGTGATATTGCATGTGTTGTTGAGTGCATTATAATAAAAATGTCTATCATGTTGCCATGACCTTCCAAGTGAAACATGTGCAGTACGCATTGGCACAATATCACATAGAACCGCATCATAATACTTGCCAATACAAAAAGGAATAAAAACTTGTTTAGTCACTCTCACATCCCCTGAATCAATAAGATTGTATGGTTGGGGGTGATTGATAATAGGTAACTTAAGGTAGTCCACCATGGCTGCAATAGCTAAATTCATACAACGATCCGAATTGATAACGATAATGCATCCCTTTCCATGAATGTTTCCCCTAGTATAGAGTGGCAGTTGCACTCGCTTAGGGTGTTGCTCTAGATTAGTCATTCGAGTGCTTAAACCTTCCATGGCAAAGGCTAGAGCATCTATTTTATGAGTATTCATGTTAGTGAAACCAAAAAGTTGGCTCGGTCCCTCTCTATTCTCAGCTCACAGGTAAGAGGTGGATTATATGGCTCTGGGGTGCACTACACACTCTTACAAACACACACTCCACTCGTGTATCGCTCAAGGTGGCAGATACTCTCACTAGCCTTTTTCCGTAAAGGAAAATTCTAGTCCGAAGCTCAAATTGATATGGATTCAACCTCAAAGTTCAAGAAAACGTACCTTGGAATACTTCACAAGCCTTTGAGAGTAAGGGTGTATCGCGAGGTAGGTAATAAAATTGAGAGCAAGAAGCAAAAAAAAAGGACAATACGAGCAAAGAAACTGAGCAAGATTTGAAAGAAAAAGGAATGCAAAGAAATAAGTATGGCAGAAAGATATGCAATACCAATATCAGAAGATAGACACAAATAGAATGTAAAAGGGGATCAAGTGTACCACAACCAAATAGGAATATATCAAGAACTCCTTCCAACCTTATAATTTTCCCCTTCCTTTTCCCTCCAAAATTCTCCTACCAACCAGATTCTTTCCCCAACCTTATTCTTCTTCTTCTTTTGCGTTTTTTTTTTTTTTTTTTTTTTTTGCTTTTTTTTCAACTTTCTTAATTTTTTTTTTAATTTTTTTGATAAGTAACCTCCAAATAACTACTGTAAATATCAACAAAAATTTTGGACCAAGAGGATCCACACAACCCCTTCAAAACAGAATCAAGAATTTAAAGAATCACCCAGAAAATCAGAAACACTGCCCTTACTTCGAAGATCAATATCTCAATGACCGTAAGGAAGTAGCAAGTGTATAATATATCGATAGAACGCCCCAGACGATATCTACAACATATCAAAATTTCAGATAAATCTAACCTGTAGATCTCGAGATATAAGTCATTCTTTGAAACTCGTCACGGAACGCGGAAATCTGGACAAGGTGTGATTGAGACGTAATTGCGCGTAAATGCGCTTTGGATATAGGTAAGGGTTAGATGGGGTTATTTTCCTGAAAGAATATTTGGTAATATGGTGCTTAGGAGGTGTGAGGTCTCGTTGATATTGGACGGGAAAAAAGGAAAACTCTTTCGGGATTGTTTTTCAAGAAACTGGAGAACATGTATCAAGATTCAAGAACACAATCAAGAATGCAAAGGAAAATTTTTTTGGGGGGGTTTTAATGAATAAGACACGAATAAAAGTAGTATGTAAGACAAGAACGAGATAAACCTAGGGAACCAAAGAAACCAAATTTCTAATGATAATGAGATAAACCTAGGCTCTGAATACCAAATTGATATGAACCTAGTCCAAGGTTCAAATAAAAATGGAATATTGCCCCAAGATTGCCCTCAATGTAAAGATAGAGATGGATCAAAATACCTTAAACCTCACGAGAAACACATAGTCCTGAATCCTCAAAGACTTTGAAGAATCCCATGTAGCTTCAAGTACCTCGATGACGCAATCTTCAATCAACTAGAGTCGGATCTAGTTTCCTTCGATTCAAGAACGAGTCCACGAACCTAAGTCTCAGGTTGAAGAAAGGAAGATTGATTCGAGTCCACGAATCAATTTGCTAGTCAAGGAATTGTATTAAATTAAAGACTCCCCAAAACTAATATGGATGTGCCATATTTATAGGTATAGGGCAGCATTTTAATCCTAAACACAATTGAAAAAAGAGTCCTAAACCTAATCTAGAAAGCAAGTAAATATAGTCCTATTTAGAAAGGGGTTTAAGGAATCCTTTTCTAAATACAAAAAGAGACCTAAACCTAATCTAGAAATCAAACAAATATAGCTCTATTTAGAAAGAGATTTAAGGAATCCTTTCTAAATATAAACTAGTGTTTTCTCTTTAATTCCAAACAATTTAAAATAATGATGACCACGAATAATAAAGCTGATTTGGGCATTGGATCTTGTGATTGGCCCAATTTGTACTCTTAATGGATCTTCATTATGTTGGGCCGCATCATCCTCCCCTTCTTGAAAAATAATTCGACCTCGAATCTTCTAAACATTGTCTGCGATCCATGACATCACTTGAAACGGGCCACTATAATACTTTCCTCTGTCGAATGGAATTATTATTGGAATTCCTTGATTCTTCCACCAATGATGCTTTAAGGATGTAGTTATGGGCCTTGTGATGAGCCCACTATTTACCCTTACTGGATTCCATGTGTACTGGTTCCTATTATTCTCCCATTCTTAAAAAGGATTCGTCCTTGAATCCAAATCTTCAATGAAAGACAAAGTAGCAAGCTCACTTTCTGTTTTATAATGCTCATGGAACTTTTTCTTGGGATGCTTGACACGAGTCGCTCCAATCATCATCCTACAATCAACAAGTAAGGCAATTACGTCGAATGACACATCATGGAATTTAAACATTCTGGATAGTAATAATTCCACAAAATGAGACATATTAAATTTAGGCATCTTGTTTGAATTGTCAACAAGCACAAAATCTTTCCTCCTAGAGCTTAAGGTAAAATCAAACAGAAAATTCATGGAAATATCAAGTAATGATTTAGATGTATTATGGTGGTAAGTAGCACAATTATGAACATAAGATTCTACATCTTTTTTCTTCTTTGGCCAATGAAAATATCCATGCAAAACATCATTACTCTTTGGAAAATCAAAATGTCCCTTATGTGAATCAACAATTAAATCATTGCCCAAAACAAAGAAAAAAGTGCCAATCCCATTGACTTTAAACCAAAATCTCTTGTGCAAGTAGTATTTGTCATAAGAAGTTTTCAAATGTGCCTTATAACTTCCTAGTGATTCCTTATCTCTATCAAATAAAGTTTTAGTAAAATCAAAATTAAGGAATCTTGGATGTATGGAGGCAAACCAATTTCTAACACATCTAGCAAGTAGCTCATTAATAGAAACATGACAAACAAATCTAGAGAATTTTAATGCATGCTTTTGAAATAAAAATAAGTAAATAGTTACTCCCTTCTTTTCTCTTGCTTACTATCCTTTTTTGTTACCAAGCGAGGCTGCACTTTGATAGCTTTGGCTGGTTCTTTCCACTGTACCACTGATAGTGGTTCCTTTGTTTGGCTACAAACTAAGTTAGAGGACTGGAGTGGTGACTCCAATTCTAAACGTGGAGGTTCCAGTTTTCTCTCTTTGATTTCTTCTTTCTTCAAGACTGGTTTGAGAGCTTGCTTCAATCTCAGTTGAATTTCTTCTACTTGTTTTGAAAGTAGAGGCTTAAGCACATGTATAAATCTATTATAGGTGATATTGCATGTGTTGTTGAGTGCATTATAATAAAAATGTCTATCATGTTGCCATGACCTTCCAAGTGAAACATGTGCAGTACGCATTGGCACAATATCACATAGAACCGCATCATAATACTTGCCAATACAAAAAGGAATAAAAACTTGTTTAGTCACTCTCACATCCCCTGAATCAATAAGATTGTATGGTTGGGGGTGATTGATAATAGGTAACTTAAGGTAGTCCACCATGGCTGCAATAGCTAAATTCATACAACGATCCGAATTGATAACGATAATGCATCCCTTTCCATGAATGTTTCCCCTAGTATAGAGTGGCAGTTGCACTCGCTTAGGGTGTTGCTCTAGATTAGTCATTCGAGTGCTTAAACCTTCCATGGCAAAGGCTAGAGCATCTATTTTATGAGTATTCATGTTAGTGAAACCAAAAAGTTGGCTCGGTCCCTCTCTATTCTCAGCTCACAGGTAAGAGGTGGATTATATGGCTCTGGGGTGCACTACACACTCTTACAAACACACACTCCACTCGTGTATCGCTCAAGGTGGCAGATACTCTCACTAGCCTTTTTCCGTAAAGGAAAATTCTAGTCCGAAGCTCAAATTGATATGGATTCAACCTCAAAGTTCAAGAAAACGTACCTTGGAATACTTCACAAGCCTTTGAGAGTAAGGGTGTATCGCGAGGTAGGTAATAAAATTGAGAGCAAGAAGCAAAGAAAAAGGACAATACGAGCAAAGAAACTGAGCAAGATTTGAAAGAAAAAGGAATGCAAAGAAATAAGTATGGCAGAAAGATATGCAATACCAATATCAGAAGATAGACACAAATAGAATGTAAAAGGGGATCAAGTGTACCACAACCAAATAGGAATATATCAAGAACTCCTTCCAACCTTATAATTTTCCCCTTCCTTTTCCCTCCAAAATTCTCCTACCAACCAGATTCTTTCCCCAACCTTATTCTTCTTCTTCTTTTGCGTTTTTTTTTTTTTTTTTTTTTTTTTGCTTTTTTTTCAACTTTCTTAATTTTTTTTTAATTTTTTTGATAAGTAACCTCCAAATAACTACTGTAAATATCAACAAAAATTTTGGACCAAGAGGATCCACACAACCCCTTCAAAACAGAATCAAGAATTTAAAGAATCACCCAGAAAATCAGAAACACTGCCCTTACTTCGAAGATCAATATCTCAATGACCGTAAGGAAGTAGCAAGTGTATAATATATCGATAGAACGCCCCAGACGATATCTACAACATATCAAAATTTCAGATAAATCTAACCTGTAGATCTCGAGATATAAGTCATTCTTTGAAACTCGTCACGGAACGCGGAAATCTGGACAAGGTGTGATTGAGACGTAATTGCGCGTAAATGCGCTTTGGATATAGGTAAGGGTTAGATGGGGTTATTTTCCTGAAAGAATATTTGGTAATATGGTGCTTAGGAGGTGTGAGGTCTCGTTGATATTGGACGGGAAAAAAGGAAAACTCTTTCGGGATTGTTTTTCAAGAAACTGGAGAACATGTATCAAGATTCAAGAACACAATCAAGAATGCAAAGGAAAATTTTTTTGGGGGGGTTTTAATGAATAAGACACGAATAAAAGTAGTATGTAAGACAAGAACGAGATAAACCTAGGGAACCAAAGAAACCAAATTTCTAATGATAATGAGATAAACCTAGGCTCTGAATACCAAATTGATATGAACCTAGTTCCAGGTTCAAATAAAAATGGAATATTGCCCAAAGATTGCCCTCAATGTAAAGATAGAGATGGATCAAAATACCTTAAACCTCACGAGAAACACATAGTCCCGAATCCTCAAAGGCTTTGAAGAATCCCATGTAGCTTCAAGTACCTCGATGACGCAATCTTCAATCAACTAGAGTCAGATCTAGTTTCCTTCGATTCAAGAACGAGTCCACGAACCTAAGTCTAAGGTTGAAGAAAGGAAGATTGATTCGAGTCCACGAATCAATTTGCTAGTCGAGTCCACGACTAGCCACTAATTGAGTCCACAATTAGCCATAAGGTTTCTTACACAAGTGTAAAGAAAAACTTAAGAATTGTATTGAATTAAAGCCTCCCTAAAACTGATATGGATGTGCCATATTTATAGGTATAGGGCAGCATTGTAATCCTAAATACAATAGAAAGAAGAGTCCTAAACCTAATCTAGAAAGCAAGTAAATATAGTCCTATTTAGTAAGGGATTTAAGGAATCCTTTTCTAAATACAAAAAGAGACCTAAACCTAATCTAGAAATCAAATAAATATAGCTCTATTTAGAAAGAGATTTAAGGAATCCTTTCTAAATATAAACTAGTGTTTTCTCTTTAATTCCAAACAATTTAAAATAATGATGACCACGAATAATAAAGCTGATTTGGGCCTTGGATCTTGTGATTGGCCCAATTTGTACTCTTAATGCATCTTCATTATGTTGGGCCGCATCAATATATATATATATATATATATATATATATATATATATATATATATATATATATATATATATATATATATATATATATATATAGGGTTGAGTTCAAATGAGGACAACAATATATAGAGGACTGTGAGGACAAATAATGGGCACACAACAAATTTATACCAGGCACACAACTTAATACATAATGGCACACAAGAATAAATGTAAACATCATGTTTCGAACCCAGGCTCTATAAATTAACAAATCTAGCACGCGACATACAAACTGTGGCACACGACTACATTCAGCCATGCACACGACATACCGGCTAATGGCACACACTACATATGTCCTCACAGTCCTCTATAATATACTTGTCCTCATTTGAATACACATCTATATATATATATATATATATATATATATATATATATATATATATATATGTATATCGGGTTGCATTCACATGCAAACACCCTTAAAAATACAAACATGTGGACATATACTGTGCATACACCTAAATGCGGGTGTGTACAAATCCGTGGACGACAATGCACACGTTCAATATAGTATGCATGTGTGAATCCACAATATTTAGGCCGGCGTGCACACGTCTATGAACAACAGTGCACACAGGCGAGCAGCACACAAAATCATAAAAATTAATCACAATCTTAGATACCTAAAATCTAAAGATCCAGAAATGTCCACACGTTTGTACGTTAAGCCCTGTTTTTACATGAATGCAATTACTTGGCCGGCCGGGTGTGCCAAAGTAGCTTTTTCACTCTATTAAAAATTTTTGCGATCAATCGGTGTTTGAATAAAATATTTTTGTAGCATTTTACATTAATTCCACACCGAAAAATGGATTTCTATTCGAAAATCTCTAAGTTTTCGGGTACTTCGCGTACCAAGATTTAAAACGAGAATTCTATCTGAGTGAGACCGGGAGAATTCAAAAGGGATTTTTTGAACAAGTGTTCATCTATATAGCTTTTGGGAAAATTCACTTTCAACTCCAAAGTAATAAAAGATAACATTTCTAGCCTATGGTTCATGTTACATGGTGGACCACAAGACATCCAAAATCCCTTATTGATTCATCTTTTAGCTTGGGAAATTACCCATTTGCCCTCAACCAATCATTGTGAATCATCCTAGGGTTTTGAACCATATATAAACCACCTTATTTCATCTCATTTCCCGGATGTCATTCTTTACCTCTTCCTCATCAAATTGTCTGCCAAGAACAAGAAGAGAGACAACAACCTAGTAAGCTTGTTCATCCTTTATTCTAGCCTCTTTTCTCTTCTAGTTTCCTTTAGTCTTTGAGGTTCTAGGCTAAGGATAGAAGGTGTGTTTGAGAAGTGTAGGTGGTGAATGAGGCTCAAGCTAGGTCAAGAGGAAGAAGAGGTCCGAGCAAGAAGATTAGGCTACAAGAGGTATAACACCATGGATTCCTCTTTAGATTTGGCTCTGTGGAGCCTAGTTTTGAGTAGAAATGAGTACAAACTATGAGCTTTTGATGTGATTATGCTTAGAAGTGTGTAGTATGTGTTTGTGAGATGTTTTGAATGTTTTGGAACTGTTTGGTCGAGTTTTTTCAGGTAAAATCGCATCTGGTGCACAACACAGTGTGCATCATATCAAAGTGACGGCCCTAGCCGCGGTCCATCAGAAGGGCCGTCGGCTAGAGTCGTGGTGGCACCGAACTAGGGCACGGCCCTAGAGGAGGGCCGTTGCCTAGTCCCAGCACATCAACGGGACTCCAGGGGCGGACTATGAAGAGTCCCGCCCCAGGTCCCTGAGTATGGTCTGTGAAGAAATTTTGTGCAGTGGCGGGGCCCTTGTGGCTCAGCTACGTGTCGTTTCGGACCGAGTGTTACGGGCCCTTGTGGCTCGGCTCTTTGAGTTCGTCTCGACGCACGTTTTGGCTTTGATTTCGTGGAATTTGGATTAAAAACAAGTATGTTATTAAGAAGGATTTTGTGAAGAATTGTTACACATTGCATATTTTGCTAAATTCTCTGTGTTTGAGAAATTGTTATTTATGTGATCAGATAATGTTTTTTATTTTTATTGAGTAAAGAAGCATGATCCTTTGAGAGTATGATTTATTATGAAAGCATGATTAAATTGTATTATTTGATCAATGAGAATAGAAGCATACTTGTTGAGTGAAATGTATAGAAATTGATATTTTGCAAACCGAGCATGATGATATATCCTTGAATACTTCTTGTTAGTATATACATGATTTTGAAGCATGTTATAGAGCATTTTGACATTTCACATGAGTCATATTTCAAAAACGCATCAAGGGCCAATGTGAGTCTAAGAATACTTTCAAAAACCATAAGCATGTGGTATATCATTCTTTGATTCATTGAGAAGTAATAGAATTGTTGCATGCATGAGATTGATGCAAGAGAGATATATTTATGTATTATCTATACCGGCGAGGTTTTGGAGGGTACCGTTTGGACTATGTTCCTCTCAGGAGATATTTACGGACATTGCGGTCCCAGTATATGTAATGCGGCGTATTCCCACGTTACGAGGTTGGAAACGTCCCGCCGGGCTTGGAATCCTGGTTAGGGGGTGTGCACACTAATAGTTCGATACTTGATTTCACAGAGTTTGAACCACGAGATTGGTTCCGTAGACGGTAGGAGATATTGGGTCGGAATTATGTCGTTCCTGATGGGGTGAGTCACACTTCTGTGAAACCCTAAGCCGTCTACGAGTATAAGAGAAAGAAAGAGAGTCAACATAGACTCAAGAAAGAGAGTCAACAGAGACTCAAGAAAGAGAGTCAACAGAGACTCAAGAAAGAGAGTCAACAGAGACTCAAATATGAGAGTCAATAAAGACTCGAGAGAAAGAAACAGAGTCAAGAGACACTCGAAAAAGTAACAAAGAAACCTCCACAGAAAGTACTCTAATTTATAAATGAGTGTATGAGTATATTATTGTGCTAGATTGCATATGAGTACGAGTATATTGTTGCACTAGATTGCATAAGAGTATGATTATATTATTGTGCTAGATTGCATATGAGTATGAGTATATGTTGCACTAGATTGCATACGAATATGACTATATTATTGCATTAGATTGCATATGAGTATGAGAATATAATTGCACGAGATTGCATATGAGTATGGTATATTATTGCATGAGATTGCACATGAGTATGAGTATATTATTGCACTAGATTGCATATGAGCATGAGTATATTATTGCACTAGATTGCATATGAGCATGAGTATATTATTGCACTAGATTGCATACGAGTATGACTATATTATTACATTAGATTGCATATGAGTATGAGAATATAATTGCACGAGATTGCATATGAGTATGAGTATATTATTGCACTAGATTGCATATGAGCATGAGTATATTATTGCACTAGATTGCATACGAGTATGACTATATTATTGCATTAGATTGCATATGAGTATGAGAATATAATTGCACGAGATTGCATATGAGTATGAGTATATTATTGCACTAGATTGCATATGAGCATGAGTATATTATTGCACTAGATTGCATACGAGTATGAGAATATAATTGCATTAGATTGCATATGAGTATGAGAATATAATTGCACGAGGTTGCATATGAGTATGAGTATATTATTGCACTAGATCGCATATGAGTATGAGTATATTATTGCACTAGATTGCATATGAGTATGAGTATATTATTGCACTAGATTGCATATGAGTATGAGTATATTATTGCATGAGATTGCGTGAGATTTGTACTCAATGTGCGTGAGTGTTGTGCTTAATGTGCCTGAGATTTGTACTTAATGTGCGTGAATGTGTAAAATGCAGCAGAAAATATTGATGGCAGCTTCTTCCCTATCCCCAGTAGCCATTTGCCTCCTCCCTGATGATGATGGTGCGGAGGCAAGCTATGGTGGTTAAAAATTATAGGAATAATACAACAGAAATCCACACTTAGCTTCTGTGCAAATTTTACTGTCCGTGCGTCATTTATATAAACATTCAACTGCACTGATGGTAGCTAATAATCCAGAATCCATGGCCAAATTGAAGGAAGAAGTAACAAGAAGCTTGGGCGTTATGTGCGTGAGTTTCTGTTCTGCTTCCTTCTGAGCTCGTAATTCTGAAATACACATGCACATTAAGCACAAATCTCACGCACATTAAACACAATACTCAGGCACATTAAGTACAAAACTCACGCAAATTAACATGACGCACATTAAGTACAAATCTCAGGCACATTGAGTACAAATCTCACGCACATTAAGTATAAACCTCGCGCACATTAATCCACCGCACATCCGCACGGGAAGTAACAAATGCACCTGATCCCTTCCCTATATATATATATATATATATATATATATATATATATATATATATATATATATATATATATATATATATAACTATTCAAATGTGAATTCCTTTTATCATGTGCATTTGTGCACTCTTACCAGCTATGCACGTGGTATCATCAACGGGTATCACTGAAGGTGCACACTGGGCGGGTGCACCGTCAATCACCGAATAATTAGCCTGTTTAGGGGTATTTGTTTTTGTTCATTTTGTTTTCTGGCCATAGCCGGCTTCCCGTTGCCACACAACGTCACTCATCCGTGTGCATCTCGTCTCAGAGGAAACACCATGCATTCTCCGGTGCGTGATGACTCGGCCCAGTGGCGGGCGTGGTTCAGGAAGTGGAAGGGGGGCAGCCATTGACGCCCGTGACTCCGCCATCGGCTGGTTCACACAGAGTAGCGGAGGGGGCCCGGCCATTTAAATGTTGTTCCAGTGGCCGCACGCCGCATTCGACGGCTCCAAGGGGCTTCGTTCGGTCTATGTCCGGCATAGCGGCTAGAGCAAGGCATCAGGCGGCGCACCGGTGGGATTAGACAGGTTAGTGCATGATTTCGTGCTCTGTAGCTTATGCTGTTGATTGTTGAGCATCGGGGGGGTGGGGGAGTTAGGACCTAATTGGGGGGTTAAGGGATGTCATGGTAAATATGTCCCTAATTGGGGTAGTTTCAGTGCATACGGGTTGGAGTAATTACAGCTACAGGTAGTTGTGGTAGTGGATGCATGAAGCACCGGGGACCTAGGGGTGGAGGCCACTTATGCACCTCTAATATCCAGAGATGCAATGTCTCTCTAGAATAGTGAGACCTCAGCAGAATAGTCACTTGACTTTTGTACACTTTATGTTGCATACATAATGAAATATACACTGGGCTGTTAGCTTTTCTAGTAGAAGTAAAGGTAAAGTAAAACACCAAAGGTAAGTGCACTACTACACTTCTAAAATGCATAAACACAAACACTAATGCAGGTGTCACCCATTTTAGCAAATTCCCCTAGTCTCCCCCAATTTCCCCATAAAAATTCTGTTTGTATTACTCTGCTTTCTAGTTATCCTACTATTTCCTTGAACTGCAATGTTGTCTGCACGATGCACATGGGTGAAAAAATAGTATGCACGGGTTGATTATTTAGGCACACCCGAGGGGGGGGGGGGAACAATATGCACGGGCTAATTATGTATGCACAATGGCAGTATTCGTAGGTAATCATCGAGTAATGTAGGTATAATGCACGGGCTAATTATGTATGCACAGTGGCAGTGTTCGTAGGTATCATCGAGTAATGTAGGTATAATGCATTCACAAGTTGAGATATGGGTAGAACCCTTATGTGTTGTCAACCAACCCTTAACGTAATTATTCTTATATGGCAGAGCTATTTTTGTAGGTCGGTGTGCTACCGCGTGAATCAATATCGTGTGCCGGCATCCTAGATCCAGGGAAGTAGATACGGTGCACCGTGATCCCGCTCCAGGTGTCACCATGGTATGCTTTCTTTACTGGTGCATTCACAAACACGTTTATAACCAATGGCAAACACCTACTTGCTTCCATCATGCCAATATTAGTCAGTAAATTATGATGGCTTGATAGGATAAAGCATTCAGCATTGAACTCTTTTTTTTTTTTTTGAAACAGTGTTGGGTTTGGTTGTCTCAGCTGTAATTTCTGGTTCAGATTTCATACTCACTAGATCATAGAACATTTAATTGCTTTATATTTGGCCAGCCAGTATTCAAAAGTATATGGGTCCTTATATTAATATAGGATGGGCTGCACAATCTCAGAACTCTAGCTTCTACCAAGTTGTGCACCACAGGATGTGATGAGAGATAGATAGATATATATATAGATGGATGGATGCATTATATTCACTGCATATTATCTTTGAAATTGCACCGTGTCACTTTAAAACCAAAAGCAATGTGTTTTTACTCGTTATTTAAGTTAAGCACTCTAAGTGTAAAATATTTTTTACACAATATTGGCTATTTTATTTTTAGTCTTATTAGTTTTAATTAAATTATTGTTATTAGAATTATTTCTCTTTTGGACCATGTGATTACAAAATAAGTGGATGGTATCCCTTGGTGAATAAAGTCTACGGGTGAAGATTTCAAAGAAATAAAATGTGTGGATGTGGCTAATCCGAACAAAGAAGAGCTAGAAAAAAGGGCTACATTTGGGGATCTCAAACGGAGCTCATGAAGTGCTATAAAAGAGTGCTGCTCGAATGAAAACGCTGCCAACTTTGAGAACAAAAATTACGAAAGTCATTTTGATTTACAAATCTATTCTTTTTAATGTGGTTTATTGTTTAATTCTTAAAAATATTTAATCTGTACTACATGATCAGTACGTGGTACTGCTGAAGTATCTTATGAAGGTTGTTCGGGTATTCGTGTTTCAGTCCTGGATAGGTGTTAGAAAGAGTGGTAGTGGGAAAGGCTGGAGGCCATCTTCATTTACCTCTTGTAATACTCCTTTTGGTGAACATCTATAGTGGATTGGGCAGACGTGGGTTGCCCTGCAAACGTAGGAGAAGGAGCTCCGAACTGCGTAACAATTCTTTGTGTTTTTAATTTACTTTATGCTTTCTGCGTCTATTATTTACACTTGCTTAAAAGAGTCTAATTAATTAACGAAACAGGTGCATAACTTAATTAACGAGTAAAAACACATTACTTTTATTTTTCAAGTAACACAGTGCAATTTCAATTGGTATCAGAGCATGTAGACTTAATCTATTAGTCTATCGATCTAGCGAATCCGTGCATCTTGAACTCATTTCTTCAGCGGCTATTTTTATATATCTGTTTATTGCTTATTTGTTTAATCTCACGGGGTGTTAAGTGTTACAGAATGGATTGTACTAAAGTCATTCCCCAGTTGACCGGCGACAACTACGCATATTGGTAGGCTTGCACCAATACGCATCTAAACGCTCAAGGTGAAGCCGTGTGGCGGTCTGTGGTGGCAGGTTGGACACATCCCACCATACCCAGTTCCAGCACTGACGAAACAGAAATAGTTAAGCCTGAGACTGAGTGGACTCAAACAGAAATAACCAACGCTGGAAACAATGATAAGGCTTTAGACACAATTTATTCTCTTATGCATGAAAGCAAGTTCTCAATTGTTGCAGGTATTCCTTCAGCTAAACGTGCTTGGGAGGCTCTTGAGTCTACTTACGAAGGAACGACATCGGTAAAACAGTCAAAACTGCAACTGGTCCAGTCAGAATTCGAAGAGCTTCACATGAACGAGGATGAGTCAATCATCGATTTTCACACACGCGTACAGGATCGAGCGAATCGCGCTATGGTCCTTGGTAAACCATTCTCGCAAGCAAAACTTGTTAAGAAAATACTGAGATCTCTACCCCCCAGGTTTCGAATGAAAGTCACAGCCATCCAAGAGCATGATGGCTGGGAGAATAAATCGGTCACTCAGTTAATGGCAAATCTTAAAATATATGAAATTGAAATCTTAACTGATCATACGAAAAAACAAAAAAAAAAATGTTGCTTTTGTCGCTGAAGAAAATAATGTTGTATCCGATTCAGATGAAACTAGTGATGATACAGTTGTATTCCTGACTAAACAGTTTTCCAAAATTTTGAAACAGGTATCCAAAAACACAGACAACAAAAATTCACAAAGGGGAGCAACGTCGTCCAAAACTGCGCCTAGGACAGGAGCGTCAAACTTCAAACAGTCTGTCTCACGTCCAGGACAGTCCAAAGAAAGACCCAACAATAAAGGAATCAAGTGTTATGAGTGCGAGGGCTTTGGACATGTACAAGCTGAGTGTGCTACCTATCTTCGACGCAAAAAATCGATGTCAGCCATTACCTGGAGTGATGACGAGCCTGACGTTGATACAACTGGATCGGATGTCGAAGAAATCTCTGGTAACTTTGTTGCATTTACGGCACGAGTCACTGGCTGTTCAGAACTCATTGAAGACTCAGAAGGTGGTGAATATGTCTCTGCAGAAGATGTGGAACTAAATACCTTATCTTTTGAAGCTGAGTTTAATAAGTTGTATCCCAAATGGGAAGCCTTATGAAAAATGAACTGCAAACTAGCTAGTGAGATAGAGATTGTAACCAATGCCAATAAACTATATCAAACTCAAGTAGCTGATAGGAATGTCTTACTTAAAGAAGCAGCTGATCTAGAAGAAAAACTACAAAACAAAGTACAAACTAGCAATGTACTACTGAAGGAGGCAGCCGACCGAGAAGAAAAACTCCAGCAAGAAGTACAGACATTGAAACAGGAGCTCAGCACCTACAAACGAAAAATCCAAATGATGGATACCACTTCAACACTTGATAAGATTCTTGATTCAGGCAGGAAATCTTCTGCAAAATTTGGTTTGGGCTTCACTGGAAGTAACTCCAAAGATAAGACAGTATTTGTCAAAGCATCTGGACCTGATCCAGAAGACATCCCTGAGTCCAGCACAATGAAACGCTCATATGGTACAGTAAGCGCAAATAAGATACATTATAAACTATATAATCCCGTTTGCCACTATTGCAGGTTATGCGGTCATACCAGACCTGAATGCTACTATTTCTACAAGGATCAAAGGATCGAGAAGTTCAAGCACAAGAACATACAACCGTTCACAAATCAAATTTGGGTTAAAAAGACTGATTATATTTCGTTTGTTTCGTTTCACTCTAAAAGTGCAAGAAGATAAGAGAAATGGTACTTTGACAGCGGATGTTCCCGTCACATGACAGGAAATGTCAAATTCCTTAACAACGTAAATACCAGTAAAGGTGAAGTTACCTTTGGTGACGGTGTCAAAGGTCAGGTGACTGGCGTAGGCACTCTGAATGCAGCTGGTTCGCCAAAACTGGACAAAGTGTTGCTTGTCCGTGGTATTCATGCAAAACTTATCATCATAAGTCAATTATGCGACCAAAATTGGTACGTATGCATCACTAAAAATAGCTGCAGTGTGATGGACAAAACAAATCAATGCGTTATGGAAGGTAAAAGGTCAACTGACAATTGCTATATGCTAACTAACATATCTTCTGTTGCAGGACCAACATGAATGAAGCCGAGCTATGGCATCAAAAAAAAAAGGGTCATCTAAGTTATAGACTCCTTGATAAACTTGTAAAAGTAGAAGGTGTTCGTGGTTTACCCAAGATGAAAGTCGAGTCAACTATCTGCGGTGCCTGTCAAGCTGGGAAGCAAACCAAATAATCTCATCCAGCTCAACATACCATAAACACAAGTCGGTGCCTAGAATTTATCCACATGGATCTCGTTGGTCCAACTCAAACAGAAAGCTTCGGAGGTAAGAAATACATACTGGTATGTGTTGATGACTTTTCACGTTTTTCGTGGGTAATCTTTCTCAGGGAAAAATCCGAAGCACCTGAAGCATTCAAAACACTGGGATTAAAACTCCAAAAAGAAAGAAATGAATCCATTGTTCGAATCCGAAGTGATCACGGCAGAGATTTCGAAAACAAGCTGTTCGATGACTTCTATAACCAATCAGGAATCACTCATGAGTATTCAGCTCCAAACACTCCTCAGCAATTGGAAAGGGTTTTATTAAACGCCAAAGGATTACCACAGAAGTTCTGGGCAGAGGCTGTAAACACAGCATGTCACATCATCAACCGAGTCTACCTTCGTCCAGGCACAACACAAACACCATACGAATTATGGAAAGGTAAGAAGCCGAACATTTCATATTTTCACATTTTCGGCTCACTATGTTTTATATTAAAAGATAAGAATCCAGTCTCAAAATTTGAACCAAAAAGTGACGAAGGAATCTTTCTCGGCTATTCAACAAATAGCAGAGCCTACAGAGTATACAATAAGGTGATCAAAACCATCATGGTGTCCTCAAATGTTTTAATCGATGATCAACCACATGAGATTATCGAAGTTACTCAACCTGACTCAGTGACAGATCCTGAAGCTAACCGCCCTAAATCCCCTGACGCTGGTACTCCGGAACCAGTTCCTGAGTCATCTACCTCATCGCCCATATCTAATCAACCAGAACCTGAACCAGAGTCAGAATCAGACAGCGATCGAGATGACATTGACATTCCAACACGCATCCACAATAGATCACCCATCTTCAAAATTAATTTTGCCATCATCGTTGGTGATAAAGTTTACAGGTTCATCACTCTCTAATTCCTTTTGTTAATTCCTTGAATGTTTTTAGGGTGTCTTTGTCTAATGTGTCTTGTGAATTACCTGCAAATTTTCCTATATCTAAAGCTAAGTTTTTATGTGTTCTTTTATCTAATTTGGTGCCCTCTACTTCAATATCCTTGCTTTCATCAAAATCTTGCAATTCTTCATCTTTGCCAGTGTAATATTCTGCATCTATGATAGAATCTGTTTCAGGATAAGAGAATTTACCTTTTGAATTAATGGTTCATTTCCTACATGCTCTCACACTGCATATATGTTTTATTTTGAGTGTGTCTATGATTGATTTCCTTATATTTTATCTTTTTTAATTTTCTCGTAATTAGTTCTTTTCATTACCAACTACTCAAAATTGCAGATTGATTCTTTACATTTTGTTCTTGACTATTTTCTATGTGTTACTAAATGTTCTACTTGTGTTGTTGTGAGTGCTTTTAAACCTATTTTTACTGAGGTTACTTTATTTGTTTTCTTGTGTTGCATCTTTTGAATTCTCTATGGTTATTTGAATGAAAATTTGATGCATTTTGTTTAATATTTGCACAATATGTGAATGTGTTTTGTTGGTTCGGTCATGACCGTATCTGTGTTTTCTTGTGTACTTAATTGTGCTAAATTGTTATGGACTCTTGCCTGAAGTTGATTCATATGAATCTGTGCTTGATTTTGTAGTTGAATCTCTGGCTGAATATGCTTTTCATGACCATATTTGTGTTTATCTATGTGTTTCCTACGCTATCTGTGCCTAAATTGTTTATTTGTGTGTTTTCCGTGATATCTAGTCTGAATCTGTGCCTAAATTTGGTTTATATGTGTCTATGTCTGAATTTGATTTATTTTGAATCTTTGGCTTGCTTTACATGAATGTGCTTACTGTTTTATTTGCTAATCTATTTGACTCGAATTGAAAATTGAAAATTGAAAATTCCTGAATTTTTTTCTTTCTTATGTGTTTTGCTGAGTTGTTTGCAAGTTGCGTGTGCATGGCTCTAGGCCTTTCATTTTTTTTTTAAATCTTCTGCAGGTTCAAACAAAGCAAATAACTTATTATGGAGTCCCAATTACAGCTTCAAGCTAATGTGAAATTTTTGGCAAAGAAAACAATCATGATGTACATTTTGAGGGGGAGTTCTTCTTAATCTCTTATGAACAAATTCAAGTTGTGTATTTATTGGGTATTTTTGGTTATATTGGTTTTCTTGGGTATATATGAATTCTCTTACTGGACTCTATCAGTTTTTGGATTATCTCGTTGGGTTATCGTTTTATTTGGCTCATCATAATCTCTGGGGTCTCATTTTATAAACATCACCTTATTTGGATTCTTCTTGGATTATCTACTTGATGAGATTATTTATGAGGAATATTTTGGATGAGATTGCTTATAAAGGCTTTATCTTCTTGGTGTTTGATGTTTGATTCTGATCAATATGATGCAAGATTGGATATTATACATGGGTGTACACCAGCAGGTAAATATGAGGGCTGATACTGGCACTATTACCAATGAAAATGATGATAATAACGACGACTCAGTTTCGGGCACCCCGTTTGCACGGTAAATCTAATCCACTATTATGATGTTCACCTTCCTTTGTCATTTATTTGGCAAAAAGGGGGGGTTTTTGGAGTAAGGGGGAGTATTTTTGGACACTTTTGGATTTTTTTGAAATATTGGATGCTTATGGAATTATTCGGCAGTGTTATAATTTTTTGGAAGTCTTTATGTTATTCATTATGGAAATAATAGAACTATATTAGTTAGGGGGAGTAGTAGTTGTGTTTTGTGCGCCTAACAAGTTGAATGGATGTTTCGGGTTATGCTACTCTCACATGAACAAGTTAATTTATGATGTGGTATGCTATGAACTCAATGCTTCTGTGGTTGATCCGAGAATTGAAGATCTCTAATCAGATCCTTTATTCACCAATGGTCCAAAAAGAACTTAAGTTGTTATTAAGTTGTTATTTTTTGGTTTTATATCTTTGTGCCTTGTTAAGTACCTATACTAAGGGCTATAAATAAAATTAAATTGATTGCGCAAAGTATTTGATACTCAAGTTTTCCCAAATAAAATGCGAAAGGGGGAGATTGTAAGTGTAAAATATTTTTTACACAATATAGGCTATTTTATTTTTAGTCTTATTAGTTTTAATTACATTATTGTTATTAGAATTATTTCTCTTTTGGACCATGTGATTACAAAATAAGTGGATGGTGTCCCTTGGTGAATAAAGTCTACGGGTGAAGATTTCAAAGAAATAAAATGTGTGGATGTGGCTAATTCGAACAAAGAAGAGCTAGAAAAAAGGGCTACATTTGGGGATCTCAAACGGAGCTCATGAAGTGCTATAAAAGAGTGCTGCTCGAATGAAGATGCTGCCAACTTTGAGAACATAAATTATGAAAGTCATTTTGATTTACAAAGCTATTCTTTTTAATGTGGTTTATTGTTTAATTCTTAAGAATATTTAATCTGTACTACATGATCAGTATGTGGTACTGCTGAAGTATCTTGTGAAGGTTGTTCGGGTATTCGTGTGTCAGTCCTGGATAGGTGTTAGAAAGAGTGGTAGTGGTAAAGGCTGGAGGCCATCTTCATTTACCTCTTGTAATACTCCTTTTGGTGAACATCTATAGTGGATTGGGCAGACGTGGGTTGCCCTGCAAACGTAGGAGAAGGAGCTCCGAACAGCGTGACAATTCTTTGTGTTTTTAATTTACTTTATGCTTTCTACGTTTATTATTTACACTTGCTTAAAAGAGTCTAATTAATTAACGAAACAGGTGCATAACTTAATTAACGAGTAAAAACACATTGCTTTTATTTTTCAAGTAACACGGTGCAATGTCAATTGGTATCAGAGCCTGTAGACTTAATCTATTAGTCTATCGATCTGGCGAATCCGTGCATCTTGAACTCATTTCTTCAGCGGCTATTTTTATTTATCTGTTTATTGCTTATTTGTTTGATCTCACGGGGTGTTAAGTGTTACAGAATGGATCGTACTAAAGTCATTCCCCAGTTGACCGGTGAAAACTACGCATATTGGAAGGCTCGCACTCGTACGCATTTAAAAGCTCAAGGTGAAGCCGTGTGGCGGTTTGTGGTGGCAGGTTGGACACATCCCACCAAACCCAGTTCCAGCACTGACGGAACATAAATAGCTAAGCCTGAGACTGAGTGGACTCAAACAGAAATAACCAACGCAGGAAACAATGATAAGGCTTTAGACACAATTTATTCTCTTATGCATGAAAGCCAGTTCTCAATTGTTGCAGGTATTCCTTCAGCTAAAGGTGCTTGGGAGGCTATTGAGTCTACTTACGAAGGAACCACATCAGTAAAACAGTCAAAACTACAACTGGTCCAGTCAGAATTCAAAGAGCTTTGCATGAACGAGGATGAGTCAATCATCAACTTTCACACACGCTACAGGATTTAGCGAATCACGCTATGGTCCTTGGTGAACCATTCTCGCAAGCAAAACTTGGTGAACCATTCTCGCAACCAGTTACTTTCATTAATTAAACTTGGTTAAACAAATATAAATAATGAAGACAGAAAGCATAAACGAAAGTAAAAACACAAAGAAATTGTTACGCAGTTCGGAGCTCCTTCTCCTACGTGTGCGGGGCACTCCACATCTGCCCAATCCACTATAGATGTTCACCAAAAGGAGTATTACAAGACGTAAATACAGATGGCCTCCAGCCTTTACCACTACCACTCTTTCTAACACCTATTCAGGACTGACACACGAAAACCCAAACAATCTTCACAAGATGCTTCAGCAGTACCACGTACTGATCATGTAGTACAGATTAGATATTCTTACGAATTAGATAATAAAACATATTAAAATAGGAAGCTTTATAAATCAGATGTGTGCTCAGTATATTAATCTCCAAAAATGGCAACCTTCCTCTTTGGTGTAGCTTCCTTTTTATAGCAAATATTAAAGCCCCTTTCTGATCCTTAATATTAGCTCCTTCTTTTTCGAATAAATCTTCACCACATGTTCTTTGTTTGAAAGCTTCCTTTTGTGCTCTGCTGCTGACTTCTTTTTATTTGACAATGCATATCATCCACTCAAATTTACTTTGATAGATATCAAGTGGTCCAAAGGAAGATTAACACTAACAACCCTAAATTAATTCTAATAACAACACTAATTAATTCTAATAACAACACTACTAAATAAAATAGCCAATAAGGTTTAACGTGTAGAATAATTTTACACTTACAATTGATAAGCTTAATTTCTAGACATTATTTAGAGTAATTTTAGTTAGTGAGTTCAATAATTAAATTAAGTTTTAGGGTCGATTTTATAATAAATATTATATTTAGTTATATGTTACTAGTTTAGATGGGTTTTAATAAATATTAGGCTAATATTACATTTTTATTAATATAAATAAGAGTTTTATTTTATCTATAGTATTTATTTGGTGGTTCTATATCTTCATTTGTTTAATAAGTGTTTTAATAATTAAGTTTAATTAAATTATGTCATTAGGTTATGATGGTTTTACTTTATTTTATTTTGTTTTGTTTCCTTGGAGGATGTTGCGCAGCAGACAAAAGAAAAGAAAGAGTTTTAAAAGGGATGAAATATATTTAATTTGGGTTGCTTTTTTTAACTTGAAGTTCGGCAGAAACAAAAACAAGAAAAAATAAAGGGATTAAGCTTTAGGTTTTTATCATTGGAGAGACGGGAGTTCGGCAGAGAAGACAGACGGAAAGGAAAAAAGAATAGAGGAGTACGAAAGCTTGGGAGCGGCGGCGACTTCGGCGAAGAGACTTCATCGCAGGGGATTCCTGAGCTTCAATCGCAGCTATCATCTTCTTAGGCTTGAATTATTTCTCTTTATCCTTATTTTTATTTCTTGTTAAAATTTCCAGAATGTTATTTCTTGAACATTCAAATATGATTTTTGGCTAGAATTTAAATTAGGGATTTGGATTAGCCTATATTAGATTAATTGATTATTCTTCCTGATGTGTTGATTCTTCTAATTTCAATTGAATAATTGAACTTGATTATATTTATTTTATGTATTTTAATTGTGGATTGTGTGCCTGGCCACTGCATAATTCTAATATTAGGGTTCATAAGAAGAACTGACAGGTGAATTATGAACCTAGAACTCATAAGATAAACACAATTGACCTAAACTAGACATAGCTTTAAGTATTTGTGGTGATATTTGATTGTTGCTTAATGGGCTTAATTAATGTTGGTGAGATATCGACGGATGATCACAGTTAATTGGATACAACCTAGTACCTCGACGGAGTATTAGGATATATATGAGGCAATCATCACTATAGTTATAAGAATTAATATTTAGGAGAGTTAGTTAATTATCTAATAGGTGAACCCAAATCCCTAGTCTTCTCTCAATTGGAGTTTCCCTTTGCTTTAAATTCATAAATATTCTTTTAATCACATTAATTCTATTTATTTGCGAATTTCCTTCTCAACAATTTGATTATTTAAGATAACAGTTAATAGTGTTCTTCGTGGGATCGACCCTGGAATACTCCAGGAATTTATACTGTGATTGACTCTGTGCGCTTGCAGATTATAGCAATCAACAATCTCCCCCTTTGGCATTTTATTTGGTAAAACTTAAGTATCAAATACTTTGGTCAAAAATTTGAACATAATTAGTTTAGATTTTATTTAGAGCCCTTAAGTATAGGTACTGAACAAAACACATAAAAAGAAACAATAAACTTAAATCCTTTTGGACCACATGTCAACAAGATACCTGTTTAAACTTCTTTAAGCATCCAACCATAACCACGAGTAGAACATACACAATAGGAGCGAATAGACAGCAGCTCTTAACATAAGTACAAGAGAGAGGATTTTACCATCAACCTTGTTCATGTGAGTAGTAGTTCAAACACATACCATACATATGCCAACAAGAAAAAGACTACTACTCCCCCTAACATAATGATCCTTTTATTTTCATAAAGAGATAACAAAACGTCCAAAATTATACCTTAAAAGCTTCCAAAAACCAATGTAGAATACTCCCCCTTACTCCAAAAACTCCCCCTTTTTGCCAAATAAATGACAAAGTAAGGAAGTTGAACATCATAATAGTGGATTAGTTTCAGCGTGCAGACGGGGTGCCCGAAACTGAGTCGTCGTCAGTATCATCAGTTTCATTGGTAGTAGCGCCAGTATAAGCCTTCATATTTACTTGCTGGGTTACACCCATGTATAATTTTTTTCATATCCAATCTTACATCATATTGATCAGTATCAAATATCATACACCAAGAAGATAAAGTCTTATAAGCAATCCCATCCAAAATATTCCTCATAAATAATCTCATCAAGTAGATAATCCAAGAAGAATCCAAATAAGGTGATGATTATAGAATGAGACCCCAGAGATTATGATGAGCCAAATAAAGCGATAACCCAACGAGATAATCCAAAAACTGATAGAGTCCAGTAAGAGAATCCATATATACCCAAGAAAATCAATATAACCGAAAATACCCAATAAATACCCAAATGGAATTTGTTCATAAGAGATTAAGAACTCCCCCTCAAAATATACATCATGATTGTTTCCTTTGCCCAAAAATTTCACATTAGCTTGAAGCTGTAATTGGGACTCCATAATAAGTTATTTGCTTTGTTTGGACCTGCAGAAGATTTAAAAAAAAAAAGAAAAAAAAAACGAAAGGCCTAGAGCCATGTACACGCAACTTGCAAACAACTCAGCAAAACACATAAGAAAGAAAAAATTCAGGAATTTTCAATTTTCAATTCGAGTCAAACAGATTAGCAAATAAAACAGTAAGCACATTCATGTAAAGAAAGCCAAAGATTCAAAATAAATCAAATTCAGACATAGACACATATAAACCAAATTTAGGCACAAATTCAGATAGCGCAGGAAACACACAGATAAACACAAATATGGTCATGTAAAGCATATTCAGCCAGAGATTCAACTAAAGCAACATTAGGCACAAATTCATATAAATCACTTCCAGGCAGGAATTCATAACAGTTAGCACTATAAGTACACAAGAAAACACAGATACGGTCATGACCGGACCAGCAAAACACATTCACATATTGTGCAAATATTAAACAAAATGCATCAAATTTTCATTCAAATAACCATAGAGAATTCAAAAGATGCAACACAAGAAACACCAATAAAGTAACCTCAGAAAAAATAGGTTTAAAAGCACTCACAACAACACAAGTAGAACATTTAGTAACACATAGAAAATAGTCAAGAACAACACACAAAGAATCAATCTGCAATTTTGAGTAGTAGGTAATGAAAAGAACTAATTGCGAGAAAAAAAAATGGAATAGAGGACAAATCAATCATAGAGAGACACACCCAAAAAAAAAAAAAAAAAAAAAAAAAAAAAAAAAAAAAAAAAAAAAAAACCGACATAGATGCAATGTAAGAGCTTGTAGGAACAGACCCATTAATTCAAAAGATAAATTCCCTTATTCTGAAACAGATTATATCACAGATGCAGAATATTACACTGGCAAAGATGAAGAATTTCAAGATTTTGATGAATGCAAGGATATTGAAGTAGAGGGCACCAAATTAGGTAAAAGAACACATAAAACTCAGCTTTAGATATAGGAAAATTTGCAGGTGATTCACAAGACACATTAGACAAATACACCCAAAAAAACATTCAAGGAATTAACAAAAGGAATTAGAGAGTGATGAACCTGTAAACTTTATCACCAACGATGATGGCAAAATTAATTTTGAAGATGGGTGATCTATTGTGGATGCGTGTTGGAATGTCAATGTCATCTCGATCATTGTTTGATTATGACTCTGGTTCAGGTTCTGGTTGATTAGATATGGGCGATGAGGTAGATGACTCAGGATCTGGTTCCGGAGTACCAGCGTCAGGCGATTTAGGGCGGTTAGCTTCAGGATCTGTCACTGAGTTAGGTTGAGTAACTTCGATAATCTCATGTGGTTGATCATCGATTACGACATTTGTGGACACCATGGTGGTTTTGATCACCTTATTGTATACTCTGTAGGCTCTGCTATTTGAATAGCCGAGAAAGATTCCTTCGTCGCGTTTTGGTTCAAATTTTGAGACTGGATTCCTATCTTTCAATATAAAACATCGTGAGCCGAAAATGAGAAAATATATAATGTTCGGCTTTTTACCTTTCCATAATTCGTATGGTGTTTGTGTTGTGCCTGGACGAAGGTAGACTCGGTTGGTGATGTGACATGCTGTGTTTACAGCCTCTGCCCAGAACTTCTGTGGTAATCCTATGGCGTTTAATAAAACCCTTCCCATTTGCTGAGGAGTCTTTGGAGCTGAATACTCATGAGTGATTCCTGATTGGTTATAGAAGACATCGAACAGCTTGTTTTCGAAATCTCTGTCGTGATCACTTCGGATTCGAACAATGGATTCATTTCTTTCCTTTTGGAGTTTTAATCCCAGTGTTTTGAATGCTTTAGGTGCTTCGGATTTTTCCCTGAGAAAGATTACCCACGAAAAGCGTGAAAAGTCACATACCAGTATGTATTTCTTACCTCCGAAGCTTTCTGTTTGAGTTGGACCAACGAGATCCATGTGGATCAATTCTAGGCACCGACTTGTGTTTATGGTATGTTGAGCTGGATGAGATTATTTGGTTTGCTTCCCATCTTGACAGGCACCGCAGATAGTTGACTTGACTTTCATCTAGGGTAAACCACGAACACCTTCTACTTTTACAAGATTATCAAGGAGTCTATAACTTAGATGACCCCTTTTTTTTTTTGATGCCATAGCTCAGCTTCATTCATGCTGGTCCTGCAACAGCAGATATGTTAGTTAGAATATAGCAATTGTCAGTTGACCTTTTACCTTCCATAACGCATTGATTTGTTTTGTCCATCACACTGCAGCTATTTTTAGTGAAGCATATGTTCCAGTTTTGGTCGCATAATTGACTTATGCTGATAAGATTAGCGTGAAGACCACGGACAAGCAACACTTTGTCTAGTTTTGGCAAACCAGCAACATTCAGAGTGCCTACGCCAGTCACCTGACCTTTGACACTGTCACCAAAGGTAACTTCACCTTTACTGGTATTTACGTTGTTAAGGAATTTGACATTTCCTGTCATGTGACGGGAACATCCGCTGTCAAAATACCATTTCTCTTCTCCTCCTGCACTTTTAGAGTGAAACGAAACAAACGAAATATAATCAGTCTTTTTAACCCAAATTTGTTTTGTGAACGGTTGTATGTTCTTGTGCCTGAACTTCTCAATCCTTTGATCTTGGTAGAAATAGTAGCATTCAGGTCTGGTATGACCGCGTAACCTGCAATAGTGGCAAACAGGATTATATAGTTTATAATGTATCTTATTTGCGCTTATTGTACCATAGGAGCGTTTCCTTGTGCTGGATTCAGGGATGTCGTCTGGATCAGGTCTGGATGCTTTGACAAATACAGTCTTATCTTTAGAGTTATTACCACTGAAGCCCAAACCAAATTTTGCAGAAGACTTTCTGCCGGAATCGAGAATCTTATCAAGTGTTGAAGTGGTATCTATCATTTGGATTTGTCGTTTGTAGGTGCTGAGCTCCTGTTTCAAGGTCTGTACTTCTTGCTGGAGTTTTGTTTCTCGGTCAGCTGCCTCCCTAAGTAGTACATTTCCAGTTTGTACTTCTTTAAGCAATACATTCCTATCAGCTACTTGATTTTGATATACTTTATTTGCATTGGTTTATTTCACTAGCTAGTTTGCAGTTCATTTTTCTTAATGCTTCCCATTTGGGGTACAACTTGTTAAACTCAGCTTCAAAAGATAAAGTATTTAGTTCCACATCTTCTGCATAGACATATTCACCACCTTCCGAGTCTTCAACGGTTTCTGAACTGCCAGTAACTCGTGCCGTTAATGTAACAAAATTACCCGAGATTTCTTCGACATCCGATCCAGTTTGTTCAACGTCAGGCTCGTCATCACTCCAGGTAATGGCTGACATAGATTTTTTGGGTCGAAGATAGGTGTCACACTCAGCTTGTACATGTCCAAAGCCCTCGCACTCATAACACTTGATTCCTTTATTGTTGGACTTTTCTTTGGACTGTCCTGGATGTGAGACAGACTGTTTGAAGTTTGATGCCCCTGTCCTAGGCATAGTTTTGAACGACGTTGCTCCCTTTCGTGAATTCCTGTTGCGTGTGTTTTTGGATACCTGTTTCAAAATTTTGGAAAACTGTTTAGTCAAGAACGCAACTGTATCATCACTAGTTTCATCTGAATCGGATACAACATTATTTTCTTCATCGGCAAAAACAACATTTTTTTGTTTTTTGGTATGATCAGTTAGAATCTCTATTTCATATTTTTTAAGATTTCCCATTAGCTGGGTAACAGTTTTATTCTCCCAGCCATCATGCTCTTGGATGGCTGTGACTTTCATTCGAAACCTGGGAGGTAGAGATCTCAGTATTTTCTTAACAAGTTTTGCTTGCGAGAATGGTTCCCCAAGGACCATAGCGCGATTCGCTAGATCCTGTACGCGTGTGTGAAAGTCGATGATTGACTCATCCTCATTCATGCGAAGCTCTTCAAATTCTGACTGGACTAGTTGCAGTTTTGACTGTTTTACCAATGTCGTTCCTTCGTAAGTAGACTCAAGAGCCTCCCAAGCAACTTTAGCTGAAGGAATACCTGCAACAATTGAGAACTGGCTTTCATGCATAAGAGAATAAATTGTGTCTAAAGTCTTATCATTGTTTCCAACGTTAGTTATTTCTGTTTGAGTCCACTCAGTCTCAGGCTTAGCTATTTCTGTTCCGTCAGTGCTGGAACTGGGTTTGGTGGGATGTGTCCAACCTGCCACCACAGACCGCCACACGGCTTCACCTTGAGCTTTTAAATGCGTACGGGTGCGAGCCTTCCAATATGCGTAGTTGTCGCCAGTCAACTGGGGAATGACTTTAGTCCGATCCATTCTGTAACACTTAACACCCCGTGAGATCAAACAAATAAGCAATAAACAGATCAATAAATATAGCCACTGAAGAAAGCAGTTCAAGATGCACGAATTCGCTAGATCGATAGACTAATAGATTAAGTCTACAGGCTCTGATACCAATTGAAATTGCACCGTGTCACTTGAAAACCAAAAGCAATGTGTTTTTACTCGTTATTTAAGTTAAGCACCAGTTACGTTCATTAATTAAACTTGGTTAAACAAATATAAATAATGAAGAAAGAAAGCATAAACGAAAGTAAAAACACAAAGAAATTGTTACGCAGTTCGGAGCTCCTTCTCCTACGTGTGCGTGGCACTCCATGTCTGCCCAATCCACTATAGATGTTCACCAAAAGGAGTATTACAAGAGGTAAATACAGATGGCCTCCAGCCTTTACCACTACCACTCTTTCTAACACCTATACAGGACTGACACACGAAAACCCAAACAATCTTCAGAAGATGCTTCAGCAGTACCACGTACTGATCATGTAGTACAGATTAGATATTCTTACGAATTAGATAATAAAACATATTAAAATAGGAAGCTTTGTAAATCAGATGTGTGCTCAGTATATTAATCTCTAAAAATGGCAACCTTCATCTTTGGTGTAGCTTCCTTTTTATAGCAAATATTAAAGCCCCTTTCTGATCCTTAATATTAGCTCCTTCTTTTTCGAATAAATCTTCACCACATGTTCTTTGTTTGAAAGCTTCCTTTTGTGCGCTGCTGCTGACTTCCTTTTTATTTGACAACGCATATCATCCACTCAAATTTACTTTGATAGATATCAAGTGGTCCAAAGGAAGATTAACACTAACAATCCTTAATTAATTCTAATAACAACACTAATTAAATCTAATAACAACACTACTAAATAAAATAACCAATAAGGTTTAACGTGTAGAATAATTTTACACTTACATCTTTGATGAATACTTGAAACTTATTGCATGCCCAATGCATCTGATATAACATATCTATGAAATAAAATACATGCTGAGCCTATGAATATTATTGCATTTGATTACACATGTTATAATGATTAGACTACTAATATAAAACAGTCAGGTTTAATAAATCATTGTTTGACTTGGGGATTCAAAAGCTTCCAATACCTATAATGTATAAATTGGCTATAACATGCATGCAAATACAAAGACCTTAAAATGTAACTTAAATACTCCTATAACAATTCTGCCTCATTAAAAATTTTACAGTAAACAGAGAGCACCAGAATTTTTAAAAATCAGAAATATGTAGAAGCCTGTGCTTTCTACCGTAGATAGACAGATAGATAGATAGATAGATAGATAGATAGATAGATAGATAGATAGGTGGGCCATACTTCAACAACCAATAATAATCCCATCATATGAAAATATTCAAAATATAATAAATGAAAAATATAATAGAGTTCTTAACCCCACTACTGATTAAACAGTTCACCATAATCATTTTATTTATTTTGTTCTGGGGATCGATTCCATTTGGATTCACCACAAGTTGTGATATGGGTTAAAGCCCCTATGTGTCGTGAACCAACCCAGTAATGCAGTAATACTTATATATCGGAGTGGTAGTAGACACTTGGTGTGATGTGCTCAATGCGAGGGAGAGATCTAGGAAATTGGGTGTGTTGTCCCGCTTGTTTGTACCGACAACCGTTACGGTATGTATCTAGAAATAGCACTATTACATCACTATTGGAACCCCCCTTTTGGCTAACAGATTATAACGTTGTGTACGTGCAGATTGGGACACTGTGGTGGGTGCTTCTGCTAGCCGGGATGCGAGGCTCGCGTGGTTCACAAGGCGACTGGATGCCGACGTGCAAGCTTCAGACCGTGTGGGGCAGGCTACATTAGACATGTAACTCTTAGTGCATTTCAAAAATAGGGTTGCACTTGTGCTGATATGAACCTAGTCCAAGGCTCAAATAAAATGGAGTATTGTCCCAAGATTACTCTCAATGCAAAGATAGAGATGGATCAAAATACCTTAAACCTCACGAGAAACCCTTTGTCTCGAATCCTCAAAGACTTGGAAGAATCCCATGTAGCTTCAAGTACCTCGATGTTGCAATCTTCAATCAACTAGAGTCGGATCTAGTTTCATTCGATTCAAGAACGAGTCCACGAACCTAAATCTAAGGTTGAAGAAAGTAAGATTGATTCGAGTCCACGAATCAATTTGCTAGTCGAGTCCACGACTAGCCACTAATTGAGTCCACAATTAGCCATAAGGTTTCTTACACAAGTGTAAAGAAAAACTTAAGAATTTTATTGAATTAAAGCCTATCCGAAACTGATATGGATGTGCCCTATTTATAGGTATAGGGGCAGCATTATAATTCTAAATACAATGAAAAAAAAAAAAGATCGAGTCCTAAACCTAATCTAGAAAGCAAGTAAATAGAGTTTTATTTAGAAAAGGATTTAAGGAATCCTTTCTAAATACAGCTAGTGTTTTCTCTTTAATTCTAAACAATTTAAAATAATGATGACCACAAATAATAAAGCTGATTTGGGCCTCAAATCTTGTGATTGGCCCAATTTGTAATCTTAATGGATCTTCATTATGTTGGGCCGCATCATCCTCCCCTTCTTGAAAAATGATTCGACCTCGAATCTTATAAACATTGTCTTCGATCCATAACATCACTTGAAACGGGCCACTATAATACTTTTCTCTGTAGAATGGAATTATTATTGAAATTCCTTGATTTTTCCACCAATGATGCTTTAAGGATGTACTTTTTGGCCTTGTGATGAGCCCACTATAAACCCTTATTGGATTCCATGTGTGCTGGTTCCTATTATTCTCCCATTCTTGAAAAGGATTCGTCCTCGAATCCAAATCTTCAATGAAAGACAAAGTAGCAAGCTCACTTTCTGTTTTATCACGCTCACGGAACTTTTTCTTGGGATGCTTGACACGAGTCGCTCCAATCATCATCCTACAATCAACAAGTAAGGCAATTAAGTCTAATGACACATCATGAAATTTAAACATTCTGGATAGTAATAGATCAGCAAAACGAGACATATTAAATTTAGCCATCTTGTTTGAATTTTCAACAAGCACAACATCTTTCCTTCTAGAGCTTAAGGCTAAACCAAACACAAAATCCATGGAAATAACAAGTAATGTTTTAGATGTATTGTGGTGGTAAGTAGCACAATTATGAACATAAGAATCTACATCTTTTTTCTTCTTTGGCCAATGAAAATATCCATGCAAAACATCATCACTCTTTGGAAAACCAAAGTATCCTTTATGTGAATCAACAATTAAACCATTGCCCAAAATAAAGCAAAAAGTGTCAATCCCATTGACTTTGAACCAAAACCCCTTGAGCAAGTAGTGTTTCACATAAGAAGTTTTCAAATGTGCCTTATAACTTTCCAGTGATTCCTTATCTCTATCAAACAAAGTTTTAGTAAAATCAAAATTAAGGAATCTTGGATGTATGGAGGCAAACAAATTTCTAACACATCTAGCAAGTACGTCATTAATAGAAACATGGCAAAGAAATCTAGAGAATAATAATGCATGCTTTTGGAATAAAAGTGAGTAGAAAGTGACTCCCCTTCCTTTCTCTTGCATACTATCCTTTTTAGTTACCAAGAGAGGTTTCACTTTGACACCTTGGGCTGGTCCTTTCCACTGTATCACTGATTGTGGTCCCTTTGTTTGGCTACAAACTGAGTTTGAGGATTGGAGTGGTGATTGCAATTCCAAACATGGAGGTTCCACTTTTTTCTCTTTGATTTCTTCCTTCTTTGAGACTGGTTTGAGAGCTTTCGTCAATGTCAATTGAATTTCTTCTACTTGTTTAGGATACAAACGAGGCAAGAAATATGTAACTCCATTCATGTGAAACACATAAGTGTTCCTCATTCCATCATAACTTATTTTTCTGTCAAATTGCAATGGTCTACCTAACAAGATATGAGCAGCCTGCATTGGGATATTATCACACAAGATTTCATCAGAGTAACTGTTAATAGATAAACGAATAAGATCCTGTTTGGTTACTCTAGCTTCTCCTACATCAGTTAACCATTGCAAACAATAAGGATTTGGATGATTAAGCAAAGGTAACAGGGAAAATTTAACCATAGCTGCACTAGCCACATTTGTGCAACTTCTAGAATCTATTACCATAGCACAAGCATTCTCTTTAATTGACCCTTTAGCACAAAATATATTTTCTCTTTGAGACTCATCTTCTTTTAAAGGGTGAACATTCAAAACCTTCTTAACAACAACAGTATGACAAGACTCACTATCAACATATTTAGAATCAGAATCTAAAGGTGTGAATGGTTCTCTCTCAACATGTTCATTGGGGGTTTCAAAATGGTCACAAACCTCATCCTCAGATTTATATTCAAGACAAGAAGTAAAATTTTCAGATTGTGTTGTTATCTTAACTACCCTCTTGTTAGGGCAATCACGAGCTATGTGGCCTCTCCCATTACATCTATAACAAATCAATTCTCTATCATGTTGAGGCTTCACTGCCTCACTTACCTTTTCTTTACCTTTGTCTCGTGAATCATCTCTTGGAAGAGGACGTTCATCACGCCTTTGAGAGGTGGAACAAGTGTTGTTCCATTTTGATGCACCATTGTTGGCCTTGTACATTTTCATCTCTTTGATTTTTGCCTCAGATTCACGTGCAGCATACAAGGCATCATAAAGGGTGTCATATCTCTGAATACTCATTCCACATCGTATTTCTAAGTTCAATCCATGTACGAAACGAGCAATAGTTTTTGCCTCTTCTTCATGTATGTTTCCCTGTTCAAGCAAAATATTTATAGTTTGGTGGTACTCATCAACTGACATTGTTCCTTGCATGGTTCCCTGCAATTTTCTTTCAAGATCATAGAAACAAGATTTAGGACGAAAGGTTAGACGCATATCTTCCCTCACTTGAACCCAAGATTCATAGGGAATAAAATTAGCAACTCTCTCTCTATTTCTTTTTCGCCACCAAGATAATGCATACCCCTTAAAAGATGTAGAAACTAGCCTAATTTTTGTAAGATCAGAATATTGCTTTAAATAAAAAAGAGTTTCAACAGCATTCTCCCATTCTATGTATTCGGTAGGTCCTTTCTCACCGGTAAAGTTAGGAATTTCATGTTTAATGTTTCCTAACTCCGTATTACGCTGTTGGATTCTTTGACATCTAGGATCTACTCTTCCTACTGGTGGCAGGTGTCGCTCATCATTGTGTGGTGGTTGCACTTGCTGTGAGCGTTGCTCCAAATTATTCATTCGTTTGAGTAACCTGTCTATTTTTTGTTCTAATTTCTAATAGGAACCAGCACACATGGAATCCAATAAGGGTCTGTAGTGGGCTCATTACAAGGCCAAAAAGTACATCCTTAAAGTATCATTGGTGGAAAAATCAAGGAATTCCAATAATAATTCCATTCGACAGAGGAAAGTATTATAGTGGCCCGTTTCAAGTGATGTCATGGATCGAAGACAATGTTTATAAGATTCGATGTCGAGTCATTTTTCAAGAAGGAGAGGATGATGCGGCCCAACATAATGAAGATCCATTAAGATTACAAATTGGGCCAATCACAAGATCCGAGGCCCAAATTAGCTTTATTATTTGTGGTCATCATTATTTTAAATTGTTTAGAATTAAAGAGAAAACACTAGTTGTATTTAGAAAGGATTCCTTAAATCCTTTTCTAAATAAAACTCTATTTACTTGTTTTCTAGATTAGGTTTAGGACTCTTTTTTTCCATTGTATTTAGAATTATAATGCTGCCCCTATACCTATAAATAGGGGACATCCATATCAGTTTCGAACAGGCTTTAATTCAATAAAATTCTTAAGTTTTTCTTTACACTTGTGTAAGAAACCTTATGGCTAATTGTGGACTCAATTAGTGGCTAGTCGTGGACTCGACCAGCAAATTGATTCGTGGACTCGAATCAATCTTACTTTCTTCAACCTTAGATTTAGGTTCGTGGACTCGTTTTTGAATCGAAGGAAACTAGATCCGACTCTAGTTGATTGAAGATTGCAACATCGAGGTACTTGAAGCTACATGGGATTCTTCCAAGTCTTTGAGGATTCGAGACAAAGGGTTTCTCGTGAGGTTTAAGGTATTTTGATCCATCTCTATCTTTGCATTGAGAGTAATCTTGGGACAATACTCCATTTTATTTGAGCCTTGGACAAGGCTCATATCAATTTGGAGTATTGTTTATTGAGGACATTATTGTAAATTGATCCATATAACCTAAAATATAACCTTGAACCAAACAAGGTAATATTATATTACACCTTCCAAACCAAACACACAAGGTAATCTTACATTCCCAATATCTCACATTACCTTCCTGGAGGTAATCCTATTACCTGAGGTAATCTAAGATTCCGTGAACCAAACGCCTCCTTAGTGCATTTCAAAAATAGGGTTGCACTTGTGCCCACCAACACATATCCCCGACCACATAGGCCACCATTAATATTTGGTTCAACCATTACATAAAAACAGACATGTAACCTCTATTTTACTCACGCACTAAAGGGGGAAAACTGATATTCTACTACTACGCATCCAGTGTGGCTTAGTGCATATACTCTTCTAACTCAATTGCCCTAATCTACGCTACTCTACTTGGTTTGGCCAGTATATATTCCCTATAATGCACAGGGGAGAGTACTACGTCATGAGCATCAGTTTCAAACATCCTAGCTTTGACATTATTGACAGCTCACCACCAACCAACATAGGCACAGAAATTTATGGGCGTGCACCGGGAGAATTGGTAAGCATCACATACCACTTTACCATGCATGCCAGTATTTAGTTATACTCCACTCCCTAATTTAATTCGGTACTGATTGACCTGCTAGCTGCATATCTGGATAGCAAACAACTGACAGTCCGTGCACTACGTCTAAGGGACATGCAACCCAGAAGGATGCAGTTGGCATGGGGAGAAACCACAAGCGGTGTAGACTCTGCGGTATATGCGATGCGCCACATGGAGTCCTTTGTTGGTCAGCGTTGCACCAACGGGTACTGTGGACTCCAAACAGGGGCTACTACGTTACTTCTCAACCTCCGCAAGCGTTTCTTGCACAACATCTTCCTCAGTGAGGTAAATGTCAACATGCAAAGTATAGTCACACGCGCGAGGGAGTATAATCGCATCAGGTCTGCACGGTTGCATCAAGGATGACCACATCCACAGCTTTAACACGCTTGATAATGCAAAACTGGTGGCTTTTATCCGGTTTTTGGGGCACTAGAGGGGGATGATATGGTTGGGTTTAGTGCGTAGTGATTATTCAGAAAACTAATTGTGCATAACCACGGTAATGGTTCAGCACATTATTTTGTTATGGGTATTCTGGACCGAGAACAAAACTAATGTATGGTGAATAATTGATATTAGCTTTCTTGACAGAGTTAGTCTCCAGCAACAACAAAATCAATGATTGGGTAAAAAATTCTGTTAGCCGTGCTCTTTGAAGAAATATTGCAGGGTGGATAAAAATGTTGCAGGCACAGAGCGGATGTAATCACTACTTATGTGTGGTTGGCAATGCGTACAACTATTTCAAAATTACATTCCAAAGCACATGGTGCCTCACTATGCACTGTAAAACACACGGAATGGTGACCAAAAAAATGCGGTAAGCCTGGAATTACCCAACTGAATTGATGCCACTATAGACGTTTTGAATGCTTAAACAAAATAATAAGCCACTACTGCTGGAATTATGAACCCATTCTTATTAATTATGTTGTACCACAATCATGGATCACTTATAAATTCGATTCAAAAAACAAAACTACCCATTAAAAGGCACTGCATTGATGATGGGAAAGTGGGTAAAACATACAAAAAAAGCTAGCAAGTAAAAGAGTATTCGGTTATTCGTGAGGAAGTAAAATATATGGGATAGGGATTATTATTTGCAAGGGCCAAACCAAACGATGGACGAGAAGGAATGCACCACCGCACCACTCACTTGTATGGGCAACTACGAGCGTTATGATGGGCATACTTGCTCAGTGACAACGCACAGTGGGCTATTTCCCATTGCAGCTTTAAATCTCTCTAATAGCCACACATGCGATTCAACGTCCTCTTTAGTGAGCAACCCAACACCGAAAGTAATGCACTGCTTGTGGTTGTCTACCCCGGTAAAAGGTACGAACACCAAACTGTAACTGCATCAAAACGAGCCAATTTTTTTTTTTTTTTTTTTTTTTTTTAAGTTAGTAATCTCAAAACTAATCATGCATCATTTTATATGTTAACGGAATACTTATGCACTCCGCTTATCAACCCCCACGCAGTTCAAACATCAAGGAGTCAATGGAGTAAGTGTGGTTAATAATAATCAATCGTAGAAACCTATGATCTAATGCAAACACACTGTTCCTTTTTTTTTTTTTTTTTTTTTTTTTTACTGTTAAGTTACCTATTTATTAAAAGCACACAGTTATATTGGCTAGAAATATTGTTTCAACAACCTTTACTAACCCAATTCACAAACAAAATTAATTATGGGCATAATTTTTATTTTTTTTTACTGTTAAGTTACCTATTTATTAAAAGCACACAGTTATATTGGCTAGAAATATTGTTTCAACAACCTTTACTAACCCAATTCACAAACAAAATTAATTATGGGCATAAAACCATGCTAACCCAGTAGCAATTCCAGTAGCTCCTCACCACCAAGCCTCATGAACCAATATAGTCCATTAGATCATCTCATCCCCAGCTCACCATCAACACTGCCAAGCTTATCAAGTGTATCAAAACTCATCATATATAATTCAATTACTCGGATCATTCCTACCCAGATTCCAGAATATACAAGCCTAGCGATCTGAATTATTTGACATCAAGAAACTGAATTTGAAGAGAATTTTGTTGCCTTAGGGTTAAAATAATAAAGTGAAACAAGCATGCTACCTCATCTTGAGCAAAACAACCCAAAATGCTAACTTAAATGACAACTTTGTTTACAAAAACACACTGCACACTATTACTCTGACATGCACCATGGCTTAGCAACCAGTGTTGGGGTACTGTATTCATGCAATGTTTGATTACAAAAATGAACATCATATCAGTCATATGAATTACACTACGAATTGCACCACTACAGATTGCAGAACCATTTTTTTTAGGCAAGTAATGCTTCAACATTTTACATGTGCAATATCATAATTTAAAAATATGCATCACATGATCCAAATGAACTACACTTTCAATGTACTGCATCACAAATTAATATTTAACACTACAAACATACGTATCCCAATAGGTTATCGTTATACAATAATAAATAAACGAAGACAACCAACGTGCTCGTACCTGTTTGAACCATAGGTTGCATCAAATGAAATCACGTCACCTAATAAAGAAAAATTCCGACGACGCCCAGAAAAGCCGTGCAAGCTGGCCGTCTTCATCGAGGTAGTAGTCGGAGAAGAAGTTCTTAAAAACATCCCGCTTCATTCTGAACTTTTCTATAATCATCTCACCGTCATAGCCGTCTACGTATGCCTGAAGGTCACGCACGATGGGTATGTTCCTCTGCGAAGATAGTAATCTCAAACTCTTCGGCGAGCACCCGAGAAATAGGAACGGTGAACCAAGGCCTAACTCCAGCGAGCACCCGTACCGATGCGGAGAGTGCGGGACCTCACAACACGCTCGCCACACTAACAGGCACCACCCACTGCCGACCCCTGTGCACTGCCGCCGTGAGGGGGCACAACCCGAGACCGGTGTGCCGGCGGAGCAAACTGCCGCCCCTGGGATGTGAGCAGGGCATAACGCCATGGATAGACGGGAAAGAAACAAGGAAGGGGAATAACAAGTCTAACCTCTCACCACTCCGGTCGGCGCACCGCTCATCGGAAGTGCGTTGCGTTGCCGTTGCCACAAAACACCGCTAAACATGCACGGGTAAGGCGCTAATTCAAGGGTTTTTGACTGAAATGGAAAGTGGGAAATGTTTGTGGACAATAATGGGAAGTCTATTTTTTTTGACAAGAATAGAAAAAACGAGTTTGGGAAACGAGGTTGTGGTCAAAACCGCATTTCCCAAACTCGTGTGGGTCACATTTCTACTCTACGGACAACCGCATTTGCTCGTATATTATACGACAGCCACATTTTCCAAATGCGGTTGTCGTATAGACATAGCCGCGTTTGAGAAATGCGGTTCTCGTATATCATACGATAGTCGCATTTCCCAAATGCAGCTATGGTATTTCTTTATCGCCGGCCGACCGGCGATAAGCCGGCGTCAAAAACGCGTTTGGGAAATGCGTTTTTCGAAACGCATTTCCCAAACGCAAATTTGTCCTTGGCGGATAATGTTTTGCTACTCAAATGCGCGTGTTAGTATCCGATAGTCTACTCTTACATATTCATACTGTTTTTGAACTTGAGTAGAGTAGACCAATGTGTAATTAAGTAAACATTGTGAAATTTTATCTGTGAGGACGAGTCATAAGAAATTAGGAATTTGAATGTTGTTAGTTGTAGATGTAGATTTAATTATTTAATCGTTGTAATGAAAACACAATATACATTTACGAGTTATATTTCTCCATGTACATCGGATTTTGATATGCACCTTTGTGTATGATATTATGATATTTCAACATTATTGAGTGTGAGTAAATAATTCACGTAGTACAAAATATTAGAAGTAAATACTTTATAATAATATATTTTTTAATATGATATTGTACCTTACATTTCCAAAATTTACAAAATACACGATACATCATTTTTTTAAGGATAAGCTATCAATGAGAAAAAAAATTTTGACATTAATAACTAAGGAATTTATACGGTGAACCTCTAGACTTTGAGTTCGAGCTCAGGTATCAGGAAAACCCGATATGGAACAAAAACTCAAGAGTAAAGGTGCACTTCGATAGGAAAAACAATGAACATAATGGGTGCAACCCAGCCCATAGGTGCAACCCGAGGGACACATCACCAAGAGTAGTCTGAATCAGCCTCCAACTGTGGTCGTTCTGAGTACACTGCTACTGCACCGCTCCAAAACCACCGCTAAATGTCGTGCGTGGAATTTCAGTATTTCTTACTCTTGGATTGAGAAGAGAATCGCGAGAATTAATTGAAAGTTAATATCATTGCAATGAGCACAACATGTGTTGAAAAAAACTTTGAAATTTTAGATAACCTAAAACAACAAATTAAAAACCGAAGTTGCAACAAAGGAATCATAGTGAAAATGTAAAAATTGTAGGAGATGTGAAGAAAGAAAGTTGTAAAGAATTGTGATAAAGGAAGGGATATAATAAGCTCAGTTAGACTAGGTAAATGGACATATTTATAGTCAAGATTTTATAATTCATTAAAAAAATTAATTATTAATTATACAAACCATGTGATATCTGACCAAGTATTTAGAGTATGATACTTTATATATAAAAATTATTTTTATTGTATAGATTGTTTCAACTACACGTGTTATTTCAATGGCCATTGTGGCCATCCGCGTGCTCTCAGCCCCTATTTTGGGAGAACGCGGAGGTGACAAACCACATGGGTCAGTCAGCCGAGTCTTGACTCGGTTGACTGACCAGGCCGGTGTCAGCCGAGACAAGAGGTCTCGGCTGATAGCCCACATGGGACAGTCAGCCGAGACGTCTTGTCTCGGTGCACTGCCCCGGGTGGACCGGTCCGCGTGCTCACCCACTGGGGTGAGCACGCGGCGGTGTCAACCGAGACGTCTTGTCTCGGCTGACAAGTTCCGTGTGGAGCGGTCCGCGTGCTCACCACAATGGGTGAGCACGCGGCGGTGTCAGTCGAGACGTCTTGTCTCGGCTGACAGGTCCCGTGTGGACCGGTCAACGTGCTCACCACAATGGGTGAGCACGTGGCGGTGTCAGCCGAGACAAGAGGTCTCGGCTGACAGCCCACATGGGGCAGTCAGCCGAAACGTCTTGTCTCGGTACACTGCCCCAAGAGGGGCAGTGCAGACAGCTAGCATGTGGGCTGTCAGGCGAGACATGCGAGACATGATGTCTCGTCTGACAGCCCACATGTGGGCTTATATGCCAAAATGGAGTTCTCATCCGGAGTGAGTTGCTCAGCACAAATAGTGTTAATAAGGACTTCATGGCTATAAATAAAGAGAACTCTTGCATGTAAATGGCTTACTATCAATATAAAATACAAACGTGTATAATGTTATCATTTTTAATGTTCAAAGTTGTAATGCACAAATACGGTATTAAGAAGATGTGGGGAAGATTTTCAACCTTTTGGAGAAACAAAAAGATAAAGTAAGCGTATTATATACTATGTATATATGTATATGTTGTAAATTTATGTATATATATATAGTATTACGTTAATGTCTATATCTTTATTTGCAAAAATATTTTTCTATACAGAATTCTTGTGTGTCGGGCTCTAATTTATTTTTTTTGTTTGATTTGCAGATATAAATTATGCGGAGTTGGTGTTTTTGATTAACTTTCAATTTATTCTCGCGATTAGCAAACAACTTTCAATTAATTCTCGCGACATATATTTATTCTTAATAAAAATATGTTGTGGATTTTAATTGAAAAGTTGATACTATCTGCGATGGGCCTATTGGTTGGGTTGGACACTCCTCTCCCCCACCATCATTCTACTTGTGGTTCTTTGACTCCTTGAGGCAGTGTCTAGGAACACCATCAAAGGCTCATCAATTATTATAACATATATATATATATATATATATATATATATATATATATATATATATATATATATATATATATATATTTTATCTTCATGGTTACAAGAGGCAATGGGTCCTCTTGGCACGGAGTAGCAGAAAGACTGATCCTACAGACTTTGTGTTTTTTCCCGTGAAGATTGTTGCTGCCTAAAGGGATCGTAAAAGACAAAGATGTGCATCTTATGCGATTTCTGCCAACAGCAACATAATCGATGTTCAAATTGGAGTTGTTGTTCGTATGATTAGAATATATATATGTTATAAATTTGTAATAGAGTCAGTAGTATTCAAAAAAAAAAAACTGTGTTGTAATATGTTGGTAATAAAATTTTAGTTCTGTTAAGGTGTTGTTCGCTTTTTAAATTATAATATCATATTTGCTATAATATATTCCATGAAATGTATAGATTAATGTTCCGAAAAGAAAAAAAAATCGAAATTTTATATTCGAAAATAATTTATTTCAACAGTAACGAAAAATGAACCATTTTTTTTTGTTTTAATTATAGGTGATAGTAAATAATATTGAGGACTCATATTCGGCGTTACTAAAAATACAATCTTTTACTTCGGAATTCAAAATGAAAGGAACAAATATTTAAATCATTACAGAAATTGAACTTTCAAAACGCAAAATCATCTCATTGACGTCGATAACTGGTGGATTTCGCCATATTCATTATCCAAAAGATGGTAAATGACGGACCACAGATATATTTTCTCGATGTTACAGGAGATAGCAATTGGTAGCATTAGTATAACGTGTTGCGCGACATTGAAGAATACCACACGGTCACATCCATCAAACTGAAAATGATCGTATATTTGCTCCCATTGTTCGTCATAGAATATTAATGTGTAGTCGAAATAGAGTTCTAGTTTCCTATCTCCAACCTTGAAAATTAAAGGTTCATCCACTTCAATGGTGTCGCGGAGAAATTCACTCAATTGGTCACGCTATATTTAAGTAAGAGGAGTTTCGTAAGAAATGGCATGTATTTAATGAAAAGTTGAATCATTAAATTGTCCTTACCGCGAATAGCATACCGAAATTGTGATATAAAGATCTACATCTCTCCAGTTGAAGAAAATCATATGTTGGTTCAATCGCAGACCTTGCTGGCACAGTGATGTACGCTATAATATATAAATGAATTAGTATGTATGAAGTCAAATATACAGTTAACCTTATACAGTGTAAATGTATTGTTACTTGATTCAAACTGCCGAGTATTTCTCATGTCACCAAATTGATTAAATTCTCTCCTTGGACTGTAAGAGTCTACGCTAAAAAAATAACATTCGAAAATGAAGAATCCGGTATGTCGAAATAGGACAATGTCTTCCGGGTATAAATCATTTTCGACCTTGAATTCACTAATTCCCGTTGTAAATTGCATATCTTTGACACAAACTTCTATCCATGCGCTATGATGCCACAATATTGCTTTTGTCGTCAGATGTTGCATCAGACGGCGGTGCATACAATTTGGAATTCTCTATTTGCAAGTGTATATAGAATATCAATTGCAGAGTTATTTTTAATTTATGGTGTTAATGAAAGTAGATTGATAAATAATTACCATGTTAAGGTCTTCGGTAATCAAAATAGTGAACCATGTCGTAGCGTATTCACTCACATCTGGCATATGAAGGAGATCGTTGCATGCAGTAACGGAATGAGAAAACACAAATGAATGATATACACACTAAGAAAAAATACAAATTGTGGTTAAACATACGTGGCGGGAAACAAATTTGTCGAAGACATTGAAATATGACAAGAGCATATCGTTTGGCATCTTCTATATTTGCGAAATTCCTTGATTCGGACACGGGTATACCTAACATCAGTAGATATCGGTGCCAACCCCGAGTGGGATAAGATACAAATGTATCGGAGGGTCTTCGATCTACCCGTGCAAACATTACTTTTCTTTCGTGGATGGTCTTTGCATGATACAACAGTCGCTGACAAAGTAGCGGAGTGAGTCTTGGAAGTATTTCAAAATCATCGAATAGATCCATTGTTTAACATAAAGTAGCCAGAAGGGGAGGTATATATAATATGCAGGGCCGTAGGGTTCCTAGATGTCCGGACAAATGTATCTGTATCAAAAACATGTTAACAGGAGTACAAGTGGAAAGTTTAAAATGTAAATATCGACTTCTGCAAAATATTATAAGGGCATCCTCTATAGTTGGTGATTTTACCACTAAATTAGCATGCGTAAAAATTTTTATTTAGAGCAAATAAAACCATAATTAATAATTGAAAAAATCATATGTAAAAATCATATTATTAATATTTAAAAATTCAAAAAAAAAATAAATACAATAATTGGCAACAGCCAGAAGGCTGTCGCCAATTCTCAAAACTCAACATAGTTCAGTGTGGCCGCCAGTGGGCGGCCACACTGAAACGCCCTGGCGGGCGCGTGCCACCAGGCTGAAGGGTGAGACGCACTTGCGCATCTCACCCTTCTTTTTTATTTATTTTTTATTTTTTTAAAAAAAATTCTGACTAAATATTATAAGGCCACAACTAGTCCAACTCTATAAATGGAGTTGTGTAGCAAAGCAGATCTCTATGATAACCTCAGGAAGTTCCCTATATATTCTAGCTATGAGAAACAAGAAAAAGAAACGGTAAGTAGAATAAATAAATTTTCATGTATGTATGTTTTAGTAGAAAATATATGTAGTCCATAATAGTAAATGTTTAATGTTATAATCAAAAAAAAAAATGTTTAATGTTATTTAATTGTCACTTAGTTTTTTTATTGTTTTTGAATATAATGAATTTGTCATTTTCAATCGTTTCAGGTTCAAATCATGCAGATCTCAGACAGTTGTTAGTCAAAGTCATCCGATTAAGTCTCGCGATTAACCAACATCATGCGATTAAATCTCGCGACATATTCTTTTTTAAAAAATATGTTGTGAAATTTAATTGAAAATGATATATTTTTATTATATATATCGGGATTGAGTTAGCTAAGTATTCAAGTATAATACCGCTGGCTACGACCCCAACCTGAACTTGATCTGGCTCAATGATTGGGCAAATGTGCGGTGCATTTAATGCAGGTCACCGATCATGGGATCTGCAATTGTTGTTCGTATGACCATCCATATATTTAAAATTTTGTAATAGAGTTAGTAGTATCCCCATATATATATATATATATATATATATATATATATATATATATATATATATATATATATATATATATATATATATATATATACACATTAAAATGATGTATTAAAATATTGTGGAATTTAATTGAATGCAAAAAAGATTTAATCCTATCTTTTACTGACTTCTATCGATTTCTATTTGTTAATGTATTACTATTCCATTTCTGTTACTTGCATCTTTATGTTAGCTAGAGACGTTTTTTTCCCCAAAAAAAAAAAAATGGCGTATTTGGGCTTGGGACTTGACTGTCAGTTTGAATGCAAACTGACAGTCAAGCCCCTAAATGTGACTGACTTGACATGTCACGTCAGTCTAGGCTGACGTGCCATGTCACGTCAGTGTCCTGCAGGAGCCGTTTCTGGTTGACGCGTCAGGCTTCCTACTGACGCATCAGTCAGAAATGTTGTGTGTTGAAACCATCAAAAAAAAAAATCCTATAAATACAAGATATTATTGTAACACCATCAGGCCTTGAAAAATTATTGTGCAAGTTATTTTCTCCAAAGTACCATACACGAAAATTGGCACTCTGGTCACTTTAGACTTTACTCTTTTTTTGATAAAAATGAGTTAAAATTACTTACATCCCGGTCCAATCGATCCAAGTTTGTTATCATTTCAAAAGCTCCATCGTTCAGAGTCTGTGTAGGCCTACGAAGATTTTGACGCGCTGTTATCGTGTGTGCATTATGCTCGTAATGCTTTTAGAAGCATCCGTGTGACCGATCGTGTCGAGGAATTGTTACGCCGGGCAGGATTTTTAGCACTTACACGATTAGGTTGTGATATGAAACTTGATCATCATTTGATCACGGCATTAGTTGAACGGTGGAGGCCCGAAGTACATGCATTTCACTTGCCGTTCGGTGAGGTAACCATTACTCTCCAAGATGTAGAAGTTTTGCTCGGGTTAAAAATTGATGGCAGACCATTGATTGGCGAAATTGAAAAAAATAAAGAAGAACGTTTAGTGAAAATTCAGAACTTTTTAGGATTTACTCCTAGAAATGGTGCGTATAGCAAATCGTCTTTAAATATTACTGTGTTAAATGAACACGTGAATACTATTAATATCGACTATGCCAATGATGAAGAACTGGAACAGTACGTGCGTGGCATAATTTTATTATTTCTGGGTGGATTACTGTTTCCAGAAATGAGTCGTAATAGTATTAAATTATGTCTGTTGCATTGTATTGAGGATCTTACAATGTGTGGGCAATATAGCTGGGGTTCGGGTGTGCTCGCATACTTATACAGATATCTTTGTCGCGTTGCAAATTTTGAGCAATCTGTTATTGGAGGCTGTCTAATTTTGGTTCAATTATGGGCATGGGAACGCTTGCCTTGCACTCGACCGGCGAGAGTACACCCATTAAATGATTTGTCCAGACCTTATGGTGCACGGTAATTTTCATCTACATTATGACATTGTTTAACCCTAAATGCACAATGTTTTGTAACGCATTGGCATTTCGAATGTAGATGGCATTGTCCTCACACATGGGCATCTACCTCTAATCACACGTATGCAACATATCGTGATGCACTCGATAGATGTCAAGTGGATAATGTGAGTATATTATATTTCTTTTGTATATATATATATATATATATATATATATATATATATATATATATCAAAATTAATGTAGTTTGGTGCAGTTCGATGGCCTATTTGACCCTTATTCCAATTTAATTTAGACATAGCTTCAAATTTAAAAATGCAGTTTGTGTGGACGCTATACAACGTTGATGCCTTGCCAATTTTCTGCCGGGAAGGGCGAGATGTTTGGACTGCACGTGTTCCACTACTGTTTTTTTATGCCATAGAGTGGCACTATCCGGACCGAGTTTGTAGGCAATTTGGTGGTTACCAAGACATTCCAACACACGTGGAGTATGACCCCGAACTACACAAATTATATGGTCATACTAGGAATGAACAATGGGATGTTCGCCATCACTTATATGTTGCTATGTGGGAAGACCGAGCATAGTACGTAATTCATATACCACCACATGCACCACTTGGCCCATATGTAAGCCAGGCTTATGACCATTGGTTCTACCAAGTTGGTCGGCGAGTTATCGGTAATCCCCAACATCGTCACTCCGACGGGTACATGTAGACGGCGCCATCATACATTGAAACGGTAATAATGTTTTATATCAATTACAACTTTAAAATTATTCATTTCCAAACTTTTTTTAAATATTATCTTTTGAAAATATTTTAAATTTTTTCGAAAAAAAATTATGTAAAAAAATTGAAGAAATTCCGAAAATATGTCAAATTTTTCGAAAAAATAATTATGTAAAAAATTGAAGAATTTTCGAAAATATTTCAAATTTTTCAAAAAATAATTAGGTAAAAAATTGAAGAATTTTCGAAAATATTTCAAATATTTCGAATAATTAATATTTTAAAAATTGAACAATTTGCGAAATTATTTAAAAACTGTAATAATTACACTAATTTTTTTTTGTTAACAATTTATAAATTGTTTAGGTAGAAGCGTTACGACATATTAACATCCACGGAGAACTGGCAGTTGAACAGGTAGAAAGCAACAGTCGTACCAATGCAATGCAACAAATTGCAAGGCAGGAACTTGTTCGGCTAAATTATGGTTATGTTATGGATTTTCCTAGGGACAATGACGATTTTCTTTATGCCCCAACCGAGCAAGTGCGCCCTCCGGATCGACGGCGGGATGATAACCGCCGTGGTCGTCGTGCGCAAGGCGGTCGTCGACGTGGCCGTATTCCCCAGTTGGATCTTATTGATGACGTACATTTTGAAGGAGACGATGATGAACCCGATGGCCGAGGTCCTAATTTAGAGGAGCATGGATTTCATACTGAATATGATATTGGAGATATCACTCAATTAGATGTCAACCAATCAACAATGGCCGGTGCATCATTCATGACCCCACACGCATATGGGACCAAACAAATTTGTATGGGGTTGGGCCGTCATCGCAAGCACCTCCGGTGCATGACGGACGACCAATTCGAAGCGCTTCGCACCTCCGGCCTAATGAGCCGTTTCAACATGCAATTCAGAATTACTATGACGAAGACGCTACAATAAATACATCTCAGGTGGTGAACAATACCCAAGAACAGCAACAGTTCAGAGTTCACGTACACTACCAACGTCGTCGTCCAGCGCGTAATATTAGACGACCCCCTTGTGGCACATAATCAATGTGTAATTACTTTTTCTACTTGTTGTAATGCACATATGAATTTCTATTTTAATATTGCACTTATCAATATCTATATTGGACCAAATTAGTATAAGTTTTTTGTTCCACCTTATTTTAAAATGCCCCCCAATAATTGGGGGCCAACTAAATAAAGGCCGGACTATCACAATTAGTGACAATTGTGACAGTCCGGCCCAGTTGCTTGCTGTCAGTGTACAACTGACAGCCAGCGACGTGAATAATCACGTTGCTGTCAGTTGTACACTGACAGCAAGCAAGGTGACTAGTCGGCATGACTAGTCACATTTTTTTTTTCTTCTGAGTGGATGTAAAATTTTTTTGGGGGGGCCAATTTCTTCTATTTAAACATAACAACGAAAGACACCGATGTGAGCTCAGAGCGTACATTAATATTACACATTAATCCCTTTGCAACCATGGACATTGTCTAATATCGTGGTTGGCTGAACGACAAACACTACAACGCTTTCCCCTCAAATCCATTTCGTTCGGAATTCTTGTACTTTCGCGACGACCTGGTCGACCAGCAGCAGGTCGAACTGTTGGGGGCAACGTCGTAAAGGATGGGACTGGCCAATAATTTGCAGATAATAAAGGCATGATGGTTCCTTCATAAGTTTGGAGATACTTAGCAAGGGAATATTTATCCGGAACCATACCATCGGGGACTCTACCAACGTAATGACATGCCGCATGTGCATGAATGCATGGCAGTCCGTCCACAGACCACTGGACATAGTTACACACCTATTCGTTGATGTTAATCGCCACGAAGTTCGATCTCCCGTACCTATTTAGATCACCTTCAATCGCAACCGAATAAATACCGTCAAGGTCGTCATGACGTTTTACAATGGCGCGGTACTTGTGGCTTTCCCTTTTCAACATGATGCAGCCCAACATAATGAAGATCCATCAAGAGTACCAATTGGGCCAATCACAAGGCCCAAGTCCAAACGATTAAGACAACTCTTCATTGGTGATATTCAAAGATGGTGGAAATCCAAGTCAAGCCCATTTGCAAAAGATGAAGAAGTATTCAAGGCTTTTTTATAATTGTTTAAGTGCTGATTTTGGAGATTAAGTTAGGCCCAAATAAGCATTATTATTTTTAGTCATCATTATTTTTAATTGTTTGGCATTAAATAGAAAACACTAGTTTGTATTTAGAAAGGATTCCTTAAATCCCTTTCTAATAGAACTATATTTATTTGCTTTCTAGATTAGGTTTGGGACTCTTATTCCCATTGTATTTAGGATTACAATGCTGCCATATACCTATAAATAGGGCACATCCATATTAGTTTTGGGGAGGCTTTAATTCAATAAAATTCTTAAGTTTTTCTTTACACTTGTGTAAGAAACCTTATGGCTAATTGTGGACTCAATTAGTGGCTAGTCGTGGACTCGACTAGCAAATTGATTCGTGGACTTGAATCAATCTTACTTTCTTTAACCTTAGATTTAGGTTCGTGGACTCGTTCTTGAATCGAAGGAAACTAGATCCGACTCTAGTTGATTGAAGATTGCATCATCGAGGTACTTGAAGCTACAATGGGATTCTTCCAAGTCTTTGAGGATTCGAGACAAAGGGTTTCTCGTGAGGTTTAAGGTATTTTAATCCATCTCTATCTTTGCATTGAGAGTATTCTTGGGACAATACTCCATCTTATTTGAATCTTGGATTAGGTTCATATCAATTTGGTATTCAGAGCCTAGGTTTATCTCATTATCATTAGAAATTTGGTTTCTTTGGTTCCCTAGGTTTATCTCATTCTTATCTTACATACTACTTTTATTTGTGTCTTATTCATTAAAAACCCCCAAAAAAATTTCCTTTGCATTCTTGATTATTTTCTTGAATCTTGATACATGTTCTTTAGTTTCTTGAAAACAATCCCGAAATAGTTTTCCATTTTTCCCGTCCAATATCAACGAGACCTCACACCTCCTAAGCAAAATATTACCATAACTTCTGTCCAGAAAACAACCCCATCTCACCCATACCTATATCCAAAGCGCATTTACGCGCAATCACGTCTCAATCATACCCTGTCCAGATTTCTGCATTCTGTGACCAGTTTCAAAGAATGACCTATATCTCGAGATCCACTGGTTAGTTTTATATGAAATTTTGATATGTTTTAGACCTCTTCCGGAGCGTTCTATTGATATTTCATACACTTGCTAATTCATTACGCTCATTGAGATATTGATCTTCGAAGTAAGGACAACGTTTCTGTTTTTCTGGGTGATTCTTGAAATTCTTGGTTCTATTTTGAAGGGGTTGTGTGGATCCTCTTGGTCCGAAATTTTTGTTGATATTTACAGTATTTATTTGGAGTTTACTTATCAAAAAAATCAAAAAAAAAATCAAGAAAGTTGAAAAAAAAAAAAGAAAAAAAAAAGAGAAAGCAATAAAGAAAAAGTATAAGGTTGGAAGGAGTTCTTAATATATTTTTATTTGGTTGTGGTATACTTGAACCCCTCTTACATTCTATTTGTCTTTATCTGTTGATATTGGTCTTGCATATCTTTCTGTCATACTTCCTTCTTTGGTTTCCTTTTTCTTTCAAATCTTGTTTAGTTTCTTTGCTTGTATTGTCCTTTTTCTTTGCTTCTTGCTCTCAATTTTATTACCTACCTCGCGATACACCCTTACTCTCAATGGCTTGTGAAGTCTTCCAAGGTACATTTTCTTAAACTTTGAGGTTGAATCTGTTGAGATTAATAAGAACAAGAAAAATAATAATGGCAGTAAAGGATAAAGAAGACAAGATTTACGTGGTTCGGCAATGTGCCTACATCCACGGGAGTGAAAGTATTCTCTTATTATTTGTGATGGTGTACTAGGTGATGAGATACATTGATTATATTTATAGGCATATAATCTCCCTTTCACTCATATTCCTTATATGAGACAAACTCATATTCCTAATCCTTATATGAGACAAACACAACAAATCTCCACCTTGGCGAATATGCTCTCTAGGAGAAAAAGATAACTCAACAAATCTCCACCTTGGCGAATAAGCCCTTTAGGAGAAAATACTTATCTAACCATCTCCACCTTCGCAAATAAGCCCTTTAGGAGAAAAAACTCATCTCATAGTCTCCCTGGATTAGGACCACCATGTTCATTTAACATCTAGAAACACCCAACAAGTCCAAACAATGTTTGAACTTGTCACTAGTAACTACCTTTGTCAACATGTCTGTTGCATTCTCACTTGTATGAATTTTCTGCAACAAAATCTCACCAGAAGCAACCAACTCTCTGACCTTATGAAACCTTACATCAATATGTTTGGTTCTGGCATGGTATACTTGATTTTTAGCTAAGAAAATGGCACTTTGATTGTCACAGTGTAATTGAACTCCATCTTGCTCAATACCCAACTCCTTAATCAAACCTGAAAACCACAAAGCCTCTTTAGCTGCCTCAGTCACAGCCATGTATTCTGCTTCAGTTGTAGACAAAGCTACAATAGACTGAACTGATGATCTCCAGCAAATAGGACCACCCCCAAGAGTAAAAACATACCCTGTTGTAGAACGTCTATTATCCATGTCACCAGCATAATCAGAATCCACATATCCCATGAGTACATGCTCATTCTGTTGACTTCCAAATACAATGCCATGCTCCATAGTGCCCCTTAAGTACCGGAGAATCCATTTAACTGCTTCCCAATGCTGCTTCCCAGGTTTAGACATGTACTTACTAACTTGGCTAACAGCATGAGCCAAATCAGGTCGAGTACAAACCATTACATACATTAAACAGCCAACTGCACTAGCATAAGGAACCTTTGCCATATTTTCAATCTCACTAACTGTTTGGGGACACTGACTGGATGAGAATTTAAAATGATTAGCCAAAGGGGTACTAACCGGTTTAGACTTACTCATCCCAAACCTGTCAAGAATTTTCTCTATATAACTCTGTTGAGTTAGCCACAACTTTCTTGCACCTCTATCCCTGTGAATTTCCATGCCAAGAATTTTCTGTGCAACTCCTAAGTCTTTCATATCAAATTCCTGACCCAACAACACTTTCAATGCAGTAATATCATTCATACTCTTAGCAGCAATCAGCATATCATCCACATACAGTAACAGAAAAATAAAAGAACCATCACCAAGGCTTTTAACATAGACACAACAATCATACTCACAACGAGTATAGCCAATTTGAATCATGTAAGCATCGAACCGCTTGTACCACTGCCGTGGAGCCTGTTTCAGCCCATACAAAGACCTCTTGAGTCGACAAACCAGATGGTCACCTCCGGTTTTAACAAACCCTTCAGGTTGCTTCATGTAAATTTGCTCATCTAGATCACCATGTAGAAAAGCAGTTTTCACATCCAATTGTTCCAAATGTAAATCCCAAATGGCTACCAAAGCAAGTACTAATCTGATAGAAGTATGTCTAACAACAGGAGAGAAAATCTCATCATAATCTATCCACTTCTGTTGAGAAAACCCCTTCGCAACTAACCTAGCCTTAAACCTTTCCCCTTCTTTTTCTGATACTGGTGGCTTCTTCCTATAGACCCACTTGCACCCTATAGCCTTCTTTCCTTGAGGAAGTTGAGCTAACTCCCAAGTATGATTATGATGTAAAGACTCCATCTCCTCAATCATACCTGCCATCCATTTATCTTTCTCCTGGCTAGAAATAGCCTCTTGAAAGGTAACTGGATCATTATTAGAAACAAGAAGTGCAAAAGAAACCATATCCTCAAACCCATACCTACTAGGTGGTTTGACATTGGTGCGTCTCGGTCTATCTCCAGCCAAACTGTAATCTTGTAAATTTTCTGAACCCGAACCTGCTGCAGATGTAGAATCTGCAACTTCTTGAGTCTCAACCGTAGGTGGATTAACTACTTTCTCACTCAAAGGTACACGATCCATATCCACTTCTACTGTGCTAGAACCATCAACTAGTTTATCTTCTTTCTTTGACTGGAACATGAAATTCTCATCAAACACTACATCTCTGCTAATCACCACCTTTTTGGTTGCAGGATCCCAAAACTTATATCCTTTTACACCTTTCTTATAACCCAAAAAGATGCACTTCTTCGACTTGGGATCTAACTTTGATCTCTCATCACCTGGAATAAGAACATAGCTAGGACAACCAAAAACTCGTAAGTGATCAAAACTTACAGGATTACCTAACCAAACCTCCTCAGGAACCTTGCCACCAAGTGATGTCCGTGGTGATCTATTGATCAAGTAACATGCCATGTTCACTGCTTCTGCCCAAAAACACTTAGAGAGCCCAGCATTCAATCTGAGACACCTTGCTCTCTCAGCAATGGTTCTATTCAGCCGCTCAGCAACACCATTCTGTTGTGGTGTCTTACGCACTGTATAGTGCCTTTGAATTCCATGTTCGGCACAGAATTTCTGAAATTCTTTCTCAGTATATTCTGTCCCGTTGTCAAACCTCAGGTACTTGATTTTTCTTCCAGTCTAGTTCTCAACCTCGGCTTTCCACAACTTAAATTTCTCAAACACTTCAGATTTATGTTTCAAGAAATACATCCAGACTTTCCTAGAAAAATCGTCAGTAAATGTAACATAATATCGAGAGCCACCCATTGAAGGTTCCCTGGTAGGTCCCCAAACATCAGAATGCACATAATCCAGAATCCCTTTAGTTTTATGCTGCCCAGTAGAAAAACTGACTCTAGTCTGTTTCCCAAGGACACAGAACTCACAGAAATCTAGCTTACAACATTTAACTCCTTTTAACAAATTCCTTTTGTGCAAATCAAACAGACCACGTTCACCAAGGTGACCCAAACGTAAATGCCACAACCTAGTAGTATCATCACTAGACTCAACAGAATGTGCTCCACCTACAACAGTACTACCCAACAACCTATAAATGTTCCCTGTGGTCCTTTTCCCTTTCATCACAGTTAAAGCACCCTTACTAATTTTAATGGTTTCCTTATCACTCTCAGACTTATGAATAAAACCATTAGCATGCAAACTGGCAAGAGAAATCAGGTTCTTAGTTAATCCCGGTATATGTCTGACATCATGCAAAGTTCTGGCAATACCATCATACATCTGGATGTTAACATCACCAATACCTATGATATTATGACATCTATCATCACCCAGAAAAACAGAACCGAAAGTACCTGACTTATAGGTCGTGAACCACTCCCTGTTAGGTGTAATATGATAAGAGCATCCTGAGTCTAGAATCCAAGCATCTGATAACTTACTCGATGAAACTGCTAGAACATCACCTTCACTATAATCAGATTCATCAGCATGTACCACGTCCGTAGCTTCCTGCTTCTTCAACTCCTTCCAATCAGCCTCTTCCAGATCAGCTGGCTTTTCCGCCTTCAAGGTTTTCAGAAGGCCTTGTTGTGCCAACAAATCTTTTACCCTAGATTGCCATAACCCAAAATTCCCTGTACCATCAAACTTTGATACCTCAAATTTTGTACTTGAACGGACCATCTAAGCAATGCTCTGATACCAATTTGTTGATATTAATAAGAACAAGAAAAATAATAATGGTAGTAAAGGATAAAGAAGACAAGATTTACGTGGTTCGGCAATGTGCCTACATCCACGGGAGTGAAAGTATTCTCTTATTATTTGTGATGGTGTACTAGGTGATGAGATACATTGATTATATTTATAAGCATATAATCTCCCTTTCACTCCTATTCCTTATATGAGACAAACTCATATTCCTAATCCTTATATGAGACACACACAACAGAATCCATATCAACTGGAATACCGGACTAGAATTTTCCTTTTTGGAAAAAGGCTTGTGAGAGTATCTGCCACCTTGAGCGATACACGAGTGGAGTGTGTGTTTGTAAGAGTGTGTAGTGCACCCCCGAAAGCCATATAATCCACCTCTTACTTGCGAGCTGAGAATAGTGAGGGAGCGAGCCAACTTTTGGTTTCACTAACGTGACTACTCACACATCTTCTTGTTTTTAGATATTTTTTCTCCTTTACAGATGGCTCAACAAGTTCCAAACTTGCCGCAGAAATTAGAACAAAAAATAGACGGGTTACTCAAACGAATGAATAATTTGGAGCAACGCTCACAGCAAGTGCAACCACCACACAATGATGAGTGACACCTGCCACCAGTAGGAAGAGTGGATCCTTGATGTCTAAGAATCCAACAGCGTAATACGGAGTTAGGAAACATTAAACATGAAATTTCTAACTTCACCGGTGAGAAAGGACCTACCGAATACATAGAATGGGAGAATGCTATTGAAACTCTTTTTTATTTAAAGCACTATTCTGATCTTATAAAAATTAGGCTAGTTGCTAAATCTTTTAAGGGGTATGCAGTATCTTGGTGGCGAAAAAGAAATAGAGAGAGAGTTGCGAATTTTATTCCCTATGAATCCTGGGTTCAAGTGAGGGAAGATATGCGCCTAACCTTTCGTCCTAAATCTTTTTTCTATGATCTTGAAAGAAAATTGCAGGGAACCATGCAAGGAACAATGTCAGTTGATGAGTACCACCAAACTATAAATATTTTGCTTGAACAGGGAAACGTACATGAAGAAGAGGCAAAATCTATTGCTCGTTTCATACATGGATTGAACTTAGAAATTCAATGTGGAATGAGTATTCAGAGGTATGACACCCTTTATGATGCCTTTTATGCTGCACGTGCATCTGAGGCAAAAATCAAAGAGATGAAAATGTACAAGGCCAACAATGGTGCATCAAAATGGAACAACACTTGTTCCACCTCTCAAAGGCGTGATGAACGTCCTCTTCCAAGAGATGATTCACGAGACAAAGGTAAAGAAAAGGTAAGTGAGGCAGTGAAGCTTCAACGTGATAGAGAATTGATTTGTTATAGATGTAATGGGAGAGGCCACATAGCTCGTGATTGCCCTAACAAGAGGGTAGTTAAGATAACAACACAATCTGAAAATTTTACTTCTTGTCTTGAATATAAATCTGAGGATGAGGTTTGTGACCATTTTGAAACCCCCAATGAACATGTTGAGAGAGAACCATTCATACCTTTAGATTCTGATTCTAAATATGTTGATAGTGAGTCTAGTCATACTGTTGATGTTAAGGAGGTTTTGAATGTTCACCTTTTAAAAGAAGATCAATCTCAAAGAGAAAATATATTTTGTGCTAAAGGGTCAATTAGAGAGAATGTGTGTGCTATGGTAATAGATTCTAGAAGTTGCACAAATGTGGCTAGTGCAACTATGGTTAAATTTCTTCAGTTACATTTGCTTAATCATCCAAATCCTTATTGTTTGCAATGGTTAACTGATGCAGGAGAAGTTAGAGTAACCAAACAGACTCTTATTCCTTTATCTATTAATAGTTACTCTGATGAAATCTTGTGTGATAATATCCCAATGCAGGCTGCTCATATCTTGTTAGGTAGACCATGGCAATTTGACAGAAAAATAAGTTATGATGGAATGAGGAACACTTATGTGTTTCACATGAATGGAGTTACATATGTCTTGCCTCGTTTGTATCCTAAACAAGTAGAAGAAATTCAATTGACATTGATGCAAGCTCTCAAACCAGCATCAAAGGAAGAAATCAAAGAGAGAAAAGTGGAACCTCCGTGTTTAGAATTGCAATCACCACTCCAATCTTCTAACTCAGTTTGTAGCCAAACAAATGGACCACAATTAGTGATACAGTGGAAAGGACCAGCCCAAGGTGTCAAAGTGCAACCTCTCTTGGTAACTACAAAGGATATTAAGCAAGAGAAAAGAAGGGGATTAACTATTTACTCACTTTTATTTCAAAAGCATGCATTGAAATTCTCTAGATTTGTTTGCCATGTTTCTATTAATGACCTACTTGCTAGATGTGTTAGAAATTTTTTTGCATCCATACATCCGAGATTCCTTAATTTTGATTTTACTAAAACTTTATTTGACAGAGATAAGGAATCACTGGGAAGTTATAAGGCACATTTGAAAACTTCTTATGTGAAATACTACTTGCTCAAGGGGTTTTCGTTCAAAGTCAATGGGATTGGCACTTTTTGCTTGGATTTGAGCAATGGTTTAATTATTGATTCACATAAGGGACAATTTGATTTTCCAAAGAGTGATGATGTTTTGCATGGATATTTTCATTGGCCAAAGAAGAAAAAAGATGTAGAATCTTATGTTCATAATTGTGCTACTTACCACCACAATGCATCTAAATCATTACTTGATATTTCCATGGATTTTGTGTTTGGTTTAGCCTTAAGCTCTAAGCGGAAAGATCTTGTACTTGTTGATAATTCAAACAAGATGGCTAAATTTAATATGTCTCATTTTGTTGAACTATTACCATTAAAAATGTTTAAATTTCATGCTGTGTCATTAGACTTAATTCCCTTACTTGTTGATTGTAGGATGATAATTGGAGCTACTCGTGTCAAGCATCCCAAGAAAAAGTTTCATGAGGGTGATAAAACACAAAGTGAGCTTGCTAATTTGTCTTTCATTGAAGATTTGGATTCGAGGACGAATCCTTTTCAAGAAGGGGAGAATAATAAGAACCAGTACACATGGAATCCAATAAGGGTCTATAGTGGGCTCATCACAAGGCCCATAACTACATCCTTAAAGAATCATTGGTGGAAGAAACAAGAAGGACCAATAATAATTCCATTCGATAGAGGAAAGTATTATAGTGGTCCATTTCAAGTGATATCATGGATCGAAGACAATGCTTACAAGATTTGAGGTCGAATCATTTTCAAGAAGGGGAGGATGATGCGGCCCAACATAATGAAGATCCATCAAGAGTACCAATTGGGCCAATCACAAGGCCCAAGTCCAAACGATTAAGACAACTCTTCATTGGTGATATTCAAAGATGGTGGAAATCCAAGTCAAACCCATTTGCAAAAGATGAAGAAGAATTCAAGGCTTTTTTATAATTGTTTAAGTGCTGATTTTGGAGATTAAATTAGGCCCAAATAAGCATTATTATTTTTAGTCATCATTATTTTTCATTGTTTGGCATTAAATAGAAAACACTAGTTTGTATTTAGAAAGGATTCCTTAAATCCCTTTCTAATAGATCTATATTTACTTGCTTTCAAGATTAGGCTTAGGACTCTTATTCCCATTGTATTTAGGATTACAATGCTGCCCTATACCTATAAATAGGGCACATCCATATCAGTTTTGGGGAGGCTTTAATTCAATAAAATTCTTAAGTTTTTCTTTACACTTGTGTAAGAAACCTTATGGCTAATTGTGGACTCAATTAGTGGCTAGTCGTGGACTCGACTAGCAAATTGATTCGTGGACTCGAATCAATCTTACTTTCTTCAACCTTAGATTTAGGTTCGTGGACTCGTTCTTGAATCGAAGGAAACTAGATCCGACTCTAGTTGATTGAAGATTGCATCATCGAGGTACTTGAAGCTACAATGGGATTCTTCCAAGTCTTTGAGGATTCGAGACAAAGGGTTTCTTGTGAGGTTTAAGGTATTTTGATCCATCTCTATCTTTGCATTGAGAGTATTCTTGGGACAATACTCCATCTTATTTGAATCTTGGATTAGGTTCATATCGCAACATCTCATCGAGAATATTATGTGGCCATTGCAACCCCCCTTGTTGCATTACCAGTCTAGCTGTACGCCTCTCGGCGAACATTAAAGCAGCTTTTTCATACGTTAGCTTCACTATAGACGAGACGGGCAGAAGACGACAACGCTTTAGACTGTTGTTGAAAGATTCCGAGCTGTTGGTCGTCATCAATCCATGTCTAAATCCCCCATCGTGACTTAGGGCCCAAAACCGGGCAGGGATTGCCATCAAGTAATTATATGCCGCCTCATCACTTCCTCGAATTATATTCATTACAGCCTCAAACCCCCGAACATCCATAGCACAACCGGCCTGCCAAAACAAATTTTTTAATTCCTTGTTCTTAAACTTGGTCATCAAATTTGGCCACAAATGTCGGAGGCAGTATCGACGCTGGACCCGCGGCTCGGCCAGTTCAGGTACTTCCCGAAATGCATGGTCGATGCCACCATGCCTATCCGAGATAATACAAATGTGTTGCAAATCGCCAAAAACATTTTGAGCCACCAATCTCAGGAACCAACTCCAACTATCTCCTGTTTTAGCGTCAACAATTGAGTATGCAACTGGATGTATTTCTTTGTTGGCATTTATAGCTACTGCTAATAGAAGGTGTCCTTTGTACTTTCCGTACAAATGCGTCCCATCGACCGTAAAACAGTATTTAAACCCTTCAATTGCAGGTTTGAATGCCCAAAACACATACTTAAATCGGAACTCATTCGGGATTCCCATTTTCGTGTACACAGTATCAACAACAGAATCTGGATTTGTTTGCTGTATGGCCATTAACGTTTGTGGCAATATGTTGTAGGACTCATCCCACTTTCCATACAGCGTCTCCAACCCGATGACCTCTGCGTACCAAGCCTTCTTGTAATCAACACGAATACCCCATTTTGCCTTGACATCTTCGATGACGTATTTAATTTTGTATCGCGAATCATTTGCAATTATTTGCAAAATTAGTTCCGAAATCACTTTACTGGTAAGGTTGTAGTCATCTTCGCCCTCCGTATAATCCACATGGCATCCGTGGATATTATGAAACTTTTTAACTCTCCATCCATCGGAATCTGGAATCTGCGCAGCACTTATCATCCATGCACACTGTTGGGGATATAAACAGGTAGCCTTCCAATATTTGCTCTTCTTGGTCGCCGTTTTAAACTGCGTATGTTGGTCAAGATTGTGTTGTGTCACCATATTCTTTAACTGTCGGTAGCTGACGAACACCATTCCAACTCCAATGGACGAACTTGCAGTTTGAAAAGCATTCCCGTATGTTGTATAATCATTGTACCAATCTGGATCATGTGCTTGCCGACGAGCTCCCGTATCATGTATGGACGTGTTGGCGGACGATTCAACCTCTTCAACGGGCTCATAATCAGGGTCGTCATCATCATCGGAAGGAAACAAACATTCATCCCCACTTGTGTTTGTTTCTTCGTCTAAAATGGCACTATTTGCGTCACAAATAAGATGATCCATTGGTACTATCTGTATGTGCTCTGCTTGCGTGCTTTGTCGTGACCGATCAACACTACGCCTTCGTGTTTCACATGTTCTAATTAGCGTGCGGTCAACGCTAGTACCCCCTTGAACAATGTTCAGATTCAATGTTGAATGGAAAGGCAGTTGAAGTTTCACAAAAACCACTAGCGCCCCAAACGTGGACATAGCCCCCAAAAAATATGACCACGTGTGATTATCGGTTATTGGAAATGGATAAACTACATCACCCAGAGATTGATTTGGCTGAAATTTTCCCCATAACAATATCTCACCAACATTGTCTCTAATTTGAAGACAATTCTTTATCTCGAACACTAACTGTTCGAACGAACATGTTGCAGAGACGAGCACGACATTTTAGGGAGCAATGTTGAAATCCACATCATCTCTATGACCTTCATGTTCGGGATGACGACATATCAACACAACCACCTAGTTACCTATAGAAAATAAAATCTCATACATAATAAAATTATAATTACAATAAAAATAATTTCATATAAAATTAAATCGAAATAATTTATACTTCAATCATTATAAAGATGTGAAATTCATACCTGCCATTTTCCTTATGGTAATTCCTACAAAAAAATATACATATCAAGTATAACTATGATAAAAAAACGCAATACAAACTATCAAAAAAAACTTTACAAAATAAAAAATGTTAAAATACACTAACCTTTAATTAACTTCGGTTTAAAATTGCAAACTTTTACAGCCCACCTTGTATAAGCCACAATTCTAAAAACTCAACACACTACACAGTTAAAAACCCATGCATGAATCAACCCACATGGGTTGTCATAATGAGATAACATCTCATTATGACACCCACATGGGCTGGGGCTGCCATCGAAATGACAACCCAAATGGGCTGTCATCTCGGCGCCAGCCCAAATGGGCTGTCATCTACGCGACAGCCCATAGGGTTGACAGCACACATGGGCTGTTAGCCTTGAGATGACAACGGTTGTCATCTCAGGGCATCTCAGGGCTGACACTCCATGTGATTTTTAGTCTATGTACAACTTTAATTTTTTGGATGTATTATACATCTGGGACTATAAATTGTTCCGTTTGCATTCGTGAATTGAAACAAGATATTTAATCATGTTGAATTACATGTTGTATTTTTCTCAATTTCATAGTAAATTTCTATTTTTTGTTTGGAAATTTCTCAAAATTTTTGAAATTTTATCACACTCTGATACAACGGAGGATAATGTTGAATGTCATGTAATTAAATCTCGGAAATGCGTATAAACCCGAGAGATGAGAGTTTCGAGCGATTTGGAAGGGAAAGGTTTCTTCCGCCATTGCTATCCTTCTATTGGTTGGGTTTGAGGTTAGAGCAAGTGCTTGTGATTACAATCACAATCGATTGCTCTTGTTATGCACGGAATTGTTGGATTTGCGGTGAGTTTCGACCAAATTATCCTAAATTTTTAATACAACCACTTCTTAATTTTTTTCTATAAATCTCACTTTACATTGCTAGGTTGTTGTTACGTTGACAAAATGCACCTCAATAAAAGTTTCAATGACAACGAGGGGTAGTTCTTTTGTCGGAACAGCAGCCTGACAGTTCCGCCGACATACTCCTTCAATTCGAAATCCAAAAGGGAGATTATTTATTCGTCGGGGACAGCAGCCTTACAATTCCGCAGACATACTCCAATTCAAAGCCCGAATGGGATATTATTCATTCGTGGCGTCGCCCAGATTTTGTAAGCTAACAAGTAATATGCTCCCACATGGGTTTGCCTTTGTGAAATTTGTAACGAATATTTGTTTATTTATGCAAAATATTATTTAATGTGTAATATCAGTCTGTCAAAAGCTATGAAATTTTATATTTCAAACTATGCAAATTGTAATCATGTATTATATGATTTATATATGCCATGTAATCGACAATTTATTTATTAACATTACGCATAAATTTTTAATTAAATACTATATCATGAAACGTGCATATACAAAATTTCATGCTTTGTTTTTTACGACTTTCTAAAAAATCACAAATTAGATGCATATATTATGTTGCAGTTACATACTACAAACGCCCTTAAAATTCTTGTTATGTATTGTGTCCTCAAATTAAATTTTGTAATGTGTAGTTTAATACACACATAAATTTCAATCAAAACTCTAGTCTACTCTACTCAAGTTCAAAAAAAGTATGAATATGAAAATGAAGACTTTCGGAGAACTACACGCACATTAGAGTCGCAAAATTTGAAAAAATATTATGTGTCCTGAAAAAAGGGATGTAGCAAAACATTAGAATAATATCCAGCCCGCCAAGGACAAATTTGCGTTTGGGAAATGCGTTTCGAAAAACGCATTTCCCAAACGCGTTTTTGACGCCGGCGATAAAGAAATACCATAGCCGCAGCTATCGTATGATATACGAGAGCCGCAATTCTCAAACGCGGCTATGTCTAACGACAACCGCATTTGGGAAATGCGGCTGTCGTATAATATACGTTGTCCGTAGAGTAGAAATGTGACCCACACGAGTTTGGGAAATGCGGTTTTGACCACAACCGCGTTTCCCAAACTCGTTTTTCCTATCTTGTCAAAAAAATAGACTTCCCATTCTTGCCCACAAACATTTCCACTTCCCATTTCAGTCAAAAACCCTTAATTCAAATGTAGGGATATTGTTTTTACGGTAGTGCCCCGGGGCAGCCTGTTGCGCGGTTCACTGCATAGGAGATGAGATGAAATTAGGAGCCACCGGATCAAAAGTATCAATGCACCATGTTATTCCACAAGTTCACATGATAAGAGTGGTGTGCACCAAAAAAAAAAAATATATATATATATATATATATATATATATATATATATATATATATATATATATATCTGAGAAAATTGTAAAGCCTGTAGTTCTGTATCGTCTCTTAAATGGACTTGCTGAGTATTCAGTGGTCAGTAGCATCATAGTCAGACCATATAAAAATGCATGATCCACATTATGGAGTTCTGAGTCCCTCACTGCAACAACTAAACTAGCTCATATTAAATATTGCATGCCTAAGGAGTGATGATCATTAAAACGAGGTTAAGACAATTTGAGGAAGTGGGCTTGGGCAATACCACATAGAACCCATTGCATAAAATAGATTGTGTTTCATGTTTCAAGATCCCAGAATGTTGTTCCAAATATCATGTGCAGAAACCTTACTGTTGTGGGCTCCGGTCAAGAAAGAAAGATGGTTGGGCGATGGAAGCAAAGGAAGGAAGGTGGTGGTGTGAAGGCTCGCCACTTTAAGGATGGAAATAAGAGTTGATGCCACTTAGGAGATAAATTTCAAGATAAGTCAAAATACTCCTCAATAATTCAAGGAAAAGAAATTGCCACAGCAATATTCTTGAATTTACTACTATCAAAGTTGTCTGTCAAACAAATTAATAGCAAGACTATTTATACATTTTAGCAAGCCCCTACATCAATGGCTTTTTAAGTTCAAAATGAGCTATTCTAGTGTTATACTAGCTTAAAAGATGCAACTAGCCACAAGACTAGGATAACTAAGTCAAATAGTTTTTATAAAAAAAACTAAATTCTAATAAGCCTAATATGGACTTTACAAATTAAATAGCATAGGGACGGTCTAAAATAATCTTAAACTTTTATTTGCAACAAAAAAAACTCCAAGTGTCGATTTATAAGGTATGAACCTCCACTCGATCTTTATTCTTCAAATTATGCCTGAATTAGATTGACCACCTTCAACTCCATCTTCATATTCTTAATTAGCTTCACTTACTCCTTTAATAAGGTCATTTAAAGCTTCATGAAATATCTTCGCCCTTGCTCTCGTCATTGGACCTCCCAAGGTTTGCAAAGGATCTGTTTCTTTGTTCTCATCCTCATAGTTGTCCTCAACACTTAGAGCACTGTAAAGCAGATTGCACCAATATGGCATTCTGCATATCGATCTTCTTGGTTTGAGTCGGTTTACCTCTTTATGGTCATTTGCCGACAAAGTCATAAGGTGGAGTTCAGTCCATGCACACTCACGCGTAGTGGCTGCGGGTTTCCCTCGTCACTCACTCAAAAGAAACCACAGAAGAAGTATACTAGGTTTAACATTTAGGGGTACAAACACAAGAGTGCAAGCACTGTTTGAAATTTAATCTGTTCTGTAGTCAGCAGAGTTGTGAATGGCAGACATGAAACAAGTGAAGAATCTAGTAAGTAAATGTTATCCGAGATGAAAGGTTTTGAAACAGAGAAGAGCAGTACACTTGAAACCATAAAGTTTCTCAAGTTCTAGGGAGAAGTAAAGCCTAATTATTCGGGATCATGATCTTTACTGACAGCAGATGAAAGTTCAGCTTCAAATGATGCAGAAGGCAGCCTCTCGTATGCTCTGGATGGTTGCGGTAGAAGCCTGATTGAGCCTAGTTGAAGAGTCCGGCTTATCTTCTCATAACTCCACCGCTGCTGAATGTAGACTATAGCTGTTAGAAGAACCATTACTACTGGGATCGCGATGTCACCAAACTTGGTGTAAAAGTCGAGGCGAGGGTTCACAAACTCGTATTCCTCTGAGAAATAAGGATTGGAAACTGGAGATCTGATGTAATCATACAGGTGAGGGAGAAGTCTAAGTGATGTTATCCCAATGTAATATAGATTTCTCAGTGGCTTGCAATTTATCTGCCAAATGAAGTTGCCAATAATTTGAGGAAGCAGAAAGAAATCTTGGATGAGACCCGAGTACTCCTCCAGCTCAGTTTCCCATCCTCGCAGTGTCTGTAGATGTCCGGTTGAATCCACATAACGTTCAGCTCGAAGTGGTTTCTGGGTCACATCAGACGATGCATGGGTAATAAGGACAATTATATATCCAACACCATGTATGATCAAAGTCATGATGAAGACCCGCTTATCACTTGGAAGAACATGGTGTGGTTCCCTTGTCAGCAACCTGACCCGTGATTTCCATACTTTCTGGCAGAGCCTCAAAGTTATCAAAAATGCAGCCAGTACAAGAATCTTCACCGTATAATCAATCACTCGAATCCACTGACTGTTAACAAGACCATAAGATGGGATTTCATTGGCTCCAGTACCCATCTTCTTGAAGAGAGCCTCAGCACCTGTGATTAGCGGTAGGCTATATCCAAGAGCTTGGAAACCAAGCATGACGAGGGATATGTATGGAACCAGCTCCAGATTGTCTCTTATGTAAAACAACTGGCTTAAAATGAAAACAATTGCCAGTGAAAGTGTTACAATGCGAAGGATCCCTTCCATGCTTTTGCGTGAAAGAATATCTTCACGTTGCTTTCTGTACATAATGGGGAATGTTTGGAAGGAAACAGAACTAAAATAGAGTGGATCATCCTCAGTTCTTTGGCTAGAAATGGAGATCTTAGCACTAGGATTAACTAACCAACGAGATGTTGTAGGGGGATATGAAATAACAACTTCAATCAAGCAATCCAATCCGGCTTCAAGGTCCATGCTTTCATGTAGGATTTTCCATGATGCTCGAACATCCCTGCAACCAATTAGATACATCTTTCCGACAAGTTCATCATAAAGGCCCTCTAGGAAAAGTGCAGAAAAGTTACTGTATAGTCTTCCAGTAACACTGAGTTGAGCAGAAACATTTAAGAGAAGCTGCTTTTGAGAAAATTCAGCCCGGGAATGGTAAGAAGTGTCCTTTTCAGTTGCTGAACCATTTTTGGCAGACCCATAGTGAACAAACAGGGGACCAAGAGAGACAATTTCCATTGAAATTTCACTTCTTTGAGAAACAGGATCAGAAACTGCTGGTAACTGAATAATGAGGTCTTCAGAAAGAAGAGAAAGACTAACAAGAAAAGAATCCGCATCTTCCAATTTTGGGAATGTTAATAGTGCTTTCTTAAACATAGACCCGAGGGATGTTGGCTCATTTTTCTCGAGAACTGCAACAGCTGCCTTAGACTTGGAGTACTTGTAGTATGCGTGAGAATCAGTATACTGATCCCACAACTCTGAAGGCCGGACAAGTTTCTCAAATGATAAAGGGAAGTAAGACTTACTGCTTGCATCAATGCTTGAAATTGTGCCAACAATTATGCTCCGTTGCTTGATGGAAAATGAGAGCGGGACGTACAAGCAGATACGAGAATCACAGCTATTGCCTTCTGTATGAACATTGTCACAACAACCAACCATACAAAGCTGCCCACTGGAGGATTTCCAGATACCCTCAGCAAAAAGAGTCATGTTATTAAGCCCAGTCCTGTGTGCAGCAGTGTATTGCTTTTCATACGGAGGCACTGCTCTAACTACCGAAGAGACCCTAATAGAACCTTCATTTCCTTTGGTAGGCATTTTCTCACACCGGACATCCTGAAGAACAATCTTGACATCCTTAAAGCTCCCATTTGTAGCCTTTATCTCTCCACTGGACATGAATGGGCCCAGCTTACTGCAATAATCGTTAGTGCCATTGCATTTCCAGTTAGGCACAACGGTTAAGGGTTCTTGGTGAGTGAATCTTTGAAGAATAATACAAAAATCAAGACCTTTATAGATATCAATGTCACTGCTCAGGAAGCTATCTTCATACGGGTATGGATCACAAGCTTGGGACACAAGCTTTTCAGAGCCAAAGTTGTAGTTTGAAGAAGTTCCAAGCCAAGAAGAGAGATGAACTTCATCAAAGTACTTGAGGTTTGACCTCGCATTTAAGCTTTTCATGCTGCCTCGTATGGCTCTGCTTGTCACTGTACTTGTCATAGGATAACGAAGCACAAGCAGAATTTGATCATCTTGAACAAGAGGCGGTTGATTAGTATAACCAGATTCCTTTACCCACTCCCACGGATCACTAGAGTCCTGCTGATGAGAAGGCAGCATTGTATTCCCCAACAAACACAACACTCTTTCCCCATTGTTCTCCTTAGACTCGGTGTATATTCCTTCAAAGGAGACAGAAAGCTGAGAATGATCAGGCCATATGTCAAAATGAGGGTTTCTCTCATATGGTTTTTCCAGAAACAATGCCTCCACAGTGATACCCATTTGTAGGAATCCACTCACACTGACAAATTTCTTTGACCGACGATCACGATCAACATCAGTAATCCAGAAGGAAACTAAGTTCATCGGATATCGAGGATCGGGTGAACTCTTTGAATCCCTATCATCAAATGGCATTAGTGGGGCCCCATTCGATTCTTGCCACCAATCCCCATTCAGGAAGGTCAGGTCTTGCTTTATGCTAAGCATTCTATTATCATCAGGCTTCAATTCAGAAGCAGACGATAAAACAAAGGCACATTGCTTCTTCACCTCCTCAATTCTTTCATAGCTATAGGTGATGGAATTTCTAGCCCTAGGTTCAAAGTCAAGCCCTCCATAATCAGTAAGTTCCGAGTGAGAGAAATCAACTAACAGCAGAAACAATAACCCAATTCCTAAAACACTCCAAAAATTAGCATAAAAACCCATCATCTTCAAACAAAATCAATTCAATATTTCTCATCAATCCAGTTTCCAAGACTCAGACTTTCAGATACCATTGCAATTCCCGAACATACCCATCCCAGAAAATGTTGAACTTCGTATAAACTAACTCCACAATACACACTAAATATCAGCAAAAGAAACACAAATTCTGCAAATTTCAAAGCCAAAAGCTTCGCATAGCTGGCGTGAGGAACACTTTTACCTGGAAACAGGAAACTGGAATAGGATCGTTCTTTCTTTCTTTTTTTAGCAAGGTAAGACCAGCAACTCGTTAAGAACTTAAGATCTTAGAATTGAAGCAGGGAGTGGGGCTTTCAAAACGTTTGGACAGAATTACAGAAAGGAAAAGGGAAGACTGGAGATGGGTCTGGTGAAGTGGTGAGGACTGAGTAGAAAGGGGTGTGTGAATTGAAAGTCAAATGCCTATGGGAGCTGAAGATGGCGACACTTGAACTAAAATCATGGATGCAGTCAACAGCGAGTTTTTTAATGCAAGAAATCCGTGTTATCTTCTTACTTTACAAGCCTTTGATTGAAAAGAGAGAATTAGAGAGAAAATGATAATTCAGTGAGGAAAAGAATAACTATGAAAGACTTACTACCTATAGCGTTATGCAACGTGTTGTACAAAATTGCAGCCAAAATGCGACACCCAGAAAATTTATTCTTTTAAGTCGAAATCAATTACACGATTAATTCTTATTTTGCTTTATTACAAATTCCTTCATAATTCCTATTGAACATAATTAAGGGACCTAGTTTGACCAAATCCCTTAAGGGCCGTTTACTAACTGAAAATTTCTGAAAATTTCTTAAATTGGAAAATAGAAAACAGCTAACATGTTTACTAACACAGTTTTCCATTTTGAAAACTGAAAACAATTTCTGGAAATTTCTAAAAAACTGGAACACACTTAAAAACTGTTTTCGAAATGGAAAACGGAATCATCTATCATCTATTTAGTTATATGTCACTATAACCACATTACTACGATTACATTCATTATCATCCTATTTTACTTATCACTATCTTCTATCTTTTCTACTTATTTTACTTATTTAAACATAATTTATTTGCTTACACTTTAAAGTTAGACATTATTTACATTATTAAAATTAAGAATTAAACTATAAATAATGTTTTAGATTTTGATTGAACTCAATAGATTATTAGTTCGAATATTTTTAATTATGTTACATCCTAATACAAGTTCGGTCCAGATATCGAATATTGAAATCTCACATATATTAGAATTTAAAGTAAAAGTTATATATTCATATACATGTCACTCAAATGAATATATCCAAAAAAAATATTTTAAATATTAGCTCAAAAAATATTAATATTATCTAACCTAAAATTTAGGTGAAATTTGAAAAATTAGAAAACAGAAAACAGAGAATAGTTTTCTATTAGTAAACAAGTTTTCTAAACAGAAAACAGAGAATGGAAAATAGAGAATGAAAACTGAAAAATTAGAAAACAAAAAACAGAGAACAGTTTTCTGTTAGTAAACGGACCCTTAGCCTAGATGTGGTCAATGGATTAGACCTTGTGCTTTATTCCTTGTACTCAAGCCTTTCATTAAAAGAAATTCTCCTAACTTGTTTGTGGGAAGGAAAGGTCCTTTTGGTCTTTTCACAAGTCCTAACTTATAACCCAAGACATTACCTAGACAATCACCCTAGTCTTCCACACTTAGCCAAAGAAAAACTTATCTCTCTACATTCTAGCTTACTCTCCAAGCCACCCTAAACCCTCCCATGCTACCAAAGAGTTCTTCATCTTCCTCTACCTAGAAGACCATCAAGCTTCCACCTTTCACCATCTGCAAGCTTAGGAAGGGTAAGTTCTAGGCTTCTATGGTCTTATTTTTTAGTTTTTCACCTTCTTTATCTAAGTTTTCTTGTGTTGTTGGGTTTTGGTTTGTGTAATGAAGATCACTTGGAAGAGGGCCTTCAAGAAGGATTCTAGGAGTTGGGAAGTGTAGAATAGGCTAAGAAGGTAACACATGTCTTACAAAATCTATTTACACTTGCTATTATGATTTATTGATGCTCTTGAGTGATTCTATGCATATTCTTGTGTATATGCTTTGTAGAGCTTGTATCTAGGGTTGTTTAATGCTATTTATTGAGTTATTATATGTATTCAAGTCCCTTCTAATTGTTGATGTGAGTTTTGAGGTGTTTGGACTTGAACTTGAGCATTCTAGCAATTTTCCCGAAGTGGGATTTTCTCCTCTCTGTTCGGTACCTGCGGACAGTTTGCCACCCACCAGTCCACCCGTTGGTACAAGGTGGATTGGTGGCGGGGGGTCCAACGGGTGGTTGACCACCCGTGATACCACCAGCCGGTACATGGCCGGGTGTTGGGCGGGTGGTTTGCCACCCCACCAAACCGCCCACTGGTACATTGATTTTTGGCCTCCGTTTTGTTGATCCATTGTGCACTTGTGTGTCCTCGTGGATGTTTCGTAAGTCTAGAACGATGTCTTAACTATCCTTGGTAGGATTTGTGAATCTTGAATCGTGTTTTTAATCCAACTTTGTGATTCGTTGGATTGATCTGAAGTCTATGATGTTCGTATGAGCCTTTATGATTATCTTGATGAATTGCATGCTAGCTATGTTGTTCGTTGGTACTAGTATGTGATTTCCTCGTAATGATCTTGCCTATTCTTGATGAGGATTGGTGACTTGTGTTTACCAATCGTGGTGGTCTTTTGATTTGGAAGTCTTTCGTTATTGTGGCAATACCTTAGAATGTTTTCTTCGTGTTCTTCTTGAATTCCTTCGATTGAATATATCATTGTGAGCTTGTACAATCGTTGTACTTAATCATGATTATTCCTTGATTGGACTATTGTTGAGCCTTGATTATCTATGTCGATGACTATATGATTATGATTACTATGAGATTGACGGTGATGAGCTTTGCTCAAAAGAATGAAAGCGGGCAGATATGTTATATTATGTATATAAAAGCTGGCGGATATGTTACATTATGAATGTTAAAAGCAGGCGGAGGAGCTTAGTTTCCACGGAGGTATAAGGTTGGACTGGTTGAACAGGGTGGCATGGAGGTACAGGTTGGAACTGTTATAAGGTTGGAGTGGTGTAAAGGTTGGAACTTGGTTATTGATTGTGTTTCTTTTATCTCTTTGCTAATGAGTATATCTTTATGTGACCTTTTGATGATTGTTTATTGATTACCTCTCCTTGATGGTTACTCTTGTAGTGTATCATTGTCTCTTTGAATTGATTCTATTGATTAGTCGTGCATTGGTCGGTATGATTGAGTGTGTCATTCGATGAGTCAAATGATACTTCTATCTCTCATGTTTAAAAGCTAGTGTTGCTAAGACTATACTTATGTATTCTTCAAGGGCTTGCACTGGATTCGAAGCCTATATATATATATATATATATATATATATATATATATATATATATATATATATATATATATATATATATATATATATATATATATATATATATATATATATATAGGCTTCGAATCCAGTGCAAGCCCTATGATATATGAGATCATGAGATCTCATGATATCCATTGATTCATTTTATTATCACACCATAGTCAAGGAGGAGACGCAGGTGGGATGCCGATCTCGTGTAACAGAGAAACAAGCCATGTAACCTCAGCAGATACATCAGCCAGGCCCTTGTATTCTGCTTCAGTTGAAGAACGTGCTACTGTCCGTTGCTTCCGACAAACCCAAGATATAAGATTACTGCCCAAGAACACAGCAAAACCACTAGTAGACTTGCGATCATTCGGGTCGCCAGCCCAATCTGAGTCAGAATAGGCATGAATATCCATTGATGCAGACCGAGAAATACACAGACCAAGATGCAGGGTGCCTTTGACATATCGCAGGACTCTTTTTAGAGAGGCCCAGTCCGTAGTAGTGGGAGCATGCATATGTTGACACAAGAGATTAACAGCATAAGACAGATCAGGATGAGTTACCGTAAGATATTGGAGAGCACCAACAAGACTTCTGTATTCTGTTGGATCGGCATAGGCAATGGCAACGTCGTCGGTGGGCTTCGCGGTAGAGACAGGCGTGACCACTGGCTTACAATCCACCATGCCAGCACGTTTGAGAATATCTTTCATGTACCGTTGTTGAGATAAAAGCATACCACCAGATAATGGGACAGTTTCAATTCCCAAAAAGAAAGAAGGCACACCCATATCACGAACTTTAAACTCAAGTGCTAATTTATCAATAAGAGCAGTAACCCAGTCTGAGTCAGACCCCATAATCAAAATGTCATCAACATACACCAAGAAATAAAGACGAACATTGTCACGAGAATAGATAAAAAGAGACACATCCGTCTTTGAAGGCGCAAAGCCCACAGAGACTAGAAAATCATGTAACCTTGTGAACAATGCACGCGGAGCCTGTTTGAGACCGTAGAGAGATTTCTTAAGCAAACACACATGATCAGGTAATGACTGATCCTCATAACCAGGTGGCTGGCGCATGTAAACAGTCTCAGCTAGCTCGCCATTTAAAAAGGAGTTGTGAATATCCAACTGGCGAATAGACCACCCACGCGATACAGCTAAAGACAAGAGAAGACGTATCGTAGTAGGCTTAACCACAAGACTAAATGTCTCAAGAAAAGTTCTCTCCAGCAACCTAATTAAAACCCTTGGCCACCAACCGAGCTTTATGACGTTCTATTGAACCATCAGTCTTTCGTTTTGTCTTGAAAACCCACTTGCAACCAACAACATTCATACCTGGTTGAGATGGAACAAGACGCCATGTATGATTATGGACCAAGGCATTGAACTCCGCGTCCATTGCATCACGCCACTCAGGAAACTTGACCGCCTGAGAGTAACATGTAGGCTCAGGAACCAGGGTAGAAATAGTGGTTAAGGCAACATGTTGATGCGGACCCGAGCTACGAGTGTTCATGCCATGCGACCGAGGAGGCGAAGTGACTCGCCAAGGACGTCCGCGCGGTCTGCCGCGCTGCTCAACCTGCTGGTCCGAGACAGTCCGCTCACTTAATGCGGACTGCTCGTGACCATCACCGTCACCATGGCCAGAAGCCAACACTGGCTCGTCAATCTGCCGAACGCCATCAACAAAGGTGGCTGAGACATCATTCTCTCGGCTCGTCACAATCGGTGCAGTGGCCCACGGTCCGGAACGTGGCTTAGAAACCTGTGAGGCAATAGGAGAAACAAAAGGAAACACAGCCTCATCGAATCGCACGTGGCGACAGATAAAAACCTTGTTAGTGTTAGTGTCCAGACAACGATAGCCACGATAAGACGGGGGATAGCCTAGAAAAACACAGGGAGATGAACGAAACTGGAGTTTATTGCGATTATAATGACGGAGGACAGGAAAGCACAAACAACCAAACACTCGCAAGTAAGAGTAGGACGGGGGAGATCGATGCAAACGGAAGTGAGGGGACTCATCAGACAGAATACGAGTAGGCATCTTATTAATTAGATATACAGCAGTTTCAAAAGCATAGTCTCAAAAACGAGACGGAACAGAGGCTTGAGCCATTAAAGACAGCCCTTTCGCAACAACATGACGATGTCTGCGTTCCACTCGACCATTCTGCTCGTGAGTATACGCACAGGACTGCCTGTGACGAATACCCAGGGAAGCTAGAGTGGAACCAAACTTTTTATATTCTCCCCCTAAATCAGAGTGAAAGGAAATAATCTTGCGAGAAAAAGAACGTTCAACGAGTGACCGAAACTTATCAAATATAGCATACAAGTCAGATTTAGCACGCATAGGATAATACCATATATAACGAGTGTAATCATCCACAAACAACACAAAATATTTATAGCCAGACGCAGAAAGTAATGGCACCGGGCCCCAAATATCTGAATAAATTAATTCCAAAGGATGCATACTAGTAGTTTCGACACGAGTCAAAGAAAAACGATAGGATTTTCCCAATTGACAAGAAGAATAGACATTAGGAAGATCACTAGAATTAGATGTATCAATAGACAAAGACGCTAAAATCTTACGTAGGACTCGAGAATGAGGATGCCCCAACCGCATGTGCCAAACGTAAGAGGATCGCGCAGCAACAAACGCAGCAGGAGCTGAGGAGGACGCAGACCATGTGTAAAGACCCCCAGATGCATGTCCCTTAAAAAGAACATTCCTGGTCAAAATGTCCTTCACATAGAAACAAAGGGGGTGAAACTCAAAGAACACATTATTGTCCTTTGCAAAACGCTGGACAGATAATAGAGAAGAAGAGAGACCAGGGATATGTAAAATATTATGTAACTTAAAAGACCTAGAATCAGTAGCTAACGAAGCGGAACCAACATTAACAATAGGCAAACCTGTACCACTGCCGACTCGCAGAGTCTCCAGGCCATCATAACTTGTCGCAGAAGTCATCAAAGAAGGATCAGGCGTAGCATGATTTGTAGCACCAGTGTCAGGGAACCACTGATGAGGACCGTTGGAATCACCATTATCACCAGAGACGGCCACATTAGCCTGAAAACCCAGAGCCCCTGAATAACGCCAAAAATAGTTGGCTCCCGTGTGACCAAAATGTTTACAAATTTGATAAGGATCATCATAGCGCCAAAAACAATTGGCTCCCGTGTGACCAAAACGTTTACAAATTTGACAGGGATCATCATAACGCCAAAAAAAATTGGCTCCTGTGTAACCGAAACCATTACAAATTTGACATGGTTCATTAAAATCACGTATGCTATGTTGCTGATGTCGATGACGACTGTCCCGGTTGTGTCCATAAGCACGTTGCCGCCAGCTAGGTTTCAATTCTGCCATCAATTCTGTTGCTAATTGTTTTTGTTGTTGACGTGATGATGGAGAATGGGTTTTTTTTTTGTTGACATGTTGCAACCACCTTTTGCAAATAAACTTCTTTTGTTTGCTTGTGGGTGTTTTTTGTTGACCTTTTTTTTGTTTGTTTGGCAATAGGAACCCTAGCTAACTGATACCAGATGAGAATATAATTGTGTTGTATTCAATAATAATGTCTGAGAGTACAGAGAGCGAATATATAGATACTAGATAGAATCTTAGTCTAACACAAATAATAGAGTCCTAGTCTGATATGAATAATATAGTCCTAATAGGTTGAGATTGAAAGATTCTTTTAAACTAATTATGGACATTTTTAAAACATAAGGATTAAAAAGTAATTCTAGTATTGAGTTTATTTTTGGTTAGTATTAAATTGTAATCTTGAGCATAATATTAGGTAGAATATTAAAGGTAATAACTAGTGATAATTTGTATTGAGAGCTGATATTTTTAATTGATTATGTACGACGGTATGTGCGTGTATGTAGTATCGCGTGTGCAAATCGTATGGTTGAGTTTTTTTTTTTTTTTGGTAATTTTACGAAAATAGTTTATATGTGTGTGTGAATTTATGTATATGGGTTGATTTTAAAGAAGAAGATTGTAAGAGTAGTACGTGTAGTTTTTTTTTTTTTTTTTTTTTTTGGACACCGGAGATGAACTTACGGAGGTATGCGAATATGTACTCCGGCGTGTGCAAAGCTTAGGGATTGGTGCGTTACTTCATATGGGCGTGTGCAAAACACTCTAGGGCTGGGAAGTCACTAATGTATCAAGTGTAACAATTAATAACTCTGGGTACACCACTATAGGGTGGTGTGTGCATTTGTGTAGTATGATATGTGCAAATTTTTGGTAATGAAACTTTTCGTCATATGTGCAGATGGTGTGTACATTTGTGTGGGATGACGTGTGTAAATTTCGTCATGTTTTTTTTTTTTTTTTTTTTTTTTTTTTTTTTTTTTTTTGTGATGCGATGGTGGTTGCACTTATGTAGGTGAGCGTGTGAAAAGTCTAAAAGTTCACGTCGCCATTAAGTTCATTAGTAATTTTAATTTTGATTTATGGTGCGCCGGTGAGAGCGTTTATGACGTTTGGCGTGTGCAAATTTTGATTGTATTTTAATTTTGGTTTAGTTGCGTAGGTGTGTGCGTGCCTGGCATGGGGTGTGTGCATAGGCCTATTAAACCACATTCATTAGCTATTATTAATCTGTCCGAACATATCAGTGTGTGCATGGCGGTTAACAGAATGTGCATTTCACTGAGGAAAGGAGTGTAATGACCGTGTGTGTGCATTCACGGTGTTAGATGTGTGCGTTATGCTGAAAGAGTCCGAAGAACAATTAAACTAAAGGAAGATAACAAGTAAACAAAGTAGATAGAGGCTAGAGTTAAATGTATATATTACGCTGAAGGATTACATTACGAACATGCATAAATAAATATGTGCAACGACTCCCCAACAAAATCATATCTTGGCTGACAACTTAATCTCAATGATTTCCCAATTTCATCCTTAGCATACAATGAAGTCAATGAGAAATAAGGAATTTGAGACCTCCACCTCCTTGAATTATAATACTTCACCTAAGTAAGTAAATGGATTAAGTTAAAGAAACATGCAATAAAGAAATATGGAGTACACACACACATTACTGAATTGGTGAATCACGGTAAACCCAAGATTTACCCCCTCGACATGATCAAAGGATTTCAAAGCTACACATTCTACTGAAACTCTCCCAAGCCTGCAAAACCATTGATGCCAAACCTACAACTCTGATTTGAAAAAGAAAAAATCTCCTATATTCTAAACAACCAACATAAGAAAATAAAAAATAAACATTTAATGCCAAGTCCAGATTAATGCAACACGCACAAAGTGAGGCACCACTACGCACAGACCAGGTAACCAAACATTCTAAGCCCCATAACCTGCTAACATAACATAATATTGTGCACACACTAAAACAAGAACGCACATACCATGCAATTTTAAAATAATAAACCTGTAATGCCAAGTCCAGATTAATGCAACATGCACATAGTGAGGCACCACTACGCACAGACCAAGCAACCAAACATTCTAAGCCCCACAAACTTTCAAAAATTAGGATTAAATTTAAACTATTTTTTGACAATTGACTTTTATGAATGAAAATGTCTATATATAAATTGAACTTTTTTTTTTTTTTTTTTTGTGTAATTCAACTTTATAACTTTAATTGAACTTCACCTATGCGATGTAAATAAGATGACCGGCTCAAGCCACTTCCACATTAACCGTACCGGAAGTCTCAACTCTTTCCCACTATCAGTACAAACATGCATATAATTAGTCATTTAAGACCAGCAATGCCAATTAACAACAACAAATCTACACTAACCTGCACACGGTGACAACCTACTACGCACAAACCAAACAAAAACCGTAAAAATAATAAACAACACAAATAATCAACAAATTCGCATATACTTTGACTTCAATTCTACAAATTATTATATTGCACATAAAATTAAACCGACCCTTTACTACTAACGCCACAGCCTACTACGCATCAACCAAACCAAGACAACACGGTATCCTGCCAAAAAGCACAAAAAAAAAAAAAAAACACCACCAAAATTCAAACAGTTTTCACAAAAAAAAAAAAAAAATAACAACAACAAGAACATTTACTAACTGCAACATTCCCTATTACGCACACGGTAACACCTTACAACGCACATTCCAAACCAGGCCACCCTCTAACCCGCGAAAAAATACAAAACAAAAACCCTAAAAATAATATACAACACAAATAATCAACACAAATTATACACACACTGAACCCCCAAAAACCACAAGACAAAAATCATAATAATAACAAACAACCACAAAGAAAAAAACCATTATGTTAAGAAAAACTCCAACACCACCAGAACACCCATATCCAAAAAAAAAAAAAAAAAATGAAACCCTAACCAATAAATCGTACACCCCTCACAACCACACCCGCACCGCCTCCCCCAACCCAAACCCAACCGAATGCACGACCACCACCTCTGTGAAAACCCAAAAAAAAAAAAAACAAAAATAGAACTACCCAGACGAACAAGACAACAAACGAAATCCCACCCCAAACTCCCTACTGAACACTATCTAACCCACAAACCGCCGGAAAAAACCCACGAAACAAACAACAAAAAGAAGAAAAAAGGGTACAAGAAATCGATTCAAAAAATACCTGAACTGGAAGCGGAAGATATACCACGAAGTCGCTTGGACTGCCACCTGCTGGAACCAGCCATGAACACCGCCGGGAAAACGTGAGAAGCGAATGGACGACGAACGGATTCGGAGAAGACGGATGATTCGAGAACGTTGCGTGCCAGAGCAAGGGGAGAGAGAAAACCTAAATACCTATTATGACTGCCTTAAACCCAAAATAACCGACGAAATAAGTGAGATGTAATATTAATGACAAATACAAAATACAAAAACACCCCTACCAATCTAATACTAAGCGCCTACGTGGTTTAAAATACCACATCATCAGCACCGTTAATATCTCAAAATCAACGATCAGGGAGTGTGCTCACGGGCTCGGCTGAGTAGGGGGTGCGCACCGGATTCAATATATATATATATATATATATATATATATATATATATATATATATATATATATATATATATATATATATAGGGTGAGCTTCAGGTGAGAACCATCTTAAGGTAGGAACGTAAGAACTAATCCAGGCCTTTGAATCTCATCTAATCAATGGGTTAGATTGATTAAACATTAATAAGGAGACAATTAATAGAAATAATTAAAAAGGATATTAGGGTAATTTTCAACACCAAACAATTGATAATTAATATTAAATTCATATCATCCCAATAATGTAGGAGATGCAACGCTCAAGGACTCTAATTTGTCTACAAATCACGGCACAACAACACTGCTCCAGAAAACTCTCCGACAACTCTTTGAGAATTCCGGCCGGCCAAGTGCAGCGAGAAGCATCTAAAGCAGCGGACTAAGTGATATCCGACGGTAGGAAAGATGGCAACAGAATACAACAATAGTAAGTGCAATCTATGAATATGTACACATGATTTTGTATGCAACTTAAATTGGGGGGTGTGGAATGGTAATGGATTGTTTATGCATACACTCAGGCATCACATTAAATGCAATGGCACTGTGCGCGGTTGCAAGCGAAAACAGTGATGTGCATGTCTTGCCCTACTGGGTTTGAACACCTAATGGGCATCACCCGAACCGCTGCGGGGCACACACTGCCCTAGGCATACGCAGCTATGTGCACCCACAATTAAGAGGAAGTGCACAAACGAACCCACATGTAGCATTATGTGCACACCAATCCGCCCATAAGGGCACAGACTTAGCCACAATGTCGGAGTAGTGATACTAACTTCTGCTCATGTCATAATCCCCGTAGTCCGGCCGCACGTGAGGCGGAGGGTGCACCTACGGTCCCATTACTGTGCCAACAGGGTGGTCAAACCCAGTGACCGTGCACTTTGGTTATAACCTGAGTGCCACACATGTCCAATACATATTGAACTAACAAATTTGCACCCCTTGACAGGTGAAGACGGCTTAACAGGGAAACCAACTGGGTGTTTGATGAACATCTCCCCCGGATCAACAAAGTACTGGACCCCACAGTGTGAAGCGGCCAAAACGCCTTTTGAGGGACAAGTGTTCACTACTTTGGAGGGAGGAATTGAGTTCTACAAAGCTTATGCCACTACTACTGGGTTTGATGTGCGGCGCGCTTCCGAAAAAAGGGATTGGCAAGGGCAAATCACGTGGAAGTATGTGTTGTGTTCACGTTCTGGCTTCAAACTCCCTACCGGCCAAGGGGACGGGGTAGGGGTGCTATCAGCCGAAGACAATGCCCCAACTAAAAGGCGCCGTGTCACGAATAGGGTGGGGTGCAACGCTAAAATAATATTTAAGAGAGTAAAGGACGGAAATGGTTATGAGGTATCGGCAATTGAGGAGCGCCACGCCCACTTGTTGTGCACTGCAGTTTCTAGGCCCTTCATGAAGGCAAACCGGAAGCTAGACCTTGGGCATAAAAACTTCATCATCAATTGTGCCAAGGCAAATATCGGGTACACCAAATCATTTACACTATATGAAGAGATGGTTGGAGGGTTTGAGAATGTTGGAGCTACAGTAACAGACTTCGGGAATTACAGAAGAGATATAATGGCTTACATAGAAGGCGCAGATGCCCAATTAGTGATTGACAAGTACATGGCAAAGAAAGATGTGTCCACCGACTTCTATTTTGCCCACGATGTTGATGAGTTTGACTAACTGTGTCGAATATTTTGGGCAGACCCACAAGCTCGCCATAGTTTCAAACTATTCGGCGATGTTATGTCCTTCGACGCCACATACAGTACAAACAGGTACATACCACACCCTACACCTACATTTATGCTCTCATAGACCAATGTTCACGGATGATGTTACAAAGTGAGTGCACAGAATTAGTGCGAATGGTTGCCCCGGTACCACAAATGGTCTCCAATGTGGCAGGACCACTTGGGGTGCACTCCCATTTAGGGTGATTGCTGTCTGCACTACAATAGACCATGGAGACTGGGCATGACCCTGCTGAGTGGGGCACTCAGTCTGACCCCATCGGGCACAGAGTCGGGGCCAGATGTGCACACCCCCAGAGGCTAGAAGTGCACACAGCGACCCAGTAAGCTAACCAGCTAGTTTTGCTACGCCTTTCTGTTTAACACTGTGCGGAAACCTAAAAACCAAAGCAATGCACGTTCGTGCCATACTGTGACATACAACATGGTGGCTTAGTGAACCACTCAACTTACTATGCTTCTATATTTACATTTAACCCCAAAGGGTAACTAGTGCGACAGAATCCGTTTGCTGTTACAACCATTTGAGTGTGTACTGTGTGCACATATGCCCATAAACGTTCGTGCACCTGACCATTAAAGGCAGGTGCACACAGCTAATGCCCATAACGCACTACGTCTCACAGTACATGAATAAGAATGTTCTGCTGTGCCTATCAGTTTCCTACGGGTCAGCATGAACACACTTTTTTTGCATAGTGGTTGTCCCCACCCCCACTTAGTAACTAACCATTAAATTTTTATACACCATGTGATGACTACAGGTACAAGCTGGTGTTTGTGCCATTCACCGGGGTGGATCACCACAAGAAGAGTGTGACATTCGCAGCGGGATTAATTGCCAAAGAAGATGTGGACTCCTACACCTGGCTGCTCAAACACTTCAAAAAGGCAATGGGTAAAGTACCCGCGTGCACAGTTACCGACCAAGATCCTGCAATGAGAGTGGCAATATCGCGTGTTTTTGATACAACACGCCACAGATACTGCATGTGGCACATCATGACAAAGGTTTGCGAAAAGGTAGGGCCTACATTAGCAAGGAACGAAGATTTCTTAAGAAGCCTAAACAGTGTGGTCTGGAATGAGACGCAAACAATTAGTGAGTTTGAAGCAGCATGGCAAACAGTAATGGAAAAACATGAACTGGTTGACCACAGATGGTTTACCCACTTGTTTGAGATACGTGAATATTGGATACCAGCATTCTTTAACGACATGTTCATGGGTGGCTTAATGAAAACAACCTCAAGGTCGGAGTCAGAGAACAACGTCTTCAATAGCTGCACTTCCCCACATCTAATTTTAACGGACTTCTTCATAAAGTTTGAGAAAGCAATAGACAAACAACGCCACACCCAAACAAGGCTAAACGCAGATTGTGAGGACAAATTCCCAGAGTTGAAGACAACTTTATTGCTAGAGCGTCAAGCTGCTACAACATATACAATTGCTGTGTTCTATGATGTCCAAAAAGAGATACTCGAAGCACGCTTCTCATCCCAAATCATTAACAAAACAATTGAAGGAAACACTATCAGACTTGAAATAGAGGATACAAACAAGATGGTGTACTCAGTGGAATACAATTCTACCACCCGGACAACACACTGCACATGCAATATGTTCAATAGGATTGGACTACAGTGTAGGCATGTGTTGTTGGCGTTTAAGGATGCACGTTTGGAAAGAATACCAGGACAATATATCACTCCACGATGGACCCGCAGTACATGTTGGCCATATGCACAACTTTATGCAAACCCCGAACTAGGCGAGCCTACAGAAGTTGTTAGTGGGGATACACGAATGGGTACCGTATTCGATGAGTTCTTCAAGTGTGTTGGGAACGCGTACGGTAACACTGATCGAATAACAGAGCTAGCACAAATATTGAAACAGTATAGAGAAAAGACAACAGAAAGCATGCCGCAAATGGAAACTAGAGCAAGGAAAAGTGGTATGATACGTAGCTTCTGTGGGTCAACCTCATCACCAAACATTTTGGTTCACCCCCCGCCATTGCAAAGAACAAAGGTTCGGGAAAGCGATTGAAATCAGCAAAGGAGATCGCATCGGATGTAGCTGGAAAGAATGTAAGGAAATGTAGGACTTGCAACAAGTACGGACACCATGATAGCTGCAACTGCGAGCTGCGACCAAAAAACCAAAAAAAAAAAAAAAAAACTGCCTAATGGAAAGAGGCCATATGTTGATAGTGAGCACCTGCGATGGACAGTGTGTGCCATTTAGCCCTACTGCATAACAGTTTTTTAACATCATTCTTTAGAAGTGTATTTGTGTACGAATAATTATCACAAAACTTGTTTTTACATATATCTATATACGTGACATCATGAATCTGTGCTTTAGACCCTGCTCTTTAAGTAGGAGATGTACATGCCAATGTGCACCCATAGCAAACAGAGTGTGCCACACACCTCATACTGGGTACACGGTGCTCTTGTGCACCCATCCACAGTACTGGGTGCCTTCAAACGACACTAGAGTGCAGTATTTTGCACCCAAATGATTTTATTGCAATCGAGTATGAATACCCGACCGCCAATATCATTTTTCAGCAATACATACGTGGCGATGTAAATCGCGGCCAACCAATAATAGCGGACTGTGTGGTGGAAGAAGGTATAGCATACAGGTGTGTGCATATGTGAAGTTCTGAGTGTGCCAAGCTGGACATTGCGTGAGCACATACATGTTTGTGTCCGTGCACCTATGAACATACGACCCATTTACATGGCGCCAAGAATTACTCTACGCAAAACATACTAACAAACTAACAAGGTGAGTTCACCATACCCACCACCACCACCACCCAAGCCCCCCCGGGTTGATAAAATCTCTAGGCATACAAACATAAGGATAGCCGCAACTGCCAGCCGCGACCAAAAAACCAAAAAAAAAAAAAGACTAATAAAAAGAGGCCATATGTTGATAGTGAGCACCTGAGACTGAACGTGTGTGCCATCCAGCACTACTGCATAACAGTTGTCCCCTAATTCTATAGTAGTCTACTTCTGGACGAATAATTGTCATCGAATTTGTTTCAACACATATGTATATACGTGACATCATGAATCAGTGAAAAGAAAAATGTTCCAGCTGCGGTTTTTTTAGTAGGAGATGAACATGGCAATGTGCACTCCTAGTAAACAGAATGTGCCACACACATCAAACCGGGTACGGGGGTGCTACCGTGCACCCGACCACAATACTGGGTGCCTTCTAACAACACCAGAGTGTAGTATTGTTTCACCAAACGGTATTATGGAAATTGAGTATGAATAACCAACGGCCAACATCATTTTTCAACAATAGCACCCAGTGACAGTGAGCACCTGAGACTGACAGTGTGTGCCATTCAAGTCTATGGCGTAACAGTAATCACCTCATTCTTTATTAGTCTATTTGTGTAAAAATAATGGTCATCGAATCTGATTTAACATATATCTATATACGTGCAATCATGTAGGCATAGCATACAGGTGTGTGCAGATGTGAAGTTATGAGTGTGCCGAGCTAGACATTGCGTGAGCACATACTTGTATGTGTCTGTGCATCGCTGAACATATGACCCAAACACGTGGCGCCAAGCATTCCTATACCCAAGAATTAATAACAGCGTAACAAGCATTACTATACTCAAGAATTAATTAGCCCGCGTATAAACTGGGAATCTAACACCAACGAACATCACCCCACCATTTATTCAGAGAAAAATGTGCCAAATGAATCAAAAAATAAGGTCCATAATACCACGAGCAGACAAACAAAGTAAAATAGATAATGGACTAGCTACACACGAATCTATGTTGCACCCCCATCGTCACGATATTCAACCGCACTTCGAATGTTTTTCGAATGGTGCATGTTCAACTAGGCCGTCAAAATTTGACACTTATAACTTGCCCTCAGCAAATCAAGGACACCACTATCCCCCTTGTGCAGACCACAATCCCATGCATTAACGGGCTGCCCCAAGAAACACTCCATGTGCCGCATAGCAAAGACTCCACAGTCCACTTTGTTATGCACATCCCGCCACCGCATCTGAATTCTCCTAGGGATAATTCTCCGTACAATATACCCATACTGTTCGTCAACCACGTCATCAGGGAACACAGACAAGAAATCTTTCTGTCAAAGGCACAACAACGTTAGGAAGCCACAGGAAAAAAAATACACAACAAACAGCATGCCTAAAAACACAGGTGATGGGAAATGAAACCGACTAAGAAACACTGTGAGCACATTCAAGTATCCGTGTGCACTGCAGTGCACAACTGTGTGCCCCACAGGCAACTGTGTGCGTATACACACCAGTCGGAAACAGTGTAGGACAATAGTGCCCGCAACGAACAACAAACAACATAACCAAAACTAAACGCAGTGGGAAATCAATAACATACCAGCACATCAGGTGTACCCCCATACTTTGTCCCATTAGTCCCACTAGCCGACGAATTGTCGATTATGTCAATGCGTTTCCGAACCATGTTAACACTTATAACATAATAGTGCTCACTCTGAAGAATGGGGAAAATGAACTGCACATGACAAAAATAATTAGCTAACAACCATAACGACTACAAACAGCAAAAAACAAGACAGACATACACATTAATCTAACCCCCACACGGACACAAAACCACACAAAGAACTAATGCAACACCACACAACAGAAAACAGACAAACAATTACAAATACCATGTTAATGCTGCGCCATGACGCATAAGGAGACAACTTTAAACCCGCCTCCATGCGCTGAGAGAACCAATCAAGGCGACATGCACGTGACTGAGACTGAGATACTACTGTATTGAGCTACACATAACCACAACACAAAATCGCAAACCAGATTTATCTACATATCACAATATTTTAAAAACAAGACAACAACAATACAAGAGAACGTACCATAATCTCAATCGAAGCAAAAAATCTGCAAGGAGCACCATCCGTCCGAGCCAACTCCCTTACGGTCAAAATACATGACCAACTATCAATTACGGCCACACGCAACTGGGATCCAATTTTCAAGGACAACAAATCCTCACGTGTCGCTGCCCACCCGTTATAGTTGAATAATTCCTCGTGGCTGGTACAAAAACACAACACACACATATGATAAGCAACCACACAAACAGTTACCCAACAAAAGCAGAAAGAGGAAAACTTACATGTGAGCCCGGGGATTGTCCACGATCCAGTCATAAAACACATGCGAATCAGGGACGCTGGGCAAATATCTGGATATCAAACCATCACCACCTTGTGCTGAGCCCCCAACCGCGTGAGGGCGTCGCGGCTTCACCGGCGCAGCCAACTGAGGCGCACATTCTTGAACCGAACGCTCCCCAACACGCGGCATAATTTGCTACATACAAATATTAATCACCACCAACGAAAACATAGCACGCACAAAACTATTATAAGAAAGAAAAATACCGCTGCCGGGGTAAGCACTTGCAGATCACAAGCCATTGAACACACACTGCCAACAATTCCACTATCTACAGGCACAACAACTCCTCTAGATGGTGGATTCGCAGTGACAACGGCAGTATGCATTGACGCGCTGCGCACAGGTTGAAGAACAAAAAATAAAAAAATAAATACTTAGGTGTACTTTCAGAACTACAAGCACGTGCACATACGTTACTACGCAAGTGCACGCAAAGCAGACACAGTGTGGCCTGTGCACTTTGACAGAACTGTGTGTGCACCTGTGCATATGCATAAGAACGTATTCATGCACCAACCACATAAGCATTCTAAACGGGACAAAACACACCCCGCCACAAATTAACAGTACTAAATGTGCAAGAAAAAAGTCCAAAATTAAAACCACAAGACTACACTCACTATGCAAGTGTCATCTAAAATCAAAACACAACGACCAGATTGCGCATAACTAATACGAAACAATAAATATAACATCTAAAGCCAAATACAATACCTTGCTGCATGTGCATAGTACAAAACAAAAAGTTATCAACACTATACAACTACCGCAGCACATCAAAAAAACAGTACAAGGAGACTGCTCACCAAGTACAGAAACATCCCACCAATAACAAAACAAAGCCCCAGTACACAACCCTACAAACCCAACCCCTTAGCTTTCCTACGCTTGTAGACAATACTTACTGCAGCATCAGGGACTCGCAACGGACACCCAGGCGGAGAACCACCAACCACATCACCTGAATCATACTGATGGGCCACCTCCAAAACATCAGCCCCCTGCTGCACCTGAAAATCCTGCGTCAATCTCAAGCTAAAAGATGGAATATCATGCATAGCATTCCGCAACTGGATCGCTCGCTCGACCTCCTAGAGAGCACACAAATTCGCAGGGTCAGCCCAAATCGCATCCTGAGACGGCGTGAACAACGACTGTGAAGTCTGCTGAGTAGGCATGGTAGACCCCCCAGCGGCATGACCAACACTGAGCATCGCGCGCGACGCATCTAACACCTGGACCAAACTGTCTGTCTGCAAATCAGACCCAGCACTATAAGCCTCTTGTAAAAACTGCATCAACCGAAGCATAGATGTGGCCGCAGCCTGTGCATTCTCGATCAGCTAAACAACCAAAGGCTGCAACCCCCAATATAAAACAAAAACAGAGAACAGTCAACCACAAGTTTGCAAAAAGTAGAACACCAACTTACACAACTACATAAACCACGCACTAACCAGCAACTATAATATATAAAACACCCAAAGAGGCCCACCATTGCTTTCCAACACTTTGTACACCCTCGTCCCCTAGTGGGTGCACACAGGCAGCCACTCAGAAGGCAGTCGTGTGCCAACAAAAGCAAACAAAACTTTAAAGGCATTAAATGGACGACATAGCCTTACCTTGCTAATCTCTGGCTCACGGTGGCCATCCAATGCACCACCTTGACCTCCACTCAGTACCCCCACATTGACACCATCCGAGGCCCCCACACCACCAAGATCAACAAACCGTGGCTGAACAACCCCCCCCCCCCCCCCAAAACCACCACCCCTAATCTCTGCAAACTCGCGCTCACGCAACAACTGACTTGTCCAACCTGAAAAGGCTGGAACGGCTCTTGGAACAGCGCGAGCGGCACCACAAACACGATCCACATAGAAAACCTACGAAACACACGTGCACACACATCAAACCCTACATCCCAAAAATAAAAACATAAACAAAACGAAACAAAACGGAGACACTACCGTCAAAAACAATAGGGGCCCAACAAACCGCTGCCTCGTGTTAACCAACCACGCCGCGCGAGTCTCAACCAAACTATCCAGGACAAACTTACACCAGTTCAAATCACCAATTTTCTCAACCTCCTCATAATCATCTACAATCATCTGGTATGCATAACCATTATGCATGCACTGTATCAAAGTACTCACCATCAAAGCAGTGAAATAGCGCTTAAACCACTCACACCCACCACGCAACTCATCCATCCTTGATGCAATACGGGTAGCCGTAATGTCATGGGTGGTTGTGTCAAACTCAGCCCTCCAAAGCAGCAAAAAGTCACTAACATCATTGTTTCCACGCTTGGTAATAGTAATGTAACCTCTAGGAAGTCCAAGTGTCGCCTCTACATCCTCCTCACGAATAGGCACCGACACACCATTCCCCAAACGCAAGGACATCGTACCGTGGTCGAAATTCTCCAGCAGCCAACGACCCATCCGTCCAGGAGTCTCCATAACCTCCAACTCTAACAACTTCCCAAACCCCAAATCACACACTGCGCTACGCTGCCAGCGTGAGAACTTTCTACGAGCCTTAACAAGTATGCATGCAGAGCACCTAGTCTTCAAACTCGGGAACCGAGCAGCCTCCGCTGGAGTCAGCTCATACTCCGACACATCAACATCATCATCCTCCAGCACAGGTGCCTCAACCTCAGGCTGTTCCTCTGGGAAAAACAAAATACACCATATCAAACACTGAAAGGCACACACGTAAGAACACACCGGCACACTTACTAAATGCATTACCATTACACCAACCACTGCACACCAAGGACAAATAATCTAATAGACTAAATTCCATACAGTATAACTCAAAATGCACACAACAGAGACCACAAAGGCACAGAGCGGGAGCAGCCACCCTCCAAGACAACACAAGGGCACCCACAATAGTACTAAAATACACACACCCAAATCAAACACTGGAAGGCACACACGTAAGAACACACCGACACACTTACAAAATCCATTAACAATACACCCACCACTACATGCCAAGGACAAATAATCTAATCGACTACATTCCATACAGTATTACTATAAATGCACACAACAGAGACAAAAAAAGCACACAGCGGGAGCAGCCAACCTCCAAGACAACATAAAGGCACCCACGGTAGTACTAAAATACACACACCCAAATCAACCATTGAAATGCACACACGTAAGAACACACCGGCACACTTACAAAATCCATTAACAATACACCCACCACTGCACACCAAGGACAACTAATGTAATCGACTAAATTCCATACAATATTACTATAAATGCACACAACAGAGACCACAAGCCACACAGTGGGAGAAGCCAACCTCTAAGACAACATAAGGGCACCCACGGTAGTACTAAAATACACACACCCAAATCAACCACTTAAATGCACACACGTAAGAACACACCGGCACACTTACAAAATCCATTAACAATACACACACCACTGCACACCAAGGACAAATAATGTAATAGACTAAATTCCATACAGTATTACTATAAATGCACACAACAGAGACAACAAAGGCACACAGCGGGAGCAGCCAACCTCCAACATAACATAAGGGCACCCACAGTAGTACTAAAATACACACACCCAAAAAACACATAAACAAAACCTGCCAGCACACAACCACAGAGATATATGATGTAAGAACCTCCCTGTGATATGTTATTTAACATTGTTTTATCTAATTGGACTCAAAACCGTTTAATTTTCTTCTACTTTCTATGTGTCTTGCAGGCATGACTTTCAGTTCTTTAAAACACAAACTACAGGGGGCTGTTTGAAAAGGAAGTTTACTACCTCATGGTGGGTCATGGCTCTCCTCTACATTTCAATTAACAACAAAAAGAAAATAAAAAAAATCAAGGAGCAGACCATTCATCAATGGCATCCCCGCCCCACCAAAACACACCACAGTCGAACCAAAACCCTCAACCAACACACCACAGTATAGCCAACACCCCCAACCAAGACCCGCCCCCCCCCCCCCCCACTGCCACCCCACCCATCGGCACAACCACCCAACCAACCCCCGAAACCCAAAAAAAAAAAAAAAAACTACACCGGTAAAGCAACAACCCCAAAATCAAATAACAAAGAAGCCAAAACTCATATATATCAAAACAATGCAAACAAAGACCCAAATCATATATCCGAAATTTATATATAAAAAAAAACATTGAAAAAAAAGGGGCAAAAACCGACCTGGAACAGCGGCCGACTTGGCCGCCGGCCGTGGACGTTTGGGGTTCCGACCCACGGTACCGGCAATCTCAGCCGGGACTCCAACCACCGCAGGCGACGCAGCAGCGGCCGACCTCGCCACCGGCCGTGGGCGCATAGGGTTTCGAGTCACGGTGCGAGCCATCACAAACGGACTTCAATCGGAGCAGCGACGCTGTGGAGGAATACGGAGACCTTCGACCTTCTCGACCTTCTCTGGAGAGCTTCGAACGTCTCAGTAGAGCTGTCCAACTTCTGTGCTGTACGGACTCTCCAATGCGAAATAAAAGGGAAAAAATAATAAAACCCTTCACGCGCCTATGACATGACCATACTATCCTTACCCGCTCAAATTAAACCCAATCCACCGTAAAACACAATTTTAAAAATAATAAAACATACACCGCGGATTAATTTAAATAAACTACTTAGATTAGTTCTTACGTTCCTATCTAACAATGGGTTCCTATACGATTGTTATTATATATATATTGTACTCAACGCGTTTGAGTGGGTTACTTAGCAAAATTCGCTAACGGTTGTAATACATATGTCTTTAAGGTACAGAGTAGTTCGTTGATGAGTGCGCTAGATGAAGTCTTTACTTGGACTAGTCTCTCTCTCTCTTAGCTTAGATAGTATGGCATGTGAGCCTTGAACGTTTAGACTTTGTTGGATGGTTTGACTCTTGGATTAAGTAATGTTGAGATTGGCCTGTGCATCTAAAGTTTTAGTTTAGATGTGGCATAACTCCCCAATACTATTTACTTTAGCTTCGGCGTTACTTTAATTATTATGGTTAGATTTGCCTTATCACTTAAGTTTTAAATGTTTTAAAATTTTCTTAAAATCGGGGGTGTTACACAAAGTTTGTGCTAATAGAATGAAATTGGTCCTAGATGGTTTGATCTCAGCAGCACAAAGTGCGTTTGTCCACGGTCGGTTAATTAACGACAACATCATGTTGGCTTACGAGGGTCACCATTATTTGAAACGCAAAACCCAAGGTCGAGAAGGCATGGCTGCTTTGGAGGTTCATACGAGTAAAGCGTATGATCGCGTTGAGTGGTGGTTTCTTACGGCAATGATGGCTAAATTGGGGTTCGATAACAAGTTGATATGAATTCTGTTTGAATCAGTAAGCACAGTAAAGTATCACATACTTCATGAAAATCAGCAGCTTGGGCCAATTGTTCCGGGTAGAGGTTTTCGCCATGGGGATCCTCTATCTCTGTATCTCTTCTTATTAGTTGCTGAAGGCTTGAGTGCCCTTATTGACAGACAGGTACATAATGGTCTCTTGCATGGGGTTGTAGTGGCACGAGGAGCTCCGTAGATTTCACACCTCCTATTCGCTGACGACTGCTTTATTTTATTGCGTGCCAATGTTGAGGAGAGTGTGCAAATGAAATGGGTGCTTGATACATATTCAGTGCCATTTGGGCAGAAAATTAACTTTGAAAAACCCATTGCCTGCTTTAGTTCCAATGTCATGCAGCATGTGAAAGAAGATGTGGTTGTACTTCTTGGCGTGGATGAAGGTGATACTGCAGGAAGATATTTAGGCCTTCCTTTGGCAAAGGTTCAAAGTTGGAATGCCAGATTTTTGTCTCGCGCAGGCAGAGAAGTTCTTTTGAAGACTGTAATTCAGCCTATGCCATCATATGTAATGATGGTTTTCCTACTACCAATCGGTCTATGCAAGGAAATTGAAACCATAATGAATGAGTATTGGTGGACGGATAGTGCAGGACAAGTAAGGGGGATTAAATGGAAATCGTGGGAAGGATTACGTGGACCGAACAAGTTTGGTGCTTGGGCTTCAGGAAGCTAAGGGAGGTTAACATAGCATTCTTGGGTAAACAAGCCTGGAGATTGGTTACTAATCCGGAGTCTTTGGTGGCTCGGGTTTACATAGCTCGCTACTATCCTAGGGGGACTTATTTTCAGGCTAGTTTGGGTAGCAATCCATCGTTTATATGGAGTGGGTTGTTGGAGGTTCAATGTGTGATCAAGAATGGTGTAGGAGGCGTATAGGAGATGGCAAAGACACAAAGATTGGTCTGGATCCATGGTTGCCAACAGATTCTGAGCCATATGTTCAGACTATATTACACGACTCCATCGCATCTGCTCGGGTTTCTTTGCTGATGAATGAGGACGGCTCTACCTGGGATATTGATTGTGTCAACGACATTTTTGAAGCCAATGACGTGCACAAAATTCTTAAAATCTCAATCAGCATGCGTCAAAGATCCGACTCATGGGTGTGGCACTAGGATTCGAAGGGGATGTACACTTTAAAATCCTGCTATAAGTTGTTGCTAGGAGAGTTCCATGGTGAACGGCCATGGGGACATATCTGGAATTTAAAGATCCCGCCGAAGGTAAAGGTTTTTTGTTCCTTCCAACCCAGGATGCTTTAAATGCTAAACATGTCGCTTGCAATATTATGTGTCATATGTGTGGATGTGTTGTTAAATCTGCATAGAGCAAATTACCAAAATGGTCCCTCGACTATGTCAATTTCACCAATTCAGTCCTATTCATTTTGATTTCTTTAATCTAATCCCCCGACTATCAAAATTTTAACCATTTTAGTCCTCCGGTGACTTGGATGGCCAACTTCCGGTGATGGTAAGGGTATTTTAGTAACTTCGCATTTATTCCCGCTGAATCCTAATATTTGGCGCTTTAATTAACCAGACGTTGTCTTTAGTCAAAATCCCAAATCTTTGTCAACATAAACCCTAGCAGTCGAATGTGCGCGAAGAAGAAGGGCGAATCCTGTCTGAAGTTCGAAGAAACAAAGTAATGGCAACTGATGGTGGAAGCGGAACAGGTATTTATACTTTGCACATCTTGCTTTATTGTACTGCGGAAAGAGACTTGGTTTATTGTACTATATTTTGAGTGGGGACCATATACATATGAATTTTCGTAGTTGTTAATGATGTATTATGTCTGCCTGCACTGTGCAATATGAAATTAATGGGGACCATTGTGTTGTCTGTGCATAAAAGGGGAGCAGTGTGTTGAGTAAATGGGAACCAGTTTTTGAGTAAAAGGGGAGCAGTGTGTTGAGTAAATGGGGACCAGTTTGTGAGTAAATGGGGACTGGTGTGTGAGTAAATGGGGAACAATGTACTTTGTTGTAGTCAGATTCTTTTTTGTAGTCATATGGGAACCATGTGCTTTTACTTTTATTTGTTAATTTGTTGTCAGGCAGCATGCTTAAAGTGGTTTTACTTGCTTTGTTTAAACTACTTTTTTATTGTTATTGTTTTCTGTGTTATTATATTATATACAGGTTGCTATAGTTTCCCATTAAACCTAAGGGATGGGGATCAGGAGTATGATTATGATGGGGGTGAGGAGTATGTTGATGATGGTAGTGAGGAGAATGATGATGATGTGGATGAGGAGTATGATGATGATGGTAGTGAGAAGTATGCTGATGATGGCAGTAATGTAGAAGATGATACAGAGTTTGATAAATGCATTGATGAAAATGTGGAATTTGGAGGGGTTGGAAGAAATAATGAAGAAATTGAACAAAGAAGAGTAGAAACAATTTTAGGTGAAAATGTGGACTTACCTGATGATAGGGAAATTCTGGAAAGTGATGAAGAAGTCCAAGAGGATGTGTGGCAGGCTGGTAGGCCTACACGTCAAGATAATACTCCAGTATTATGGATTAGGAGGACATTCACAACTAAAAAAGATTTTAAAGAAGCAGTTTTAGAGTATGGAATAAGAAATGGGAAAGAGTTGAAGTACATCAAGAATGACAAGGTCAGAGTTGTAGCCATTTGTACCCATGAGTGTTGCAATTGGAAGATCACATTGAGAAGAGTGGCAGATGAAGTGTGCTGGAGGGTACTAAGTTTTAATGATAACCATGAAGGTTTCACATGGAGTGAGAAGAATAGACTGCTGACTTCTTCAAAAGTAGCTAAGAGGTGGAAGAAAGAACTTAAAGATAACTCCAAAATGACAATGCATGAATTCAGGAAAAAGATTTGGACTTCTGAGCATTACAGTTTGAGTTCTAGACAAGCCTATAAGGCAATGACCTTTGCTAAGAGAGATATTAAAGACGAAGCTGAAGATAACTTCAAAAAAATATTGTCTTACGATGCTGAAATCCGGAAAACAAATCCCATGTCAAGATTTTTAATTAAGGTAACTGATGATGGAGGCAAAGAAAGGCTTAAGAGAGTATACGTGTGTTGGGAAGCTTGTAGGGAAGGTTTCAAGTATTGTAGGCCATTAATTGGTGTTGATGGTTGTCATCTTAAGGGTAGGGCAGGTATGCTACTGACTGCAATTTCACTAGATGGTAATGAAGGGATTTTTCCACTTGCATATGCTTTTGTTGAAGGAGAGAATAAAGACAGTTGGTGTTGGTTTCTAAAGTTATTGCAGAGGGACCTGGAGACCATTGAAATCAATGAAAATAACCTAACATTTATGTCCAACAAGCAAAAGGGTTTGATACCAGCTTTTCATGAGGTTTTTCCTAGGGCAAGTCATAGATTCTGTGTCAGGCATTTACATGGCAATATGAGAGTGGCAGGTTTTATTGGACAACCAATAAAAGATGCATTGTGGAAGGCTGCAAGAGCAACAATAGTGAATACCTCTGCTTTTAGAGAGTTAAAGGATCTGGATGTCAAGGCATTTGAGTGGTTGGCAGATAAGCATCCAGCAGAATGGTCAAGGTCACACTTCAACACAAGGGCTCAATCTGATATGCTGGTTAATAATATCTATGAAAGTTTCAACTCTATGATCCATGATGCAAGAGAGAATCCTTTGATCAGCTGCCTAGAGATTTTAAGAAAATAACTTATGGTGAGGTTTTATGAGTGTAAGACTAAGGCTTCAAAATGGTCTGGACCCATATGTCCAAATATTGTTAAAAAATTAGATCTTGTTGAGCAACAAGCTGGGTCATTTTGGTGTTATCAAAGCAGTGAGACTTTGTTTGAAGTAATAGGGCCAGTGGATCAGCATCAAGTGGATTTGGGAAGACATATTTGCTCTTGTAGAAAGTTGGAACTAACAGGGATCTCTTGTAGATATGCAGTCTCTGCAATTTGGAAAAAATATGGCAAAGGACATGTTTATGATTATGTTCATACATGTTATTCAGTCCATACTTATAAGCAAAGTTATGAAGGTTGTATTCATCCAATTGCTGGACCTGATGAATGGCCTGTCATTCAAAGGGAGCCACCATTGCCACCATTATACAAAACACAAGTTGGAAGGCCTAAGATGTTGAGAAGGAGATCTGCTGGAGAGTTGCCAAATGAAAAGAGAACATATAAAAAGAAGAAAAAGGCTGATTAAGAACCTGTAAAGCTAACTAAAGATGGTGTTCATGTATCAAGGAGTTTTGTGAGGCTTCATTGCACACATTGCAAGCAACCAGGCCATAATAGCAGGACTTGTCCTTTGACAAAAAACAAGAAGGTATACATTCTGTTAATTGCTTCTTTTCCTTAACTTAAAAACTAATTGCTACTCTATGTTTTACAGAAAGCAAGTAACCCAGAACAACACCTTGGTGAAAGTAGTGCTACAATTGAGAATCCAGTGAATCAGAATCATACAATTGAGAATCCAGTGAATCAGAATCATACTGGAGCTAATGAAGTCAATCAGAATCATACTACAGCTAATGAAATCAATCTGAATGATTTAGGTAATTAATTGTTTGTATTTCTAAACTGAATGAAGTCAATCATAATGAGTTGTCAATTAATTTTTTTTACCTTGCAGTTGACATAGAAATTACTAATGGATGTGAGAATGAGACTGATGTGAATGGAGCTGATCCATTGTTGGATGAAGTGGATGGAACTGATGTGAATGGAGCTGAAGTCAATGATTTCACTAATTTAGGTAATTAATCGTTTGTATTTCTAAACTGAATGAAGTCAATCAGAATGAGTTGTCAAGTAATTGTTTTTTTACCTTGTAGTTGACATACAGATTAGTAATGGATGTGAGAATGAAAGTGATGTGAATGGAGTTGATCCATTGTTGGATGCAGTGGATGGAACTGATGTGAATGGAACTGATGTGGATGGAACTGATTTGAATGGAGCTGAAGTTAATGTAGATGATCCATTGTTGGACCAATGGGATGCAATTCAAATCCCATGGGAGGTTTTTGATAACACACAAGAACCACCATGTGATGACACAGAACCAGAGGAAGCAACATCAGAAGGCTATGCTAGAGGACCCCCTAAGGCTATGTCTAAGAAGGGAGAAAAACAGAAGAAAGCATTGGGAGTAACAGGAAATACAAGACTAGATCTAAATCTATGTTCAAGAGCAAGTTCCATGGGAACTCTAAGGAGCCAATAGAAATTGAGTAGGAGTATAACATTATGTAGCTTCTTCTTTTTTTGGTGGTCATAACTACTCCAAACTGTGGCTTTTTTGTTGGTTGTTAGGTGTTTTGGCAGTGAACAACCCTTTGCTACATGCAGTCTATGTTAAGTGTTTTGGCAGTGAACCATAATTTGCTATTAAATCTATGTTTTGACTCTTCTAATTTGTTGTCAATTAAACCAAACTTCTATTTTGACTCAATAGCTCTCTGCTCAGTACCATTCAAATAGACCAAGTTAACATTATAAACCACACCAATAAACAACATAGACACCTCTCTGCTCAGTACCATTCAACACCAATAAACAACCTAGACAGCTCTCTGCTCAGTACCATTCAACACCAATAAACAACATACCAAGTTAACATTATAAACTACACCAAACCGAGCAGACAAAATCATACAAAACATAGTAGACCATTTTAAGGTTCATAAACATAGCAACCATTTCATTGATTCAACTCAAGTTAACATGTTACAACATAATATCAAGCCAACATTTTAAGCCTCTTTTCCCTAACTTCAACACTAGATACAGATGACAAAAAATACAACATTGCCAACACTAAGATTACAGTCCAAACGAACAATAGTTTAAGAGTAAACTTCCAATTCACACTTGATTTGCTATTCATTCTAGTATTGCCAGCTACCCTAATTTTCCTTCTCAATGCCTCATTTTCTTCTTCATGTCGATTTATTCTTCGCAATAATCCTGGAATTATTTTCTTCGACCTTGAGCACATGGGAGGATCGAACCATTTAATAAACCCACATCCAAACACATTGCCATGTACAAAAAAAATCCCAAATTTTCACATTCGAACTTCAACAAAAACATGGTGATCAAAATTCCCAACTAGGATTACAAAAAAAAAAAAAAAAAAAAAAAAAAAAAAAGCTTACATTTGAACGAGAGCATTCCCAATATCTTCTCCCAGGATTATCATTTGTTCACGAAGTTTTCAGATTCAACAATTGCCCATCATTACAATTAGGAACTGATATGAACTCACCGTAATGATGAACCCCCTAATCTGATTAGTAGGAAGAAGAGGACCTATCGCCCATGTTGGAGACGAAGAAGCAGTGTTGTTGGTTGGAGACGTGGAGAGAATCACAGACAGAAACTAAGAAGCAGTGTTGTGGCTTCGTTGCATATCTTGCTTCATCGATTAGGTTTCTGGGCGTTAACAACGAACAAATAGCCGGTGAACGGAGCATAGTGAACTTCCAATAATATCCCTCAAAATATGCCATCCAAGTCACTGGAGGACTAAAATGGTTAAAATTTAGATAGTCGGAGGATTAGATTAAAGAAATCAAAATGAATAGGACTGAATTGTTGAAATCGACATAGTCGAGGGACCATTTTGGTAATTTGCTCATCTGCATATCATTTATTTGTGCAATGTCATAAGGTGCAGGCTGTTTGGAGTAAGTTAGATTTGCCATTAATACCACATGTGGAAGGTGATGTAGCTGATTGGTTCTCCTCTTGCATGAAAGTCTGCAACCAGGAACTAATTTGTAACTGTGCAATGGTCTGTTGGGGTTTGTGGAATAGTAGGAATGATTATGTTTGGAAAGGTACAAGCTTTGTGATGGATGCTATGATTCATATGTCAATCTCCTTTTGGTACAGTTGGAAGTGTGCTAGAGAGCCTGCAAATGCGATTGATGCTCATGCGTCAAGTGCTGCTCCTTCACATGCCGTGAAGTGGAAGAAACCCTCCCCGGGAAGACTTAAGGTAAACACAGATGCTGCCTTTGATTATGCTAATAATACAATGGGTATGAGATGGGTCCTAAGAGACGAGGGGGGGGGGGGGGGTATGTTTGTTGCTGCTAAAGGAATAAATGTGCAAGGTTGCTACAGTGTTAATGAGGGTGAGGCATACTGTATCCGGGAGGCGCTGAGTTGGCTTAAAGATTTGGGCCTAGGGGACGTGGATGTGGAAACCGACTCTCAAAACGTTTTCCATGCAATCACTGCACCTCCTTTTAATTCTTCTTTTGGTATCTTAGTTGATGACATAAAAGAAACTACATCTCTGCTTAATAATGTAGCTTTCCACTTTGTAAGGCGATCTGCGAATCGTGCTGCCAACTTTGTTGCTCGGGAAGCCGTTTCTGTGTCAGGTTGCGGGGAATGGGTTGATATCTCGCCCCCTTATCTTGTTGACTGTTTATCAGTTGATTCAATGAATTAAGTTATTTCCCTTAAACAAAAAGAATAATCTCTATCTCTCTCTATATATAATATATATATATATATATATATATATATATATATATATATATATATATATATGTATGTATATATATATATATATATAATTACATTCATGTAAGAACAGGGTTTAAAATACAAATGTGTGGACATTTCAAGATCGTTGGATTTTGGGTATCTAAGGCTGTGATTAGTTTTTTTGATTTTGTGTGCTGCCGGCCTGTCTGCACTGTCGTTCATGGACGTGTGCACGTCGACCAAAATATTGTGGATTTACACATGCATACTATATTGGATGTGTGCGTTGTCGTCGACGGATGTGTGCACTGTCATCCACGGATGTGTGCACACCCGCATTTAGGTGTGTGCGCGGTATATGTCCACATGTTTGTATTTTCAGGGTGTTTGCATGTGAATGCAACCATATATATATATATATATATATATATATATATATATATATATATATATATATATATATATATATATATATATATATATATATATTAAAGCAAAATGATGGCCAAAATTTTTTTCCCTCCAAAGTGTGAAAGCATTTATTGTATATCATATTCATTTTCAACAAATTATTCTTTTTTTATTTTCTGTCAAGTAGTCAATTCGAATATCAGATGTAGTAATATTTTTACCTAATTTCCGTTCTATTTTTAATTGATGATGTAGAATATTATTATTGAAATATTTACGTTCCATTTTTAATTTACCTTTACTATTGTTTAAAATATGCATTTACTATTGATGATGTAGAATATTATTACTAAAATATTTCCGTCCAATTTTTAATTAAAATGCAATCATCTGACCATTTTTTTTTTCACTTTAGTCAATTATGAATCATTTTTTATTTGAAGTCAATCCTTTTATATTTTCAGTCAATTAGTAATATCATATTCATTTTCAGCCAATTATTTTTTTCTTTTTCAGTCAATGAGTCAATTAGAAATCAGATGCAGTGATATTTTTACATAATTTTCATTCCATTGTTAACTGATGATGTAAAATATTATTATTGAAATATTTCCGTTCTGTTTTTAATTTTCGTTCTATTTTTAATTTATCTTTACTATTGTTTTAATATTCATTTACTATTGATGATGTAGAATATTCTTATGGAAATATTTTGTTTTCAATTTAAATTTACCTTTACTTGATGATGTAGAATATTATTATTGAAATATTTTTGTTCTATTTTTAATTTAAGTTCCATTGTTTAAATTTGTGAAATATTTATGATATGTGATTTGATTTATTCT